>NC_079193.1:167081389-167681389 GCF_029499605.1 Hyla sarda
ATAGAACTCTATTGATATGTATGAGGAATCTAGTGATTCTTCCTAAAAATCTAAGTGTAAAAAAAAAAAAAAAAAAAGTTTTAATAAAAGTTTAAAAGACACACATTTTAACCCCTTCCATGAAAAGTTGAAATGACCCCCTTTTTCCTATATAAAAAACATGTAAACATATTTAGTATCGCTGTGTGCGTAATTGTCCGAACTATTAAAATATAACATTATGTATCCCATACGGTAAATAAAAAAAGAAATAAAAAACACAGAATTGCAATTTTTATAATACCCCAGAGAAAAAAAGGTAAAAAGCGATTAAAAAGTCAGATCAATGCCAAAATAGTACCAATTCAAAAAACAGATTATGGCACAAAAAATTTGCCCTTATACAGCCTAGTAGGTGATTAAAAAAAAAAAAAAAAAAAAAAAGCTACAGGGGTAAAAAAAAATTGCAATTAAAAAAATTTGAAATAATTCTGAATATTTTTAAAATTAGTAAAACATGACGGAATCTATTCAAATCTGCTATTGCTGTGATCAGGCGGCCTAAAGTATCAAAACAACATGTTAGCTCAACCACAAGGTAAATGGCGTAGAAAAGGAAACCACCAAATTTGCTAAATTATCTTTTACTATTTCAATTTCACTTCACCGACTAGATAGAATTTTTTTTTTTTTTTGGTTCACAGAATATGTTATTGAAAAATTAAAAGGTATCATTATAGTAGGTAGTTATGGCTATTATAGGGCGAGGAGGAAAAAATGAGTGTAAAAGCGAAACTTGGTCCGGACAAGTGGATCGTCATGAGGGACAAGTAGATTTTGCTCCGTTTTAGTCCCGTGGACAAGTAGTTTTTTTTATTAAATTTCCACACCCCTGCATCTGTATATTGCTATGATGAACCACTAAACCACTGTTTCCCAACCAGGGTGCCTCCAGTTGTTGCCAGACTACATTACATAGAATGGAAAGGCATCATCAGTTATTTGATTGATGCCAACCCACTTTCAAGGGTCTGTGGCTGGTGAGGCACAGCACTTTATAGTACACAATACATTTACTCTTTGTAGAGAAAAGTGAGGAACTTTTTGCTGAGTAACCTTAACATTCCTTTGTTTAGATTGAGCTTCTTAACAACGTTTATATTAGCGTGGATTCACACTACGTTTTTACTGTATGGGAACCAGATTTGGCTGGGGGAGTGAAAACTGGGCGCTCCAGCCAGACCTGGCCCATATCTTATTCATTTCAATAAGCCGACCAGAGTCAAATGGTGACTTTGGTCGGCTAATTTTTGCCCCGTATCTGGTTTTCTTACCGGACCTAAAATCATAGTATGCTGCGGTTTTAGGTCCGGTCAGAAAAACTGATACGGGGCAAAAATGAGCCGGATCCGGTTCCCGTACAGTAAAAACGTAGTGTGAACTAGGGCTGGGAGGTATGACCAAATATGTGAATCACGGTATTTTTGTAACATATGGCGGTTCCACGTATATAACGGTATTTCCCCCCCCCCCCCCCCAAATTATCAGCACAGCGCTGCACTATCCCCATCGGGGTAAACACTCACATATCACCCGCAAGCGCTGCCCTCCTCATCATCCTGTTTGTTGCGGGTTGCCGTCGCTGACACTCTATACTGTACGTTGTATCCCTATGCCCGGGCTGCAAAAGGTAAACAAAATAAACTTTAGCGCACGTTCCTACGTCAGCTTTATGCTCTTCATGGGGCCGGGAACGTCAGCCGGCTTCTTACATGACAGTGGGCTCAACCTATCACCGGCCGAGGCGGAACATCGCTGCGGCCAGTGATAGGCTGACGGCTGTCCAACGTTCCCGTCCCCAGGAAGCAGGTGAGGCCGGTACCGGACCAGCGGAAGGTGAGTTAAAGTTTATTTTGTTTATCTTTTGCAGCCCGGGCATAGGGATAAAGCGCACAGTATAGAGTGTCGGCGCCGGCGGCCCGCAATAAACAGGAGGACGAAGGGGGCAGCACTTGCGGGTGATATGTGAGTATTTACCCTGATGGGGACAGCGCAGGGCTGATAGTTAATTAGGGGGTGGGGGGCAGAACAGCACTCGTGGGTCAAATATGATTAGTTCCCCGATGGGGACAGCGCAGCGCTGGGTTGATAACTCATTCACTCCCGAGGGGGAGGGGCCCAACCGTTATTGCGGTATGGGGAAAGATTCATATCGTGCAGCACAAAAATTTCCGTATGAACTGGTATACCGCCCAGCCCTAGAGTGAACCCACCCTTATACAGAGTCATTTAGTACTTTTCTTTTTTTTTTTATTAAATAGATATGTGATGGCCAACTTTGGAGACATTTTTTTTTCCAGTACTCTCACTGGGCTTGACAAATGTCAGGTTGCCATGACAACTGATAATTTAATTCTGGTCCTATGGTTTTTGTCAGTCCTTCCTCATTCGGCTTGAGCATACCGGGCAGGTACCTGCTGCTATCTGCAGCTGACACTGACATCAGGGAGCACTCCACTGTCTCTCTTTTTACTGTTTAAATACTGTGAATACCAGGTGGCACAGTTGACCCCCTCTGTGATATAATCACAGGGGGACGATCCGTTTTTCAGGACAACCCAGGGCCTCTACAATTGATGGCAGTATGTATCAGCTGAGCACCAATAACATAGATTAATGCATATGCATTACATTGATCTATGTAAGCAATTGAATAATCGTTTACAAAAGGCCTAGAGGGGACAAAAAAAAAGTTTTTATTATTAACATAAAAAAAATACCTTAGCAGTTTGTGGACAGAAAATCTCTTTGGGTCTTACAACAGGTTAATAATGAAGAAAATCTATTCAAGCAAACACCACAGTGCTCCTGGAATATCCATTGGTATAAATCGATGTCTGGAGTGTATGCACAGATTATATACCTTTCCATCTCCTAAAAAAACACTGTTAAATGCTGAATTTTGAAGTGTATAAATTGTGAGCCGGTCAGGATTATAACTTTCAGTTACGAAGCGTCACAGGAATACAAAGCTGCCAATCTCTTTTAGTCAGTGAAAATTCTACTCCTCTTCCTTTTGAAACTATCTGCCTGACAACATAAGATGCATTCTTTAAGAAAAAAACATAGCATTATTTCTCTGGGGTTTGTCGAGGTATTTGCTGGAGATGATGAATTGATTTTACTTTTTTGTCTCTGGAATCGGAACCAACCTGCTAACATGTATTGTTAGTGAGATGAGCTTGGTGACCTCTACTATTTTTACTGCAGAGTCTGTTAAAATATTTCCTTTTCAACATTCACTATTTCTGTCTTGTCAATCTATTAAGTGACATGTTTCCATGCCGTTAGTTCCCCATATTGTAATCTTAACAAATACCGTAGCAGTCATTTTTGTAATGGCCATTAATGCAATAAGAATGTAAAGAAGTGCTTTTTAAAGGTATTTGTATGTGAACATTTATATTAGAAACCTGTGTAAGCCAAAGTGTTGTTACTTTGTGCCAGATTTTTTTCAGTATTGTCACTAAAGTGTCACTCCTGTGGTGGTGGAAGAGGATGCATACTGAAGTTCATACTGAAAGGAGTGGTGGGGATTAGGGATAAACCAATATTGATTTTTTTAAAGCAGATACCGATAACCTGTAATCTTTCAGGCCGATAGCCGATAACTTATACCGATATTCCCCCCTTGTAGACAGCAGCCCCCCCTCCCTTATAGACAGCAGTCTTTCCCCCCCCCCTCCTCCTCTTGTAGTCAGCTCACCTGCGGCTGTCCTCGGGTGTTGCCGCTCCGCTGTTCCGTTCTCCCGATCGCATCATGGCGTCCTATGGAGGAGCATGTAACATACATGTCACTCTGCTTCCTCCTTAGCGTTACGCTGGGCGCAGGGGGGGGGGGAGGAGTGACGTGTGTCACATGCTCCTCCATTGGACGCCATGATGCTATCGGGAGAACGGGACAGTGGAGCGGGAGCTGCACGGCAGCAGTTATCGGGAGTGCACGCGCTGGACACATCTTCGACATTATTGGTAAGGTAAGGTGCCCATAACTTAAAAAATCATGAATATTGGCCGATAATCGGTCGATCCTTAGTGGGGATGATGATGATGATGAAGAGGAGGATGTCAGCAGGCTTATTGGTCTTAGCCGCTCAGGAGCAGGTGACTGCGACACTGCTGCTCATCTGCATGCAGCAGGGTGTGGTGTTACCTATCATTTTACGGTATTCTGCTGTGTGCAAATACATTACTATCTTACCAGATGCAGGAAACCAGGCACAGTGCTGTATCTGGAAAGTAAGGCATAGGCAGCCAACTTTAGGAATTAGGCTTCTATGTAAGCACATGGAGAGGCAACACAATGGCTACAGCTAACACTACTTCACCACTTCCTACTCTCCACTGGCTACAACTACTGCTAGTCCCCACTGCACACTCACGTGAGGGTGAGCCACTTCATGCAGTTGTCATACAGTGCATGCAGTGCAAAATTTGAAGGAAAAAAAACACATTTTTTTCAACCTCATGCTGTACTACCAGTCCCTCTAGTCTGCCATCACCCTTGCTGCTGCTACTTCCAGCCAGTACTTGAGAAATTTTAAAAACTTACATTTTTTTAAAATCTTTGCTGTACGCTGGAAATTTCAACTGTTATCAGTCTGCCTCATTCTGCTGTAGACTGGCTATTAATAGTCTGCCTCCTGCTGCTGTACGCTGATTATAACCAGTCCCTCTAGTCCGCCATCACCCCTGCTTCTGCTACATGCAGCCAGGCCTTGAAAATTTCAAAAACCAAATTTTTGAAACCTTTTGAAAAACCAAAATTTTTTAATCTCCTGCTGTACGCTGGATACAACCTATCTGCCATCCCCCTTGCTGCCGCTACTTCTAACCAGGCCTACACATACATAACCCATGATCCCCAAAAAAGTCATAATTTAGAGAAAAGCTAATTCTTCTTCACTATTTTGGGACACAGATTCTGTTTTAATTCCCAAAAAGGGATAATTTTTGGAACGCTTGGGAAAAGTCTCCTAATAACTCTCTGTGGACATCTTAACACCAACAGGCATCTACCAACATCCAGAGATATTTTAACTTTATTGTGCAGCTTTAATGTAGTGTTAATAAGCATACTAAAATCCACAAGCGCATTAAATAAGCTGTTTGTTACCATGGGTTACTACATGTCGCCATAAATTAGCCTTAAAGGGGTACTCCGGTGGAAATAATTTTTTTTTAAATCAACTGGTGCCAGAAAGTTAAACAGATTTGTAAATTACTTCTATTAAAAATTATAAATCCTTCCATTACTTATCAGCTGCTGTATGCTCTAGAGGAAGTTGTATAGCTCTTTTCTGTCTGACCACAGTCCTCTCTGCTGACACCTCGTTCCATGTCGGGTACTGTCCAGAGCAGGAGAGGTTTGCTATGGGGATTTTCTCCTGCTCTGGACAGTTCCAAACATGGACAGAGGTGTCTGCAGAGAGCACTGTGGTCAGACAGAAAAGATTCAAAAAGAAAAGAACTTCCTCTGGAGCATACAGCAGCTTATAAGTATTGGAAGGGTTAAGATTTTTAAAATTAAGTAATTTACAAATCTGTTAAAAAAAAAAAAAAAAATTTATTCCACCGGAGATCCCCTTTTAAGCAATGTTAGACAGGGCTTAAGAGCTGTTTGGCTGTGTTATAAAATTGTTTAGGGGCTGATTTCATTGCTTGTTGGCATTACACTAGTTCGCCCAGAACCAAACATTTTACGAAAGTAAGTCCAGCCCTGCGAATCAAACTTTTTAGAAGTTCGCTCATACCGAATTGCAGTACAACCTGGAGTTTTTTTTTTTTAAAGTAGTGCAAGTTGTGCAAAGTGGTTTGTGTTTTTACCAGAGAAAATAGTACCCTAACAGGGCCCAATGACAGGACAGTCCTTACGTATGTGACATGGTCCCCACTTCTGAGTTGCAACACCCATACATGTTTTGCGGGATATGTTTTACGAAGAATGTTGGGATGATAGACACTTAAAAATGGTTAACATAAGATAAAAAGCCATGAGAATTTTATAATTTATTTTTTATTACTTAACCCCTTAAGGACGCAGGAAGTAAATGTACGTTCTGGTGCGGTGGTACTTAACGCACCAGGACGTACATTTACGTCCTGTGCATAACCGCGGACATCGGAGCGATGCCCGTGTCATGCGCGGCTGATCCCGGCTGCTGATAGCAGCCAGGGACCCGCCGGCAATGGCCGAAGCCCGCGTCCGCCATTAACCCCTCAGGTGCCGGGATCAATACAGATCCCGGCATCTGCGGCAGTGCGCGATTTGAATGAATGATCGGATCGCCCACCGCGCTGCTGCGGGGATCTGATCATTCAGAACGCCGCACGGAGGTCCCCTCACCTTCCTCCGTCCGGCTCCCGGCATCTCCTGCTCTGGTCTGAGATCGAGCAGACCAGAGCAGAAGATGGCTGATAACACTGATCTGTTCTATGTCCTATGCATAGAACAGATCAGTATTAGCAATCATGGTATTGCTATGAATAGTCCCCTATGGGGACTATTCAAGTGTAAAAAAAAAAATGTAAAAGTAAAAGTAAAAAAAAAGTGAAAAATCCCCTCCCCCAATAAAAAAGTAAAAAGTCCGTCCGTTTTTTCCTATTTTACCCCCAAAAAGCGTAAAAATTTTTTTTATTAGACATATTTGGTATCGCCGCGTGCGTAAATGTCCGAACTATTAAAATAAAATGTTAATGATCCCGTACGGTGAACGGCGTGAACGGAAAAAAATAGTCCTAAATTGCTACTTTTTTAATACATTTTATTAAAAAAAAATTATAAATGTATTAAAAGTTTTTTATATGCAAATGTGGTATAAAAAAAAAAAGTACAGATCATGGCGCAAAAAATGAGCCCCCATACCGCCGCTTATACGGAAAAATAAAAAAGTAAGAGGTCATCAAAATAAAGGGATTATAAACGTACTTATTTGGTTAAAAAGTTTGTGATTTTTTTTAAGCACAACAATTATAGAAAAGTACGTACTTATGGGTATCATTTTAATCGTATTGACCCTCAGAATAAAGAACACACGTCATTTTTACCATAAATTGTACGGCGTGAAAACGAAACCTTCCAAAATTAGCAAAATTGCGTTTTTCGTTTTAATTTCCCCACAAAAATAGTGTTTTTTGGTTGCGCCATACATTTTATGATATAATGAGTTATGTCATTACAAAGGACAACTGGTCGCGCAAAAAACAAGCCCTCATACTAGTCTGTGGATGAAAATATAAAAGAGTTATGATTTTTAGAAGGCGAGGAGGAAAAAATGAAAACGTAAAAATGTTATTGTCTGAATCCTTAAGGCCAAAATGGTCTGAGTCCTTAAGGGGTTAAAGGGGTACTCCCATGGAAAACTTTATTTTTATTTTTTTTAAATCAACTGGTGCCAGAAAGTTAAACTTATTTGTAAATCACTTCTATTAAAATATCTTAATCCTTCTAGTACTTTTTAGGGGCTGTATACTAAAGAGAAATTCAAAAAAAGAAATGCATTTCCTCTGATGTCATGACCACAGTGTTCTCTGCTGACCTCTGCTGTCCATTTTAGGAACTGTCCAGAGCAGCATATGTTTGCTATGGGGATTTTCTTCTGCTCTGGTCAGTTCCTAAAATGGACAGCAGAGGTCAGCAGAGGGCACTGTGGTCATGACATCAGAGGAAATGCATTTCTTTTTTGGATTTCTCTTTAGTATACAGCCCCTAAAAAGTACTGGAATGATTAAGATTTTTTAATAGAAGGGATTTACAAATCTGTTTAACTTTCTGGCACCAGTTGATTTAAAAAATAAAAAAAATTCCACGGGAATACCCCTTTAATCAGTGTTTCTCAACCAGGGTGCCTCCAGCTGTTGCAAAACTACAACTCCCAGTATGCTCTGACAGCCAAAGGCTGTCCGGGCATGCTGGGAGTCGTAGTTTTGCAACAGCTGGAGACATCCTGGTTGGAAAACACTGACTTAAATATTCAGTTTCTGATGTGGAGAAAAATGAGTTACTGTATATAGGCAGCTACATCACTCTTTATAAAGACCCTAACATATATTTCATTGATGTGGACATGCTAATCCCTTTCTGATTTATATGTGACTGCGTTTAGCAGTTTTATAGATTTAATAGGTGGTCACGTTTCATGCCGTTTCATTTTTGTTTCTTATGTCATTATTTTTCAGTAGCGTTAAACCCACAGGGAACTATAACTGAAGTTTCTATAAAGGGAAATAAAAAAAATCTGTAGTATTTACAAACATAAAGGTTTCTGACAGACGTGAATAGTTTTCAAATTGCACAAGCTGTTCTCTGGCAGCTGGGGAAAGTGGCTTCCCTTTGCTGTCACATTTTGAGCCGGTTTTGCATGAGGGCTGCTTTGAGACATGGAACAGGTGGTCGCTCTGGAATTTGAGAGATGATGGTGCTTTTGTGTTTTGTTTTGTGTTTTTGTGTCTGATAATTCTCTGTACATATTCTACACATTAGGGGGAAATGTATAATTATGTAAATCAAGGTATTATTACCCCTGTTTGACTGGACATATGTCTAATGTACTTCCCCCAAGTTTATCATAAAGATGCACATTCATCATAAGTAGCTAAATACAGTAGATCTTAGCAAGTTTTTAAAGGGAATGTGTCACCAAATGTGATTATAATTTTTTTTTAGAGGTTAAATAATTTTTTCTAATTTTTTTTTTGTATTTGTCACAAAGGATTTTGTGACTCAGGGTTTTTGCACTTTAGTTTTTTCCTCCTTGCCTTTTAAAAATTATACTAAAATTCCATATTATGACTTATTTTTGCGCCACCAATTCTACTTTGCAGTAATTTGCATTTGTCATTTTACCAAAAAATTCACGGTGAAACGGAGAAAAAATTGTGCGACGATTTAAGAGAAAAAATGCCATTTTGTAACTTTTGGGGGCTTCCGTTTCTACGCAGTGCATTTTTAAGTACAAATTTCAGTACAAATGACACCTTTTCTTTATTCTGTAGGTCCATAGGATTAAAATGATACCCTAATTATATAGATTTGATTTTGTCGTACTTCTGGAAAAAATCATAACTACATGCAGGAAAATGAATACGTTTAAAGGGGTTATCCAGGAATATATATATATATATATATATATATATCTATATCTATATATATATATATATATCTATATATCAACTGGCTCCAGAAAGTTAAACAGATTTGTAAATTACTTCTATTAAAAAATCTTAATCCTTTCAGTACTTATGTGCTTCTGAAGTTAAGGTTGTTCTTTTCTGTCTTCAGTACTTATGTGCTTCTGAAGTTAAGGTTGTTCTTTTCTGTCTAAGTCCTCTCTGATGACACCTGTCTCGGGAAACACCCAGTTTAGAAGCAAATCCCCATAGCAAACCTCTTCTAAACTGGGCGGTTCCCGAGACAGGTGTCATCAGAGAGGACTTAGACAGAAAAGAACAACCTTAACTTCAGAAGCTCATAAGTACTGAAAGGATTAATATTTTTTAATAGAAGTCATTTACAAATCAGTTTAACTTTCTGGAGCCAGTTGATATATCTAAAAAAAAAGTTTTTGCCTGGAATACCCCTTTAAGATTTTCATTTTTTACCCCTATAACTTTTTTTCTTTTTCTGTGTACGGAGCGGTATGAGGGCTAATTATTTTTGCACCGTGATCTGAAGTTTTTAGCAGTATCATTTTTGTATTGATAGGACTTTTTGATCGCTTTTTATAAATTTTTTCATGATATAAAAAGTGACCAAAAATATGGTATCTTGTGGATTTTGAAATTTTATTGCGCGAACGCCATTGACCGTGTGTTTTAATTAACAATATATTTTTATAGTTCGGACATTTCCACGCGCGGCGATACCACATATGTTTATTTTTATTTACACTTTTTATGGGAAAAAGGGTGATTCTTACTTTTATTAGGGAAAAGGTTAAATGATCTTTATTAACTTTTTTTCACACTTTTTTTTTTGCAATGTTTTTGCAATGTCTAGGGGCTATAACACTGCACACACTGATCTTCTACACAGATCACTGCCATGCATTAACATGGCAATGATCAGTGTTATAGGAGGGCAATTGCTCCTGATCAGCCCCGACTGAGCTACCGGGAGTGTATTTTTGTTACTTTACGTCTAAAGGGTTAATAGCACGTGGCACAACGATCGGTTCCACACGCTATTAGCCCATGGTTCCGGCTTTCATTAGTCGCAGGGTCACCGCATGACCCCGTGTTATTGACCTGGACCAGGCGCAGGGCGTACAGGTACGCCCTCCGTCTTTAAGTGCTTAAATAATATCTTGTCATATCTCCCACTGTTGACCAGCAGAGGGAGCTAACATGAGGAATCTGGAGAAAGCAAGCAACTTGATACAAACAGGCTGCTACAAACTAGACCTCGCTTGTCTACCTTCTTCCTCTGTGCAAAAGGAGAGGGGGTTTTGTAGTTTTTACCATTTTGTTGGTGTCTGGAGTGTGGTAAAGGACAAACTAGATGTCTGTTGATAGGGGCCTTATCCTCAGAGACTTCAAGAAAATGGTGCTGGCTCCCCCTTTCATATCACCTAGCTTGTTCTATGCACATGTGCAGTAAGCAGCCCATGCTTTTCTATGAGACACTCTCAGTCTTAAAGGGGTACTCTGCCCCTAGACATCTTATCCCCTATCTAGGGATGTGATCTCTCCTGCAGCACCCCTGTTTCTCAGCTGCACAGAACAAGGATCGCTCTGTGGCTGATTATGATGAGCGATGCATTGGACGGAGTATCTTGATGTCACGGCTCCGCCCCCTCATGACATCATGCCCCGCCCCCACTATGCAAGTCTATGGATAGGGGATAAGCTGTCTAGGGGCGGAGTACCCCTTTAACTTTCTTATACCCTGTGTCTGCCATAAAGCAACTGTGTAGGTGTTGGGAAGTGACACACCACAAAGAGGCCTCAGTACACACTTTATTAATAAATAACATTAAAACCACATTTTCCTAAAACTAAATACATAAATGAAATGCTTTATCTTGATAGATTAATTTTATTTATTAAAAAAAATAAAATGGTGACACATTCCCTTTGAGTGTGGTCTGTGCTGGTGTAAGCGTGTGCAAAATCTTGGCACAATTTTAAAAAGTCTCAGTTTATAAATCAGCAAACAACTTCAAAAAACTAACCATGCCACACTACATTTCAGTTCTTTTCTCTAAAGAGGCTAAATAAAAACTACATTTTTGTGTGTGTGAATCACCCACTGCACGAAAATGTGCGCGGTTTTAATAAAAAACATAACTTCCACCATTTTATATGCATTTAGGATGTTTATGCCTGATTTCAGAGTTTGCCCCAGTTGTAACATAACCTATAGTAAGAAATATCACAATATACTTTATCACAAGGCTGTGCCTTTTTAACTTATGTTCACCTTTTGATACCTTTAACATTCTAAATTTAACCCCTTAACGACCACGGATGTAAATGTACATCCTGGTTTGGCGGTACTTCGCGCACCAGGACGTACATGTACGTCCTGTGTATGACCGCGAGCATCGGAGCGGTGCTCGCGTCATACACTGCAGGTTCCGGCTGCTATCAGCAGCCGAGGACCCGCCAGTAATGGCCGACATCTACATAGATCTATACTCCAGGCGCAAATATACCTAGCAAAAAAATGGACAAAGGAGACAAAATAGGTCACTAAGATATATTGCCAAGTGCAATTTTTTAGTTTGTATATTTCTGTAGGTACTTGCCCCAGATTGTCCAGAAACAAATTTGAGGTTTAAGATTAATTCTGTGTTCTGTGATAAAGATACCACATACCTGACCTGAAACAAATCCTCTGAATAAATGTTAACGTTATACTTTTTTTTTTTTCTTTGTGGAAGAGTTTTTACAATTCTATAATAATCTTAATTTATACATAAAGGCCACCATCACTTTTGTTCTTAGGTAGTATGTGTAAGCATATGTTTGTATATAAATAAATAAAGATTTTTCAATCTACCGTACTTTGTGATCCATTAGTTTTTAGGACTATAAACCTACAAGACACCATTTTATTTGTCCTTAAAACTCAGCTTATGTATCAAACACAGACAAATGCAACCAGAACTGTGGCCAAGATGACAACTTTTAACCTAATTTGTGTCTGGGGATATGTTTACCTTATTTGTCAGGAGCTTTCCAAGTACATGGTAATATAGGAAATGCTACCGCAGTATAAAGTCTAATTTAAACTGAAAGGCCATATTTTCATAGTCTAGTAAATTACAGGAATGGCAATTCCCTAATAAAAAAACATATTTTTTATATATTTTCATTCTTCTGTTTTCTAGGTCACAGATACAACACTTGCAGTGAAACAAAAAGGCTTTGAAAAACTTCCATTCCCTACATATTTTGCTGATGGAGATGAAGAGCTGCCAGAAGATCTTTACGATGAGGACGTATACCAGTTCAATGAGCCCTCTGTCAACTTCTCTTAGCATTTCTGACACCTTGATTCACTTAGGTGTTATCAGATCACTGTGCTTCTGTAATTCGTGAAGGACAAAGGTTTCCAAAGGGTTTCCCTTTTTACTGCTGCCACATCTGCTTTTGAAAGACAGGGAGACTGTTTCTGGTTTTATCTTGCGTAACAATTCAGATGGGTTCTGGAATTACAGTCTGTGCACAGTGGAATTTTTTGGATCTTGTGGATACCTTATGATTTAGAAGTTGCTTCATTTACTTCTCTAACAGAATATATATGGTAAAATAAAGATTATTTGATACTAGTTGCAACCATGTTGCTGTGTTTACAGTTATTCGGTTTACATATCAAAAAATGTTTCACTCATTGGAAGCCCACACATAGGACTGGAAAAATGTATTATGGTTAACGTAATACTAAAACATATTTGCCTGCTAAAATAGATAAACACAGGACCCCTTTGTGACATCCATTTACCCTTAAAGCGTACCCGTAAGATCAAACTAAAATATTTTTGGGGAATATATCACTCAGTACCTAATCCTGACCATGTACATCACATTTGTATGTGTCTAGCACCTTTATTTTTTTTATTACACTTTTAGTTTAGCTCACTAGTCTGAATTCCTCTCAAAGGGAGGGGGCGTGGCCTCACTGTGCAGGTCTCTGCCCCCTCCCTCAGTATGCTGTCTGCTCACATCTCCCCTAGCATTAGTAAAACTACAACTCCCAGCTTGTCCTCACTGACAGTAGCGGGACACAAGTTGACAGTGGGAGGATTTTTCCTCCAGCTTTGAGCCCTGCACTCACAGCTGTCAATCAAGGAAGTGTGTCCATGATGTAGGTGATGATGCATGGACACAGCAGGACTAGTATGTGTCCAAGCATGCATGGGGGCAGTTGTTTGACTGGCTTTTTCAGTATTAAATACTGAAAAATTTCTAATGAAAGCAATTGCTAAACCTATTGGTTTTGCATGCTTTAGAACATATCAAAAGTTTTTTTTGTTTTTTTTGTTTGTGCCCAGGTTTGTGCCCATTTAACAGTATGGACAAACCTGTTCTCATTGGGAAGCCTTTTAAATCCATCCACCCACCCTTTGAAAGTTTATTTTGACAATTGTTACAATAATATTTTTTTCTATTAAATATATAACATTTTCTATTACAATATAAATAGTAACATATATACACTGCTCAAAAAAATAAAGGAAACACTTAAACAACACAATGTAACTCCATGTCAATCACACTTCTGTGAAATTACACTGTTCTCTCAGGAAGCAACAATGATTGACAATCAATTTCACATGCTGTTGTGCAAATGGAACAGACAACAGGTGGAAATTATAGGCAATTAGCAAGACACCCCCCAATAAAGGAGTGGTTCTGCAGGTGGTGACCACAGATCACTTCTCAGTTCCTATGCTTCCTGGCTGATGTTTTGTTCACTTTTGAATGCTGGCGGTGCTTTCACTCTAGTGGTAGCATGAGACGGAGTCTACAACCCACACAAGTGACTCAGGTAGTGCAGTTCATCCAGGATGGCACATCAGTGCGAGCTGTGACAAGAAGGTTTGCTGTGTCTGTCAGCGTAGTGTCCAGAGCATGGAGGCACTACCAAGAGACAGGCCAGTACATCAAGAGACGTGGAGGAGGGCAAAAACCCAGCAGCAAAAATCCGCCTTTGTGCAAGGAGGAGCACTGCCAGAGCCCTGCAAAATGACCTCCAGCAGGCCACAAATGTGCACGTGTCCACTCAAATGGTCAGAAACAGACTCCATGAGGGCCCGACGTCCACAGGTAGGGGTTGTGCTTACAGCCCAACACCATGCGTGTGACATTTGCCAGAGAACAAGATTAGCAAATTCGTCACTGGTGCCCTGTGCTCTTCACAGATGAAAGCAGGTTCAAACTGAGCACATGTGACAGAATCTAGAGATGCCGTGGAGAACGTTCTGCTGCCTGCAACATCCGCCAGCATGACCGGTTTGGAGATGGGCCAGTAATGATGTGGGGTGGCATTTCTTTGGGGGCCCGCACAGCCCACCATGTGCTTGCCAGAAGTAGCCTGACTGCCATTAGGTACCGAGACAAGATCCTCAGACCCCTTGTGAAACCATATGCTGGTGTGGTTGGCCCTGGGTTCCTCCTAATGCAACACAATGCAAGACCTCATGTTGTTGGAATGTGTCAGCAGTTCCTCCAAGAGGAAAGCATTGATGCTATGGACTGGCCCACCCATTCCCCAGGCCTGAATCCGATTGAGCACATCTGGGACATCATGTCTCGCTCCATCCACCAATGTCACGTTGCACCACAGGCTGTCCTGGAGTTGGCGGATGCTTTAGTCCAAGTCTGGGAGGATATCCCTCAGGAGACCATCCGCCACCTCATCAGGAGCATGCACAGGCATTGTAGGGAGATCATACGGGCACATGGAGGCCACACACACTACTGAGCCTCATTTTGCCTTGTTTTAAGGACATTACATCAAAGTTGGATCAGCCTGTAGTGTGGTTTTCCACTTTGATTTTGAGTGTGACTCCATGTCCAGACCTCCATGGGTTGATACATTTGATTTCCTCCATGGGTTGATAAATTTGATATATGTTGATAATTTTTGTGTGATTTTGTTGTCAGCACATTCAACTATGTAAAGACGAAAGTATTTCATACGATTAGTTTATTCATTCAGATCTAGGATGCGTTATCTTAGTGTTCCCTTAATTTTTTTGAGCAGTGTATGTATATGTATGTATGTGTGTGTGTGTGTATATATATGTATATAATGTACAGTTTCTGAGTTACTGTATCTTTGACTAAGGAATACTTTCTGTATCTGCAATGCATGAGTCACATAAGTGAGATTTGAAGCCAGATCCCATTGCCATCTGCCATTATTTTCTTTATGATATTGCAGTGGGATATAGAATTTTTACTGTATCAATTCCTGTGAGTATTTTATTACGCTGACCCAGATTGCAGCAAATGAGTTCATTTCTTTTCCCCTAGTCCTCACTTCCTGAGATTAATGATTCTATCTTTATTTTATCCATGGGAGGCCATATGTTTACTAACACAAAACCAAATGCTTTATAAGTCACGATCTTTCTCGGTAGGACTCCATTTTTATATAACATAGTATTTAGATAAAAAATGGTAGCAGTTCTAGTCTTTTAGATTTAAAGAGTGTCTTTAATGTTTTTATAACAGTTTGCTTTTGTGCACCATTTTTAAAAAATTATCTTAATTTTGAATTCGCTGCCTTAACCGGTTGCCGTCTAAAGACGAACCGCTCGTCCTTAGATGGCAACCATTGTATGGCGCGGACTCACAACTCGAGCCTGCATCATACCGGCCAGCCCCCAGCTTATTCCTGTAGCTGGGGGCTGGCGTTAATAGCCGGCATGCGGCGATTGCTGCAGCAGTCTATTAACCACAGTGATCTGTGTGCTCTGCGCTCGATTGATAAAGCCTAATTCTGCCAGGCTTTATCATTCTCAGTGCAGCAGCCAGCACAGGAGGAGAGGTAAGCCCTCTTGCTACCTCAGCAGTGGATCGCCCTTCCACGATTGTGCTGCAGCGGGGGGGGGGGGGGGGGGGGGGGTTGGTTAAAATGTCCCTTTAGATCAGGGGTCTCAAACTCAAATTATCCGGGGGCCACTGAAGTTAGCAGCTGGGTGAGGCTGGGCCGCATGCGTCCCTTACATATAATGCCCCCATCATGCGCCCCTCACATATAATGACCCCATCATGCGCCCCTCATATACAATGACCCCATCATGCGCCCCTCATATACAATGACCCCATCAGGCGCCCCTCACATACAATGACCCCATCATTCGCCCCTCACATATAATGCCCCCATCATGCGCCCCTCATCATCCACCAGAAACCCCCCCCATTCCCCCTACCCCCGTGTGGTAATAGCATGCGCTGACAGATGATGGGGGTGCTACTTCTGGGGGTTCCCCACATTAGGTAGGCAGCAGGTTCCCCACATTAGATAGGCAGCAGGTTCCCCACATTAGATAGGCAGCAGGTTCCCCACATTAGGTAGGTAATAGCAGTTTCCCCACATTAGGTAACAGCTGGTTCCCCACATTAGGTAGTAGCAGGTTCCCCACATTAGATAGGTAGTAGCAGGTTCCCCACATTAGGTAGGTAGTAGCAGGTTCCCCACATTAGGTAGGTAGTAGCAGGTTCCCCACAATAGGTGGTAGCAGGTTCCCCACATTAGGTAGAAGCAGGTCCCCCCCCCCCCCCCGACTCACACACACACACACACAGACTGCAGCGGCCTGATGAGTGACGTCACTGACATCCTCCGGTGCGGGTCTGCGGAGTGACGTCACATGCGCGACGTCCCTCATCAGACTTGGGCCGGCCGGCCAACCTTATTAAAAGTTTAAATCACTCCCCTTTTTCAAGATTCCATTAAAAAAAATATGTAACCATAATAAAAATAAACATGTGGTATCGCTGCATGCGTAAATGTCTGAACTGTAAAAATATATCATTAATTACACCACACTGTAAATGGCGTACGCGCAAAAAAATTCTAAAGTAGCGTATTTTTGGTAACTTTTCATACCATGAAAAAATGAATAAAAAGCGATCAAAAAGTCTGATCAATACAAAAATGGTGCTGCTAAAAACTTCAGATCACGGCGCAAAAAATAAGCCTTCATACTGCCCCAACATGGAAAAATAAAAAAGTTATAGGGGTCAGAAGATGACGATTTTAGCATATTAATTTTTGTGCATGTAGTTAGGATTTTTTCCAGAAGTACGACAAAATCAAACCTATATAAGTAGGGTATCATTTTAATCGTATGGACCTACAGAATAAAGAGAAGGTGTAATTTTTACCAAAAAAATATACTGCCTAGAAACGGAAGGCCTCAAAAGTTACAAAAATTTAGTTTTTTCTTCAATTTTGTCGCACAAATGTTTTTTTTTCCGCTTTGTCGTAGATTTGTGGGTAAAATGACTGATGTCATTACAAAGTAGAATTGGTGGCTCAAAAAATAAGCCATCATATGGATTTTTAGGTGCAAAATTGAAAGGGTTATGATTTTTAAAAGGTAAGGAGGAAAAAACTAAAGTGGAAAAACGCTCAGGCCCTTAATGGGTAATGCCTATACTGAGGCACCGTTCTCCCTGCTTCTTGGTGCTCTCTGCAGCTCATAGCTGTCCAAAATCAGCCTCTAGTGCAAGACCTAGCGTGATGTGATATGATTCTGTGGCACTGGATCTTGCTGAGACTGAATTTGCACGGCTATGTGGGAGAACACTGCCCCTTCATATAGGCACTAAATTCTAAATATAGATCATTTAAAAAAAAAAAAAATGATTGTGCGTCATAGTCATTGGTCACAAAAATATGGCATGGGAATTTCACTTTAAAATGAAATTATATATAATTTTTTTTATTTTTTTTTAATTATACACACCTGCTCCACCCACATAGATTAGTCCCACACATCACATTCTTTATAGTAAAATTGTATGGATAAAGTACATTGGAGGACTTTATGAATCTGCATTTTGCTTGTAAGTATTGTATCATGATTATTATATTTATCATAGGCTAATCCCCAAAGGTAGCGACTAAAACAAATGCAGCTCTAGGCAAAGCACAATGTTGTAGTCAAATTTTAACATTTTTCAGCTGTACCTGACAAGACTCATGAAAACAGTATGAGCTGAGATGCTAAGCTTTGTCTTCTAAAGAACGTTTGCTTTTCTTTACCAATTTCCCGGATGTGTCGCCATAGAGGTACACCAAAAGAAGTGCTCAATGCTCTATAAAGTTAGACCTAAAAATAGATTATTTCCATCAGGGAAAGCTGCCATTCAGAAGCAGCAAAGGTTACCACTGTTTTTCTATTGTTGTACTACTTTAAAAAAAAATGCATACTTTGTTTTAACAAAATTCATATGCATAAAATTGTCCCTTTCTGACCTCCATAAAAATTTTAATTTTTTTGTATTCATTATTTAGTTTTCATCTGTACCATTTTTGCTTTGATGTGACTTTTTGATCACTTTTTATAATTTTTTTTCCTGATATATGGTGGCTAAAAATCTATTTTTTGGAGTTTGTAAAAACATATAATTGTCTTTTACCGCACAGGATCATAAACATAAAATTTTTATAGTTTGGACATTTACGCATGCGATGATGCCAAATGTTATTTTGTGACAGGAGAATGAACGGAAGAAATAGTGCATGCACTATTTCTCCCATTACTATCTTCCGTCACAAAATAACATCCGTTATTAATAACGGGTTAAAACGCATAATGTAAAAATCCCATAGACTATATAATGGGATTTTCTAACGCCCGTATGGTATTTTATAACTGCCTTTTAATGGCCGATTTTCTGTGTTTTCATAACGGAACATTATAACGGGTCTTTAAAAAAGATGAGTTTATAGGGTGAAAGCAGCCTTAGATGTAATGATGTAATTTAAAAATGAAAATCAGAGAAAATGAATATTAAATCGTAATAGATTTCTTTACTAAAATCTATTACCACTGCAGTCTTTTACTTAACTAAAGGATTTTACACCTTCTTGTACATATTTTTTACCCTTTGTGTATTTATACTTAGAACAGGACATCAAAATTAGTATCTTGACGAATGTATAAAACATGTGCTTTATATCTATACTAGCTGAGTACCCGGCGTTGCCAGGTTTTTCCTTCCTAATCCTTGTTGGGGAGGAAAATAAATAAAGGAGGAAGCTTTTGACTTCATATCCCGTTCTCATATATTGTTGTCATAACCCGACCTCCTATCCCGTCCTCATATCCAACCTCCTATCCCATACTCCTATCCCATCCTCCTATCCTGTCCTCCTATCTCGACCTCCTATCCTGTACTCCTATCCCGTCCTCATATCCTGTCCTCATATCCTGTCCTCCTATCCTGTCCTATCCCGTCTTCCTATCTCGACCTCCTATCCTGTCCTCCTATCTCGTCCTCCTATCTCGTCCTCCTATCCTTTCCTCCTATCCCGACCTCCTATCCCGTCCTCATATCCCGACCTCCGATCTCGACCTCCTATCCTGACCTCCTATCCTGACCTCCTATCCCGACCTCCGATCTCGACCTCCTATCCTGACCTCCTATCCCGACCTCATATCCCTTCCTGATTACCCGTCCTCCTATTTCGACCTCCTATCCCGACCTCCTCTCTCAACCTCCTATCCCAACCTCCTATCCCGTCCTCCTATAAGTAACATGTGACCAAGTATTATCGAAATATCTCCAGCCGTTTGGAAGTTATGCAGTAACATATATTTCCCATAGACTTGTATGGGACTATAAACATAAACCCCGCCCCTGGCAAATTTGGGTGAGTAAGGGTTAAATCACCTATTCTGTGTTTGTTGTTGACATATAAGTAACATGTGTGCCAAGTTTCATGTTAATATCTTTAGCCGTTTGGACATGATGCTGGAACATACACACACACATACATACATACACACATACATTGAGTTTTATATCTATACTAGCTGAGTGCCTGGTTTTTCCTTCCTAATCCTTGTTGGGGAGGAAAATAAACAAAGGAGGAAGCTTTTGACTTCATATCCCGTCCTCATATATTGTTGTCATATCCCAACCCCATATCCCGTCCTCCTATCCCAACCTGCTATCCCGTCCTCCTATATCGACTGCCAATCTCGACCTCCTATCTTAACCTCCTATCTCGACCTCCGATCCCGTCCTCCTATCCTGACCTCCCATCCCGTCGTCCTATCCCGACGACCTTTCCTGACCTCCCATCCCGTCCTCCTATCTCGACCATCTATCCCGACCTCCCATCCCGACCTCCTTACCCGACCTCCTATCCCGTCCTCCTATCTCTACCTCCTATGCCGTCTTATCTCGACCTCCTATCTCGACCTCCTATCCCATCCTCCTATCTCGACCTATCCCGTCCTCCTATCTCGACCTCCTATCCCATCCTCATATCTCGACCTCCTATCCCAACCTCCTATCTCGACCTCCTATCCAGACCTGTAATATGTGTACCAGGTATTGAAATAGCTCCAGCCCTACTGAAGTTATGTGGGAACATACATTTCCCATTGATTTGCATGGGACTTTAAACAAAAACCCTGACCTTCTCAAATGGGGGTAGTTAAGGATTAATATCCTATATTTTAAGTGGACATATAAGTAACATGTGACCAAGTATTATCGAAATATCTTCAGCCATTTAGAAGTTATGCAGTAACATATATTTCCCATAGACTTGTATGGGACTTTAAACATAAACCCTGCCCCTGGCAAATGGGGGTGAGTAAGGGTTAAATTACCTATCCTATGTTTGTTGTTGACATATAAGTAACATGTGTGCCAAGTTTCAAGTTAATATCTTTAGCCGTTTGGACGTGATGCTGGAACATGCACACATACATACACACACACACACACACACATTGAGTTTTATATATATAAACTAGCTGAGTCCTTCCTAATCCTTGTTGGGGAGGATAATAAACAAAGGAGGAAGCTTTTGACTTCATATCCCATCCTCATATATTGTTGCCATATCCCGACCTCCTATCCCGTCCTCCTATCCCGACCTCCCATCCCGTCCTCATATCTCGACCTCCTATCCCGACCTCATATCTTGACCTCCTATCCCGACCTCCCATTCCATCCTTCTATCTCGACCTTCTATTCCATCCTCCTATCCCGTCTTCCTTTCCCGTCCTCCTATCTCGACCTCCTATCTCGACCTCCTATCCCGACCTCATATCCCGTCCTCATATCCCATCCTCCTATCTCGACCTCCTATCCTGACCCGTAATATGTGTAACAGGTATTGAAATATGTCCAGCCGTACGGAAGTTATGTGGGAACATACATTTCCCATTGATTTGCATGGGACTTTAAACAAAAACACCGACCCTCACAAAAGGGGGTAGTTAAGGGTTAAATGAACTATTCTAAATTTTAAGTGGACATATAAGTAACATGTGACCTCTGGTAAGCACATGGAGGGCTGACCCACCGCCAAACCGGTCATGCTGGAGGATGTTGCATGCAGCAGAATGTTCTGTCACGTGCTCAGTATGAACCTGCTTTCATCTGTGAAGGGCACAGGGCGCCAGTGGCAAATATGACAATCTTGGTGTTATCTGGCAAATGCCAAACGTCCTGCACAGTGTTTGGCTGTAAGCATAACCCCCACCTCTGGACGTTGGTCCCTCATACCACCCTCATGGAGTCTGTTTCTGACCATTTGGATACATGCACATTTGTGGCCTGCTGGAGGTCATTTTGTAGGGCTCTGGCAGTAGTGCTCCTGCTCCTCCTTGCAGAGGTAGCGGTCATGCTGCTGGGTTGTTGCCCTCCTACGGCCTCCTCCACATCTGATGTACTGGCCTGTCTCCTGGTATCGCCACCATGCTCGGATTCTGAATTGAACTCTGAATTTTGTATGCTGTTAAAAATAAATATTGGGTGAAAATCACAGAAGAATTGCAAGACCAGAGTCACACACAGATACAGACACTATATTTTGAATTACGCTAACTTTACATCCCCTGTAGCATAGTCAAATAAAAAAAATTCCTGGAATACCCCTTTAAACTTATTAAAGCATGGAAAACTGAGTTAGATGACCCTTCTCCGCCACAGAAACTGCATCCTTACTAATGGCTCCTAAACTTTCCTCTGGATGTCTAAAAGTAAGGAAAAATGGTTACAAAGCCCTTTCAAGTGGGAACATATCTGCACATGGAGGAACTAGCAGCATGGCAATATCACCTAAGGAGCTCCTGTCACCAAATAAAACTTTTAATATAGTTCCTCGTGTAATTAGCAGACACTTTCCCATTCACTTTTTTTTTTATTATCATCATAAATATGTTTAAAATGTAATAGAAAAAAACGGCCACTTGGTGGCTCTGTTCGGTTCCCTGCTGCAATTAATACAGTGAGTTTGGTCTCCCAGCCTGGCAGGAGACCAAACTCAGAAAGTGCTTCTCTGCACTGAGCTTGATTGACAGCTGCACAGAGCCTCAGTGAAAGCTGCAAAGAGCTTGATGTCTTCTATTCATCACAGCACTGCAATGATGTGAGGGCGGAAGTGGTCCCCCCAGCCAGTGGCGGATCCAGGGTGGGGTGCAACGGGGCAATTGCACTATGATACTATGAGTGGGAGCTGTCAGCCCCGGCTGCACTGTCCCCTCACCTGCAGCATGTGAACCGCCGGGGACACCATTCTCTGCAGGCCGCGAGGGCTGCCTGTCAGTGTTGAGAATGCTCCGGTCTCAGCATCATTCAGTCTGCAGCCATTACACTGTGCAGGGGCTGGGAAGAGATAAGCTCCTCCCCCTCTCACTCCTCTGTATTTCCTGCAGGCCGGGCTGAGTTTCCTGCACCTCCACCACAGGCCCGGACACCCACCCAATGCCTCCAGACCCCCCTGCCCACCCTGATGCTGCCCTTCATGGTAAGTAACTTTCGGGTGAGGAGGAGTGGGGGGGGGGGGAGGTCAGGAGACAGTGAGATGTAAAGGGGAACTCTTATCAGTGTTTCCCAGCAGAGGCCTCTAACTGTAGTAAAACTACAACTCCCAGCATGTATTTGGCTTTGTGGGCATACTGGGAGTTGTAGTTTTACAACAGCTTGAGGCACCCTGGTTGGGGAACACTGATCTATCTGTCTATCTATCTCCTATTTATCTCTCCTATCTATCTCTCATATCTATCTACATATCTATCTATCTCATATCTATCTATATCATATCTATCTCCTATCTATCTATCTATCTATCTATCTATCTATCTATATCATATCTATCTATCTATCTATATCTCTCATATCTATCTATCTCTCTCATATCTATCTCCTATCTATCTATCTCATATCTATCTATCTATCTCCTATCTCTCATATCCATCTATCTCATATCTATCTATCTATATCTATCTTTATCTCCTATCTATCTCTCATATCTATCTATCTATCTCATATCTATCATCTATCTCTCTCTCATATCTATCTATCTATCTCATATCTATCTATCTATATATCTATCTCCTATCTATCTTCTATCTATCTCTCCTATCTATCTATCTATCTATCTATCTCATATCTATCTATCTATCTCTCTCATATCTATCTCCTATCTATCTATCTCATATCTATCTATCTCCTATCTATCTATCTCATATCTATCTATCTCCTATCTATCTATCTTCTATCTATCTATCTATTTATCTATCTCATATCTATCTATCTATCTCCTATCTCTCATATCCATCTATCGCATATCTAGCTATCATCTATCTATCTCATATCTATCATCTATCTCTCTTATATCTATCTATCTATCTATCTATCTCATATCTATCTATCTATTTCATATCTATCTATCTCATATCTATCTATCTATCTATCTCATATCTATCTATCTATCTATCTATCTCCTATCTCTCATATCCATCTATCGCATATCTATCTATCATCTATCTATCTCATATCTATCATCTATCTCTCTCATATCTATCTATCTATCTATCTATTTCATATCTATCTATCTCATATCTATCTATCTATCTATCTCATATCTATCTATCTCATATCTATCTATCTCATATCTATCTATCTATCTCATATCTATCTATCTATCTATCATCTATCTATCTCATATCTATCTCTCATATCTATCTATCTCATATCTATCTATCTATCTATCTATCTCATATCTATCTTTCTATCTATCTCATATCTATCTTATATCTATCTATCTCATATCTATCTATCTATCTCATATCTATCTTTCTATCTATCTCATATCTATCTATCTATCTATCCATCTCTCATATCTATCTATCTCATATCTATCTTTCTATCTATCCCACTGCTGCCAGCATCTATTTTTCATTTATTTACAGCCTATTTAGATGCCGAGACAGAGGATAAGTTATAGATTGTGAGGCATCCGAGCGCTAGGACCCCCTACAATCTCCCGAACAGGGCCCCTGAGTCTGCTGTAAGGGGGTGTGCTGAACCCTGCACCGAGTGCCGGCTGACATGCCCTCTCCATGTATCCCATGTTGTTGGCCACGGCTTCCTGCGGGGGACATTGGAATGGCCACTACCGGCAGACTGACAGGGCCCCGTTATGTGCCCCTCACTTATAATGCCACCCTGTCTTGTGCCCCTCACTTATAATGCCACCCTGTCTTGTACCGCTAACAAATAATGTGCTCTGATTTATAATGCCCCCTTTTATGTGCCCCTTACTTAAAATGCCCCCTGAAGATGCAGGACAGGGGGCATTATATGTGAGGGGAACATAACGGGGCATTATAATTCGAAGCACATTATATGTTAGCGGCCCAAGACAGGGGGGCATTATAAGTGAGAGGCACATGACAGGGGGCTCCTCACGTATAATGCCCCCCTGTCATGTGCCCCTCACATTTAATGCCCCCCTGTCATGTGCCCCTCACATGTAATGCCCCTTGTCATGTGCCCCTCACTTATGCCCCCTGTTATGTGCCCCTTACTTAAAATGCCCCCTGAGGGTGCAGGACAGGGGGCATTATATGTGAGGGGAACATTGCAGGGGCATTAAATGTGAGGGGCACATGACAGGGGGGCATTAAATGTGAGGGGCACATGACAGGGGGGCATTATAAGTGAGGGGCACATAACAGGGCTTTCAATGTGAGGGGCACATGACCTCACTTATAATGCCCCCCTGTCTTGGGCCCCTCACTTATAATGCCCCCCTGTCTTGAACCGCTAACATATAATGTACTTCGACTTCTAATGCCCTGTTATGTGCCCCTTACTTATAATGCACCCTGTTATGTGCCCCTTACTTATAATGCTCTGTTATGTGCCCCTTACTTAAAATGCCCCCTGAGGGAGCAGGACGGGGGCATTATATGTGAGGGGAACATTGCAGGGGCATTATAAGTGAGGGGCACAGCACAGGGGGGAATTATATGGTAGGGGCACAGGACAGAGGGCATTATTATTATGAGGGGGAACAGGACAGGTCATAATTATATGTGCAGGCACAGGATGGGGCATTATTACTATATATGAGGGACACAGAGTATAAGGAATTTCTGGGGTAGTACGGTTTTCATTAGCCACAATACATCACAGTATTGTATTCAGAGGGATATTTAGAGCGTACAGTGTGTGGTAGTATTATATTCTGAGGTTACAGTGTGTGTCAGTATTATATTCAGGGGTACAGTGTGTGGCAGTATTATATTCAGAGGTAAAGTGTGTGGTAGTATTATATTCAGGGGTACAGTGTGTGTCAGTATTATATTCAGTGGGTACAATGTGTGGCAGTATTATATTCAGTGGGTACAGTGTGTGGCAGTATTATATTCATTGGGTACAGTGTGTGGGCAGTAATATATTCAGTGGGTACAATGTGTGGCAGTATTATTCAGTGGGTACAATGTGTGGCAGTATTATATTCATTGGGTACAGTGTGTGGGCAGTATTATATTCAGTGGGTACAATGTGTGGCAGTATTATTCAGTGGGTACAATGTGTGGCAGTATTATTCAGTGGGTACAATGTGTGGCAGTATTATATTCATTGGGTACAGTGTGTGGGCAGTATTATATTCATTGGGTACAGTGTGTGGGCAGTATTATATTCAGTGGGTACAGTGTGTGGCAGTATTATATTCAGTAGGTACAATGTGTAGCAGTATTATATTCATTGGGTACAGTGTGTGGGCAGTATTATATTCAGTGGGTACAATGTGTGGCAGTATTATATTCATTGGGTACAGTGTGTGGGCAGTATTATATTCAGTGGGTACAATGTGTGGCAGTATTATTCAGTGGGTACAATGTGTGGCAGTATTATTCAGTGGGTACAATGTGTGGCAGTATTATATTCATTGGGTACAGTGTGTGGGCAGTATTATATTCAGTGGGTACAGTGTGTGGCAGTATTATATTCAGAGGGTACAATGTGTGGCAGTATTATATTCATTGGGTACAGTGTGTGGGCAGTATTATATTCATTGGGTACAATGTGTGGCAGTATTATATTCATTGGGTACAGTGTGTGGGCAGTATTATATTCAGTGGGTACAGTGTGTGGCAGTATTATATTCAGAGGGTACAGTGTGTGCCAGTATTATATTCAGAGGGTACAATGTGTAGCAGTATTATATTCAGTGGGTACAATGTGTGGCAGTATTCTATTCAGTGGGTACAGTGTGTGGCAGTATTCTATTCAGTGGGTACAATGTGTGGCAGTATTATATTCAGTGGGTACAGTGTGTGGCAGTATTATATTCAGTGGGTACAATGTGTGGCAGTATTATTCAGTGGGTACATTGTGTGGCAGTATTATTCAGTGGGTTCAGTGTGTGGCAGTATTATATTCAGTGGGTACAATGTGTGGCAGTATTATTCAGTGGGTACAATGTGTGGCAGTATTATATTCATTGGGTACAGTGTGTGGCAGTATTATATTCAAAGGGTAAAGTGAGTTGTAGTATATTCGGAGGGTACAGTGTGTCAATTATATTCAAAGGATAGGATTTTTGGCAGTTTTATAATAATAATTATTTTCATATAGAGTTTCAGAATCCACTGACACAGTGAAGAGCCGTCTGGGCATCAAGTTCTTCAGCGAGAATATTTAGCTGGACCCGGTGGTATGTACCATCTGAATTAGATAAGGAAAGACTATAGAGAAGACGTCACCTATAGTCACTGATATCATTGTGTATTGTCCCATCAGAGCTGGAGTCACTTGTAAGTTTTGCAGTAATGATGGGTGAAACAACAACTCCCAGCATCTCCTCACCACTACTTAGGTCACACTGGGAGCTGTAGTTCTAAATTGTAAAAGCTTCTTTAGCGCTTTCCCATTCTGTGGCAATTGGTGTATATGATTATTATACTGGATACATTTAATAATATTGTAAGTTCTTTAACCTCCTGAGTGGTATTCCCGAGCGTGACTCGGGGTTAATTTTCCCTGCCAGGATCGGTAACCCCGTGTCGAATTGCAGGGTTCCCGGCCGGGCTGCACGATATATCGCAAAAGCAATGCGATATAGCGATGCGGCCCCCGGGAAAACTTGCGATTATCTGCTCCGGTCGGCTCCCGTTGCGGGGGCCGGCCAGAGCAGGTAAAGAAAAATACTAAAAGTCAGTGTTTCCCTACCAGGGGGCCTCCAGCTGTTGCAAAACTACAACTCTCAGCATGCCCGAACAGCCAAAGGCTGTCCGGGCATGCTGGGAGTAGTAGTCTCACAACAGCGGGAGGTACCCTGTCAGAAAAACACTGAGCTAAATGTAAAAGGAAAAAGTAGTAAAATAAAAAAACCTTTTGCTCACCTAGTCCCGGTCCCTGAAGATGTCGTTCCCCTCCGTGCGCTCTGGTCTATTCATCTTACAGGACCTTTCACTTTTCAGCCAATCACAGGCCGCAGTGGTGTAAAGCCTGTGATTGGCTGAAGGGGAAAGGGCTTGTTCTGCAGCAAATACACTAGGTTTGAAATCTGCCCGGCAAACCTAGTGTATTCTGCTGCAGAACAGGGTGAGAAGGGGGGGATGTGACAGAGAGGGGGAATGTGACAAGGGAGGGGGAATGTGATGGGGGAGATGTGAAATGGGCGGGGGCGAGATGTGAGATTCAGTGCAAAAAATTGTACCGCTTTTGGTACAAATTTCCAGAAAGAATCATACCGCCAGGGAGGTTAAGAAACACCTTATTTTCTGTCCACCAAAACGAAATTCTCTAATAGTGCCCCTCCCGAGACTAGACTCTGGATCCGCCCCTGCCCCCAGCAGGCTTCAGTAACATCATGCCTGTTGGGAAACGCCCACTTTCTCCTGCTGGGAGACAGTGCTATGTGAGCAAGAATAAAGGTAAGGTACAGAGCTTTTTAAAGCTCTGAATTTTTTTTTTAAGGGTGGGATGAGTGTTAGAAGTAGTTAGGGAACATAGCCTTAGTTAGTTTAGAAAAGTTTGGTGAGAGGTAAATCCCAAATTTAAGAATACCTGGCTCATCTATTGTTTTTCATATGGTCTATAGCTCCAGTAATCTGCATACATTGGTTACACATTAGCTAAATTCATATTGTTCCTTTTTTATGAGCCACTTTTTTTTATGATTTACATCTGCTCTGTTTTTCCATGTTTGAAATTTTTTTTAAATAAAATTGATACCATACCTGTCCTGTGTCACATCTGTACATTGATGACATAATCAAAGAACCACATGACTTGTAGTGAGGAAAATGCAACTGATTAAAGAAATGCCACAAACTCATCTACTGTTAAAGAGTTATTCTGTCTAAAAAACGTCTGCACTCTGCTCCTGGTTTTTCCCTTCCCTTTTCACAGACAACATGTCCCCACTTTTTTGTGGCCTGAGGGATTGACTGTGCAGGCAAGCCCCCTAAGCTGCCGTCAGGTAGCGCTTCTGCTAAGGCTGAGGCAGCTAACGCTGACAGCCTAACATAAGACACAGCTGCTAGATGGAGGTGCCAGAGCAGTGTAAACAGATAAACACACTTCTCTGAAAGAACTTACAGACAATAAGGTGGGTGGGGGAAGGAAGTGGATTGCATTATGCACCTGGGAGAAACAGCAGAAAGGGTCTTAAAGTAAATGTTGTTTTCAGTAAAACTACATGGGGAGCATGTAAATTATAAAGTACCTGTCTCCAAATAAACTGTTCTCAACTACCTCAGGCTATGCTCCCTGACTACTTCTAACACCCCTCCTGCCCATAAAAACAATTCCAGAGCTTTAAAAAGCTTTCTGTGCAGCTGTCAATCAAGCTCAGTGCAGAGAAACACTTCCTGAGTTCGGTCTCCTGCCAGGCCAGGAGGATACCAAACTCACTGTATTAATTGTGGCAGGGAGCAGAACAGGGCCACCTAGTGGCCATTTTTTTATATTACATTTTAAACATATTTATGTTGATAATGCTAAAAGCAAGTGAATGGGAAAGTGTCTGCTAATTACACAAGGAATTCTATATTAAATGTTTTCTTTGGTGACAGGTACTCTTTAAGCATTTACAGAAGTGAAAGTATGTTTTTGTTTTGTTATGTGGATTGCCAGATAATCCCCCAATGAAAATCTTCACCATTTCTTTAACTAATAGGGCATGCTACAGATCTGACATTTCACAGCATGTCTATAATGTTCCATCATAGGAAGACTTTAGTTTTTTTTTTAAATACAGTCCATACTGTGGTTGGCACTCTCCTGCTGGTTGTGTGGTGCTTGTTAGCAATACTGCCACCGAATCAGGTCAGATGAAGCTAGGAGGCTTCATCCAATGCTCATATTGGGGTTTTTGAGACATAGGTTCCAATGGGGGGTTCATACAAAGATTTTAATGGCTAGGGTAGATTCAAAGGGAAAGAGAAATATAAAGGAGGCTGTTTTACTTCTCCCTCTCACTAGTCATCTATGTAGCGACCATACCAGACTATCAATGACAAAAAAGGATTCGAGGAGAAGATTGTCCCCCTCTCCCACCAACACATGTAAATGTTGGCAAGAGAGGGGGAGAACTTCGCCCCCATCGAAGCGCCAGTAATTTGAAGGTAAAACTGCTGGTTAAACCATAAACTAAAAATTATGGTGAAGTAAAAAGTCCACAACTCTAAGAATATATTCCTGCAACATGGGTGAATAATTGGAATATGTGTTGATGAACGAAGATAATGCTTGTTTTGCTAATGGGTGAGGAATAACAGCATAAAGGGAGACAATGTTTGCTGTAATCCAAGCAAAACCTTAATTCCATTGTTTGGAATCCATCAAATGAAGCACATGTCCTGTATTTTTGGGCTATCAAAGGTTTTAGGGTCGCATCCACCCAAGAACAGATTCTTTCATTCAGGGATTAAATGGGTTTAAGGGGATGGGGAAGGACTCCTTGTGGACTTTTGGTAATGAATGGAAAATGAGTATCTCAGGATTTTCAATCATAATGTATTCTGCCTGTTTTTTTAGAGAGAATATTATTCCTCATCCCGTGGTCCACAAGGAGAGCTAATTCCCTTAGGAATGGAGCTGTTGGATCTCCTGGCAAGGGCCTGTATGTACTAATATCTTTTAACATATTCAAATTTAATTTTGCATACAGACCCTTGTCCAGAACTACAACAGCTCCCCCCTTATCCGCCTGGCGGATCACTGTGTCATCTATATCAGAGATTGCCCTTAACGCTTTCCTCTCTTGGAGGGTTAAATTGTATTTCATAGCAAGATGTAAAGAACAAAAGATGTCGGCAACTCACCGCTTATTCTCAGTCTTCTTTATTGTAGAAAAATGCTCACATTAACACAGACAATGGAGAGGGATACATACGGGGGGAGGGGGGGGTGGTATGTGGAAGGCGACAGCAGCCGTTGTTTCGCACGGGTTACGTGCTTCGTCTGGCCTTGAAGCCGTTGTTTCGCACGGGTTACGTGCTTCGTCTGGCCTTGAAGCCGTTGTTTTGCACGGGTTACGTGCTTCGTCTGGCCTTGAAGCCGTTGTTTCGCACGGGTTATGTGCTTCGTCTGACGAAGCACGTAACCTGTGCGAAACAATGGCTGCTGTCGCCTTCCACATACCCCCCCTCCCCCGTATGTATCCCTCTCCATTGTCTGTGTTAATGTGAGTATTTTTCTATAATAAAGAAGACTGAGAAGAAGCGGTGAGTTGCCTACATCTTTTGTTCTTTACATCTTGCTATCGATTGCTTTACTGGTTCAGAGCACCTCCGCATCTCAAGTTGCAACTACTTCCCATCTATATGCACATAGAGATCTCGTACTTACAGACTTAAGCAGTGCCGGTCCTATCACTCCTTTCAGTTTAAATTGTATTTCATCTTAGGTAAGTTGGTGGCCATATCTGTGAGCTCACGCTCCACCACATCCTGAAAATAATCCAGTGTGGGAGTGCGAGAGCTCACAGCATAGAACTCCGGATTGGGAGTCGTAAAAGCAAGAGCCTCTATATCATGGGAATTAAATTGGAGGTCCTGCAAATCTGATATAGAAGCCAGATCATAAAAATAAAAATTGCCCCCAGTGTGAGTAGAAAACCTGACATGATTAGCATTATCCTGTTCAATATCTGTATTAGAAGACATAAGTTATACATCATCGCTAGTATGCGGATCATTAGTATAAGATTCCAGTGAATTACAAATGTTAGCCCCTTGAGATGAAATTGTCCCTTAATTGGAAGCTTCACAAACCTTGAAGTGCTTTTTAACTGTGATGTTACGAACAAATTTGTTAACATCAAGTAATGTCGGATGAAGGTCAAAATGAGTGGACGGGGAAAATGTAAGTCCCTTCGCCATAACCGACAGCTGTGCATAGGAAAATATCTTTGCAGACAGATTGTAAATAGGAATTACCTTTTGTGTCTTCTGGATCTATGTGCGTCTGTGGCGATGTTTCCTCCTGGCCCTGTGGCGTTTTTTGGCCGTGCAGACTTAGATGGACCTGCTACGGGCAACAGAGCAACAGCGGAGTTAGGCAAGGGAGTGCTGGACTGTGACGGTAAGTCCTCCGTTTCAGACATAGACATGGCAGAGTCCATTTCCGTCTCGCTGAAGCTGACCTTGCTGTTTTACTTCTCCCTCTCACTAGATCCAGTTCAGACTTTGGCACAAAAACTGCAGTGAGTGACACCAGCCTAATAGTTGCAGCTTCACCCCGATGACTTAAATGGCCCCTGTCATGCAAAACTTTTCACATGTTCTTCCACAATTTCAGGCTGTAATTTTTGTAATTTTTGACGTGATTGTTATTTTGCCGATAAAAAAAACCCGCTTGACATTGTGGCCTCACGCAGCCTGTTGGATTTACCCTGATTGATGCCAGAAATCTTCAGTTTGTAAATGTAGATTTTAAAGTGTGGCATAGGAACAGTGAGAAAAAAAAATACATGCATCATGCTGCTTTACTTTAGACAGGCATAAACAAGCTGGACATTATGAATTTTCCGGAAAATGGCCTCCAGCGGCCTGACAGATTTACTGAAATGTAGGATCCAAATTGGTGTAAATTATAACTAAAATCTACAATAGTGCATACCTGGCCTTTTGAGTTTTTGGCACAAAGAAAAAGATGCAAAAATGTATTAATGCAAAATGCCAATTATTCAAAATGCCAGTCTTTAGTATCTCACCTTCACGACTTACTACCAGAAGCTATCTGAATCTTTTCTCCCATTTTCAGATATGAGTTGGTAGATTCGGATGACTTTGTCAGTGTCTGGACACCTTTATCATGTTTTTAGCCAAGTTTGCTATAGGAATGAAGGTAATCGACGCACTACAGTCATTGTATTGATCAGTCTTGTTACCAGGTTTCAGTGTAATGTCTAGTTTATAACAACTGTGAGCTCAATTCACGAGATAGCTGATGGGTTTACAAATATAGCCTGCTGGTTTTAGATATGTACAGAATAAATGTCATAGTATTATGCTTCCACATTTAGATTGGCAGGAGATCTGGCTGTGCCTATTTGGCTCTGTTCACATCATTTTAAAACCCATGTTTGTCATATACACCAGAAAAAACATATACCTTATATATAACTATAGAGGTCTGTGATGGAAGCCATGGTATACATATTTTAATGCCTACCATCATATAAAATAGCATAGCCAACTGTACCGTTCCATACTTTCTTTTTGCAGTATACTAAAGTATGCAGACTTGACAGAGGCACTAATGGAGCAGTATGTATCATGCTTAGCTTGTACAGTGGGAGCTCTTGCTAAGCAGACATCAGAAACATGATGTGAACCTAGCCTTCTGCTGTGTTCTACATGTTCTTGTCACTGATATGGATTTAATTACAATCTGGGTAATAAACCATGACATTCATAAAGAATATAGCTGCCCATCATCGTTCAGTTTTATATTTTGTACCCAATACACGGCCAGTTTTAGCAGTATGAAACCCATTGCAACCTGCAGACAAATCCTGACGCAAGTAATACAGTACTTTCCTGCAGAGGATATGGTGCAATCCACTGTGTTAGACTGTTCCCTTCTGTGGATGATGGGGATACTGCCGAGGCAGAAGTAATGTTAGGAAGGCTAGAGTTCATAGGAAGATAATACTGGGGAGAAGCTATAATACACAGGGTATGCAATGATCTTAGTGACAGGAAAGGAGAGATGATACTGAGCAGATGATATTCAAGGACACAAAGAATGAAATGTTACTATGCTTTTATTGAACACACCATGTAAACATTCACAGTGCAGGTGGAAAAAGTATGTGAACCCCTAGACTAATGACATCTCCAAGAGCTAATTGGAGTGAAGTGTCATCCAACTGGAGTCCAATCAATGAGATGAGATTGGAAGTGTTGGTTACAGCAGCTTTGCCCTATAAAAAAAAAAATACCCACCAGTTCTGGGTTTGCTTTTTACAAGAAGCATTGCCTGATGCAAGTGATACCTTACACAAAAGAGCTCCCAGAAGACCTAAGATTAAGACTTGTTGACTTGCATAAAGCTGGAAAGGGTTATAAAAGTATCTCCAAAAGCCTTGCTGTCCACGGTAAGACAAATTGTCTATAAATTGAGAAAGTTCAGCACTGTTGCTACTCTCCCTAGGAGTGGCAATCCTTTAAAGATGACTGCAAGAGCACAGCGCAGACTGCTCAGTGAGGTGAAGAAGAATCCTAGAGTGTCTGCTAAAGACTTACAAAAGTCTCTGGCATATGCTAACATCCCTGTTAGCGAATCTAAATACGTAAAACACTAAACAAGAATGGATTTCATGGGAGGATACCACAGAGGAAGCCACTGCTGTCCAAAAAAAAACATTGCTGCACGCTTACAGTTTGCACAAGAACACCTGGATGTTCCACAGCAGTACTGGCAAAATATTCTCTGGACAGATGAAACCAAAGTTGAGTTGTTTGGAAGAAACACACAACACTATGTGTGGAGAAAAAGAGGCACAGCACACCAACATCAAAACCTCATCCAAACTGTGAACATCAAAACCTCATCCCAACTGTGAAGAATGGTGGTGGGGGCATCATGGTTTGGGGCTGCTTTGCTGCATCAGAGCCTGGACGGATTGCTATCATCGAAGGAAAAATGAATTCCCAAGTTTATCAAGACATTTTGCAGTAGACCATAAGGTCATCTGTCCAGCAGCTGAAGCTCAACAGAAGATAAGTGTTGCAACAGGACAACGACCCACAACAGAGAGGTAAATCAACAACAGAATGGCTTAAACATAAGAAAATATGCCTTCTGGATTGGCCCAGTCAGAGTCCTGAGACAAAAAACCTTGGGGATGCAACCCCCCTCAGGGTAAACCCTGAATAGAGACCCTCTCTGGTCTAAAACTTAACTTTTAATTTTTCAAATAATAACTATATTGACGTGCTCAAAATTGCCCACTAGGTGGCAGTGTGTGATTTAAAATTACAATCCCGTATTCATTTGTTTTAGTTTTGTGGCATGTTATGCTAGGATGTATCTGACCGCGGGGCTCTGTATACAGTGCCCTGCTCAAATGCCGTCTATAGACTTAGCATCTCAGAGCTCCGTGGTCCATCCATATATTACTGCCGGGATTGAGCTAAAATCTGTTCTCCTCTATATCAACGTTTCGCCGGTGAGACCCGGCTTTTTCAAGAGTCTGAGGTACACGGAGCTCTGAGATGCTAAGTCTATAGACGGCATTTGAGCAGAGCATTGTATACAGAGCCCCGCGGTCAGATACATCCTAGCATAACATGCCACAAAACTAAAACAAATGAATACGGGATTGTAATTTTAAATCACACACTGCCACCTAGTGGGCAATTTTGAGCACGTCAATATAGTTATTATTTGAAAAATTAAAAGTTAAGTTTTAGACCAGAGAGGGTCTCTATTCAGGGTTTACCCTGAGGGGAGTTGCATCCCCAAGGTTTTTTGTCTCAGATTAAAGCGCCCGTAGACCCTCTAGGAGGTATTTTGGTTAAACAGTCAGAGTCCTGACCTCAACCCAATTGAGATTAAATCCAAGGGTTCACATACTTTTTCCACCTGCACTGTGAATGTTTACATTGTGGGTTCAATAAAAACATGGTAACATTTAAATATGTGTGTGTTATTAGTTTAAGCAGACTGTGATTGTCTATTTTTGTGACTTGAAGATCAGATCACATTTTATGACCTATTTGTGCAGAAATTCATATAATTCCAAAGGGTTCACTTACTTTTTCTTCCAACTGTATGTAGGAAGTCAGATGATACTCTGTGGAGGAAGGACTGGTGAGATGATATTGAGGAAAGGGTCAATAACCAAGTGATAAAGGAAAGTTATGTGTGGGGGGCTGGGTAGGATTATGCTTGGGGGGGGATATAATTTTTTTGGTTGGGGTAGGCCGGATAAAGCTAATGGAGGATTAAAATTGTAGAAGGGGAGGTGGGATGAGACCTGGGTCAGACAGGGTGAGGTAATATCTTGGAAAGAGGGGGGTTTGATACCATTGGATGGGATGATTATACCTGGAAAAGAGGGGAGGGGATGGTCCTGGGAAGCAACACTGTGTGTGGACAGCTCTCTCCCTCGTGTTTCCAGCACCAGCACACGGTGCCATGACTAAGGACCTGTAACGGTCCAAAACGCGTCGGCTCCTGCCTGATGCAAGTTTGTATCTGCTGATCCTACAATAAAATACCTGTCGTTTTACTGCACTTGGTGCTGGACATTCCTTTTTCTTATAGAGATGATGCTGGGCAACCTAGAGGCTATCAGGCAATATGGAGGGTCACTCTGTTTCATCCAAACTGTGAAGTATATTGGGAAGTGCGATAGTTGGTCGCTTTGGGAATCAAAATGGCCCCTGAACGATATGTGGAGTACCTAACTGAGGAAGTTGAAAGGCTATACTGGAATCCTCAAAAGAATTACAAGCAGAAACTATATATGGACTGGCAAGTTCAAGAGAGTTGTTAGAGTCAACTCAAAGATGAACTAATATAACAATTTGTAACTCTAAATATAAAATTTGATTTAAAGGGGTTTTCCTACAAAATAGATAAAAACAGACATGTACTACATAGAAATACTGTATGTTAATGAGTACAAATGTGCTGTTTTTAAGTAACTTACACCCCTGTACAACCCTTCTCCCCTGTGAATCTTATTACTGTCTGATATACTCTGGGATGTGACCCTGCGGTTGCCATGCAACAGTGCAGATATTTTCCCACAATCCATCTTGCTTATATGCACAGTGGAGACCAACTGCAGTTGTTTAAAGCCTGACCATCTAAGGCAGAGGTCCTCAAACTACGGCCCGCGGGCCACCGAGGACATTAATCCAGCCCGCCGCTGCCTGGGACATCCCTGTGTCCCAAAAGATGTTTTCGGGACACAGGGATGCGCTCTCGGAGACCCCGCGTTTACTTTAAAAACACAGGGGCCGCCGGGAAGATGGTGCACGCAGGGACGTCAACTGACGCCGTGCGTGCGCCCATAGCAACGGAGCGCGGAGGAGCGGGGCAGCGATGAGGATGTGCGCTGGCCAGCTAGGTAAGTGTTACCAGCGGCACGTCAGCTTCGGTGCTCCGACCACCGCTCCTTCGGTCCCGGGACTTTCTGCTATGTCCGGACCGGAGGAGCGGTGGTCGGAGCACTGAAGTGGGGCAGAACACACTATACTGCACCTAATGTGGGGGAACATACTGCACCTAATGTAGGGAGCTATACTGCACCTAATGTGGGGAGCTATACTGCACCTAATTTGGGGAGCTATACTGCACCTAATGTGGGGAAACTGTACTGCACCTAATGTGGGGGAACTATACTGCACCTAATTTGGGGAACTATACTGCACCTAATTTGGGGAACTATACTGCACCTAATGTGGGAGATCTATACTGCACCTAATGTGGGGGAACATGCTGCACCTAATGTGGGGAGCTATACTGCACCTAATGTGGGGAGCTATACTGCACCTAATTTGGGGAACTATACTGCACCTAATGTGGGGGAACTATACTGCACCTAATGTGGGGAACTATACTGCACCTAATGTGGGGGAACTGTACTGCACCTAATAAGGGGGAACTATACTGCACCTAATGTGGGGAGCTATACTGCACCTAATTTGGGGGATCTATACTGCACCTAATGTGGGGGAACATGCTGCACCTAATGTGGGGAGCTATACTGCACCTAATTTGGGGTACTATACTGCACCTAATGTGGGAGATCTATACTGCACCTAATGTGGGGGAACATGCTGCACCTAATGTGGGGAGCTATACTGCACCTCATTTGGGGGATCTATACTGCACCTAATGTGGGGAGCTATACTGCACCTAATGTGGGGGAACATTATACTGCACCTAATGTGGGGGAACATTATACTGCACCTAATGTGGGGGAACATTATACTGCACCTAATGTGGGGGAACATTATACTGCACCTAATGTGTGGGACATTATACTACACCTAATGTGGGGGAACATTATACTGCACCTAATGTGGGGGAACATTATACTGCACCTAATGTGGGGGAACATTATACTGCACCTAATGTGGGGGAACATTATACTGCACCTAATGTGGGGGAACATTATACTGCACCTAATGTGGGGGAACATTATACTGCACCTAATGTGGGGGAACATTATACTGCACCTAATGTGGGGGAACATTATACTGCACTTAATGTGGGGGAACTGTACTGCACCTAATGTCGGGGAATTGTACTGCACCTAATGTGGGGGAATTGTACTGCACCTAATGTGGAGGAATTGTACTGCACCTAATGTGGGGGAATTGTACTGCACCTAATGTGGGGGAAATGTACTGCACCTAATGTGGGGGAACTGTACTGCCAACCCTAATGTGGGGGAACTGTACTGCCAACCCTAATGTGTGGGAACTACAACCTAATGTGGGGGATCTATACTGCCAACCTAATTTGGGGGGAACTGTGCTGCGTACTTAAAGTGGTAGTCCACTAATAAGATATATAAGTGTGCATAGGAATTTATTCATGTTTTGTTATCTATAGTCCGGCCCTCCAACGGTCTGAGGGACCGTGAACTGGCCCCCCGTTTAAAAAGTTTGAGGACCCTTGATCTAAGGCAAAGGTTATCAAACAATAGAGGCACATGGGAGATTAGGAAGTATATATCTCTCAAACTTAATATATTCAGAAATGCTTGTATGTTGGAAATGTTTATTTTCACATAATTCATCAGTTTAGAACTATTTTTCTTAAACCCCTTCGTGACACATGACAGATCTTGTCTGTCATGTGCCGCTCTGGGTGTATGGAGGGAGCTTCTGACTCGAGCCGATGCAGAGTTCGCCGCAGTCGGCTATTAACTTAACCCTTTAGATCACTACAGTCAAAGCTGACAACACGTCTAAAGGATCCTTTAAACCATCCTTAGTGGGTGGTCTAGTTGGGTGGATCCCACTGTAGAGGTAGCCGAAGGGCTTACCTTTGCTTATATCCCAGCCACAGTTTTGTAATTCTGCCTGGAGCATACTCTACCAATGGAGCACAGAAATTCACGTTGATCTGTATAAGGAATCTGATGATTCCTTCTAAAAATCCTTTAAGGGGAGTAATAAGGTGTAAGAAAAAAAAGTTTAATAAAGGTTTAAAAAAAATAAAAAAATAACCATCAACCAATTTCCTATTAAAAGTTAAAATCACCCCCCTTTTCCCATTTTCTATATAAAAACATGTTAACATAATAAAAATAAACATATTTGGTATTGCCACATACATAATTATTTGACTTATTAAAATATTACATTATTTATCCGGTACAGTAAATGGCGCAAACGTAAAAAATACCAAACCCCAGAATTGCATTTTTTTTATCTTGTCATATCCCATAAAAAAAAAAAGTAAAATTCGTTCAAAAAGTCTGATCAATACCACAATGGTACCAATAAAACCAACAGATGCAAATTGCAAAAAAAAGCCCTCGTCGGCCCAGTATACAAAAAAAAAAAAGTTTCACTCCAGACACTTCTAAGAAAAAAGGTGTACTCATTGCTATCAAAGACACCATTGCATTTAAACTGGTTAATGTAGTCTATGATTTTCATTGCAGATACATATTGTTGAACTGTGAAATTAATAGTACAAAAGTCACCATTGTGGCAATTTATGCTCCAAACAAAAAAACAAGGTAAATTTCTTGCCCACATTTTCAATGTTATTTCGCAGTGGCGTTGCGACCCGGGTGCGGGGGGTGCAGCCCGCACCGGGTGACACCAACCTAATAAGGGGGGACACCAAGACGCTCTGCAGCACCCCCCCATCTGTGTGTGCGCCCGTCTGTCAGCATCCCCCCCCGGCCTTCACTTGCACTGTGCGCCCGTCCGTCATCACCCCCCCCCCCCCTCGCCTTCATCAGCAATGTGCCCGGCCTCTGCTCCCATGTCTGCGCCGGCCTGACGTCACACCGCATGGCCGCGCAAGAGGACGTCAGTTACGTCACTCGCAGGGCGCCCGGTGAGAAGGATCGCTGCGCTGGATGGGTGAGTGTGTGTGTTTGTCTCTCTGTCTGTCTCTATCTCTGTCTGTGTGTGACTCTGTGTGTGTATGTGACTCTGTGTGTGTGACTGTTTGACTCTGTGTGTGTGTGTGACTGTGTGTGTTTGTGCGACTCTGTGTGTGTGTTTGTGCGACTCTGTGTGTTGTGTGACTCTGTGTGTGACTGTGTGACTCTGTGTGTGTGTTTGTGCGACTCTGTGTGTTTGTGTGACTCTGTGTGTGTGACTGTGTCTGTGTGACTCTGTGTGTGTGTGGGACTCTGTGTGTGTCTGTCTGCGAGTGTGTGTCTCTCTGACTGTGTGTTTGTGTGTGTGTCTCTCTGTGTGTCTCTCTGTGTTGTATGTGTTCGTTTTTTTTTTTTGTGTGTGTGGGGGGGGGGGGAACCAGCGATTTAATGTGGGGAGACTTTGACCCATTGTGGGGAACCTGCAAGGGAACCTTCGGCCCAATGTGGGGAAGCTACTACCAAATGTGCGGAGTCTATGCTACCTAATGTGGGGAGTCTATGCTACCTACTGTGGGGAGACTGCTACCTAATGTGGGGAATCTGTGCTACCAAATGTGGGGAGTCTATGCTACCTTATGTGGGGAATCTGTGCTACCGAATCTGGGGAATCTATGCTACCTAATGTGGGGAAACTGCTACCTAATGTGGGGAATCTGTGCTACCTAATTTGGGGAAATTGCTACCTAATGTGGGGAATCTGTGCTACCTAATGTGGGGAAATTGCTACCTAATGTGAGGGAACTGCTGCCTACCTAATGTGGGGGAACTGCTGCCTATCTAATGCCCCCCCCCCCCAGCAGTAGCACCTCCATCAGCAGATCCTGATGGTGGATGATGGCGGTGCTCCTGCCAGGAGGATGATCCCGCTGATGGATGATGGGGGTGATACTGCCAGGGGGGATGGCCAGTAGCACCCTCATCATCCTCCAGCAACACCCCCCCAGTAGTAGCACCCCCATCGTCCACTAGCAACACCACCAATACCCCCCTCCCGTGGTAATAGCATCAGCTAAGGGATGTTGAGGGGTGTTACTGCAGTTGTGGTATTATATTCAGAGGGTGCACTGTATGGCAACGTTATATTCAGAGGGCGCAGTTTGTGGTAGTATTATTAGAGATGAGCGAACTTACAGTAAATTCGATTCGTCACGAACTTCTCGGCTCGGCAGTTGATGACTAATCCTGCGTAAATTAGTTCAGCCTTCATGTGCTCCGGAGGGCTGGAAAAGGTGGATACATTCCTAGGAAAGAGTCTCCTAGGACTGTATCCACCTTTTCCAGCCCACGGGAGCACCTGAAAGCTGAACTAATTTATGCAGGAAAAGTCATCAACTGCCGAGCCGAGAAGTTTGTGACGAATCGAATTTACTGTAAGTTCGCTCATCTCTAAGTATTATATTCAGAGGGCGCAGTGGGTGGTAGTATTATATTCAGAGGGTACAGTGTGTGGTGGTATTATATTCAGGGGTACAGTATGTGGCAGATTTATATTCAGAGGGTACAGTGTGTAGCTGTATTATATTCAGATTTTACAGTGTGTGGCGGTATTATATTCAGAGGGTACAGTATGTGGCAGATTTATATTCAGAGTGTACAGTATGTGTTGGTATTATATTCAGAATGTACAGTGTGTGGTAGTATTATATTCAGTGGGTATGGTGTATGGAAGGTTTATAATCAAAGAGTATAGTGTATTGTAGTATTATATTTAGAGGATACAGTGTCTGGCAGGTTTATAATAATACTTGTTTTCATATAGAGCATGAGAATGCGCTGACATAGTGAGGAGACGTCTGGGCATCACGTTCTGCAGACAGAAGTTTTAGCTGGAACAATTCCTAGCGGTATGTACCATCTCAATTAGATAAGGAAAGACTATAGAGAAGACGTCACCTGTAGTCACTGATATCATCGTACATTCTCCTCACTATAGAGAAGACGTCACCTGTAGTCACTGATATCATTGTGTATTCTCCTCACTATAGAGAAGACGTCACCTGTAGTCACTGATTTCATTGTACATTCTCCTCACTATGTCCTATCAGAGCTGTAGTCGCTTGTCAGTTCTACAGTTAGGTCAGAGAAACTACAACTCCCAGCATAACCTCACCACTGCTCAAAGGGGTACTCTACTGGAAAACATTTTTTTTTATCAACTGGTGCTACAAAGTTAAACAGATTTGTAAATGACTTCTATTTAAAAATCTTAATCCTTCCAGTACTTATTAGCTGCTGCATAAGCGATTCACAGGAAGTTCTTTTCTTTTTTAATTTCTTTTCTGTCTGACCACAGTGCTATCTGCTGACACCTCTGTCCATGTCAAGAACTGTCCATAGTAGGAGGAAATCCCCATAGCAAACCTATCCTGCTCTGGACAGTTCCTGACATTGACAGATGTGTCAGCAAATAGCACTGTGGTCAGACTGGAAAGAACTACACAACTTCCTGTGGAGCATACAGCAGCTTATAAGTACTGTAAGGATTAAGATTTTAAATAGAAGTAATTTAAAATCTGTTTAACTTTCTGGCACCAGTTGATATAAAAGTAAATGTTTTCCAATGGAGTACCCCTTTAAGTAATTCTGGGAGCTTTATATTTAAATTGTGAAAACTTCTTTAACACTTTTCTATTCTGTGGCAACTGGTATATCTGATTATTATACTTTCTCACAGTGCGCTATAACAGTGGTGTCTGTCACAACAGGCTAAAAACTTACTGGGGGGATTGGGTAGGTATGGGGGTGACACCATTTTCTACCGCACCGAGTGACACCAACCCTAGCAAAGCCCTTGATTTCTAGGAATAAATTTGGAGCGCTTTTGATAGCGGGTGACTTCAATAAAGTCCTTTCCCCTCAATTTGATAAACACCCTTGTAAACCATCAGAAAAAACCACTGATATCTATAATCTTTTATTTAAGGAAGACCTTTATGACTCATAGAGATCTTTGAACGTCAATAATAAAGATTGATTTAATTATGGTTAATGAATGGCTCCTCCAAAATGTGATGTCTTCAGTGATAGGTATTATAAGCTGGTCGGACCATGCCCCTGTAACAACCACGATTAGGGAAGAGTTTAATAAACCTTCTATTTCCCTTTAAAGGCTTAATAATTCTATGCTAACTGACCTTGCTTCTCCCAGCACTAATGAAAAGGGACTGACATTTTTTTTTCTGTTCAATAACTAAAAAGACACCTCTGTATTCACTAATTAGTGTGCCCACAAAGCAGTTTTAAGGGGCATTTTCCTCAAATTAGTTTCTGACCAGAAAAAATCAAGACTTTTTAAAACAATTGAACTCACCAATAAGATTAAAGCACTTGAAACCGACCACAAATTATTTAGGGATCCTACGTTATTAAAAGAAATCAAAACCCTTGGTTTCCAATTATATCAGCTCCTTCACTATAAATTCGACTTTTATCTCAAAAGAACAAATACCCATTATTCCTGGCAAGGTAATAGGGCGGGCAAAATGCTAGCTAATCGCTTCAAGTCTAGGAACACTAAATCTAAAATTCCCTTTATCTTTACCCCTAATGGAGACAAAGTAATCAACCTGCAAGCTATAGCTAATATGTTAGCCAATTATTATAAAGACTTGTATAATCTACAATTCGATCTGAATACTCCTCAACATCAACCTTCTCTTATTCAATCTTTTTTAGATGGGTTAAATCTCCCAACCGTTAACTCTGATACATTAGAAGATTTAAATAAACCCATAACAGAATTGGAATTAACTTCGGTGATCTCCTCTTTAAAACCGAATAAATCTCCTGGTCCCGTCGGTTTTACAGGGGAATATTACAAAAAATTTCAAAGTATCCTTTCTCCTCACCTTCTTTCTATGTTTAACAAAATATTCCATGAAGGTTCCATTCCCCCTGAAATGCTCCAAGCGATAATCATTACTTTACCTGAACCAAGCAAATCTCCTGATAGACCGGAAAACCTCAGACCGATTTCCTTTTCAAATATTGATCTGAAGCTATATGCCAAAATCCTAGCAAATAGGATTGATGACATTCTGCCCTCCTTAATTAAGAACGACCAGGTCGGCTTTATTCAACATAGACAAACTGTAGACGGAACGAGACATTTTATTGATCTCATTCATCACATAGAGACCTGTCGGACGCCTTCATTGCATTCGACAGGGTCCATTGAGGTTATATGGACTCTGTCCTATCTAAATTTGGTTTGATTAATAATATTAAAACGACAATACTAGCTTTATACTCTCTCCCATATGCTTCAATATTTACATCTGGGTTCCTTTTGCATACATTTTAAATTACCAATGGGACCCAACAGAGGTGCCCGCTATCCCCACTGATTTTCGCCCTCATGATGGAGCCACTGGCGGAAAGGATAAGAATGAATCCTTCAATCTTGGGTATTGATATGGGGGGAAAAAAAATCACTGCATGGGTCTTTTTGTGGATGATGTCATCATCATATGTACCAATAATGTCTTTACACTTTGTGGAAGATCTGCAGGCCTTTGGTGATGTTTCTTATTACAAATTTAACACTATCAAATCCCAAATTTTAGGTCTAGGCCCTTCAAATGAGATGACTAATGCTATTAAATCTTGTTTCTCCTTTCCCTGGGTCAAAGACTCTATTTCTTACCTGGGAATTAAAGTAATGTACCCTAGTAATAAGCTCTACGAGGCAAATTATACTACCGTTTTAAAAGATAGGGAAAGTGGCGGTCATCAAGATGATGATTTTATGTGCAAAATTCTATACACCTTTAGGAACATCCCAATTCACCTTCCCTCCTCAAATCTTCAATAAATACAATCCACTATCATGTATTATGTTTGGAACAAAAAAAAAAACAAGGATTAAAATGAGCTCCCTATTTTCACCTATCAAAGAAGGTGGCATCAGCTGCCTTTCCATTGTCCATTACTATAGTGCAGTATTAATTGACCATCTCAAAAGTTTGTGGAATTAAGACACAAATAAATTTTGGGTAGAAATGGAAATACACTTACTAGGAGACATTCTCATCAGCTATATCCTTACAGCGTCCTAATTATTTAAAACCGTTTTCTCGCACTCCCACCCAACCATTAGTGCACTAGATAATTGCTGGAACCGATACATTATACCAAATAACCTATGCCAAATTGACCCTCTTAATTGTTCATTAAGGGCATTCTCTGTTTCACAGATGTATGGGACTGTAACACATGTATTCCGTTTGAAGATATTCATGTGAGGTTTTCTATACATAACTAGTGTTGCTCGCGAATATTCGCAATTCGAATATTATTCGCGAATATAGCATATTCGCGAATTCGCGAATTTCGCGAATATAGCGCTATATATTCGTAATTACGAATATTGTTTTTTTTTTTTTTCTTCACAGTACACATCACAGTGATCATCCCTCTCTGCTTCCAGCTTGTGTGGTGTAAAGAAGGCTCTAATACTACTGTGTGAGACTGGCGTGCGAAAATTCGCATATGCGAAAATGCGCATATGCTAAATTTCGCATATGCGAATTTTCGAGTATGCTAATTTTCTATATGCTAATTTTCTATATGCTAATTTTCACATATGTTAATTTTCGCATACGCGAATTTACGCATATGCGAAAATAAAACGAGAATATAACGAATATGCGAATATTCGCGAATATATGACGAATATTCGTCCATATATTCGCGAATATTCGCGAATTCGAATATGGCCTATGCCGCTCAACACTATACATAACGTGGATTTTTACAAATATATTCAAATTCGCCACACATTAGACTCCCTTATTCCACCCTTCGACCAAAATAATTCTGAACTGATTACTTGGCTCTCCCATTCGACACCATCAAAAAAAGGTATTTCCTGGTGTTACGCTTTCCTCCTCAAATCCAGAATACAGATATCAGATTCTCATAAAAATAAGTGGGAACATGACCTTGGTATCTTTTTTAAAGAGCACCAGTGGAATAAAGCTCACTTATCAAGATGTATTAACCATCTGAAAACATCCAAAAAGCTTCTGTAGCGATGGTACTTCACTTCAGCCCAACTAGCCCACTTTTCATCATCCCCTGAGAATTGCTGGAGATGTACAAACTTGATCTGAGGAAGAGGGGGCTACCCTCGAAACGCGTAATCTGTACTTTTGTTATTTTTTAATAAATATGATCCCTGCAAGGATCTTTCATCCATAACTTGTGCCTCCGGTGTTTTGAGCTTGCAGCGCCTGGAAATCGTTGGTCCTTTTTCTCCACTTCTCTGCATGCTTCAACAGGACAGGAATTCCTGATCCCTGCGGACCCTCCGGCTGAGCAGCTTGCTCCTCCATTATACCTCTTTGTGAGGTGATATGCATTATTCCTTCTTTTCCAAGGTGAGCAGCCACTTATAAGAGGCCTATTCCACACCTACTCTAAGGGTAATACACGAGGCGCCGCTTGCGGTCTTCCCTTTTTTTCTATATTACCACATATTTACATTTATGGTGGGAATGCTCTCGGCTGATCCTGTTTTGGAGAAAATTAGGTAGATTTCTTTCACAAATATGTGGGTTGCCGATTATATTAGAGCCTGCTTTAGCACTTTTAAACATTAACATAGATATTAATATTTCCACAAAATGATTGTTTTACCTGCTTTCATAGTAGCTAGACACAGTATTGCTAGGAAATGGTGTTCATCCTTGATTCCCTCAATTAAAGAAATAAAACAAGGTATTGACTCTAATTATTGGTATAAATACAAAATCTCCTCGGCCTTAAATACTGACCGTGATTTTCTGTCCAGATGGGACGTGTGGTTGAATTGTCCCCATAATACTGTCCAACTATAGCTCTACACTTGATATTTTATACGTCTCTTTTAATTCCCTGTATCTAATTTCACTTATTGTCTGTGAATGCTCATTCATATGGGTACACTTGTGTTCCACTTTTGTACATTTTGATGTATGTGTAGTTTGAGTCTTGTGGAACTTATGCCCTTTGACTTATTGTAACCTGTTTATCCATTTAAAAAAAATTATAATAATTCATGTTATTAAAAAAAAAAGTTTAAGGGTCAGAGATTGGCAACAAAGGATTTTTTTTTGGGAAAAAGGTTAGAATTTTTTAAAGTTAGTAAAACATGATGGAAACTATACAGGTATGGTATTGCTGTAATCAGGCAGACCTAAAGTATCCAGATAACATGTTAGTTTGACCACAAGGTGAATACTGTAAAAAGAGAACCCCCAAAGTACCGAGTAGGAAAAATCGAAAGTGTAAAAAAGAAAATTGACCCTGTCCTTAAAGAGTTAATGAGACAACCCCTTTAACAGGGTACTCTGCTGGAATACATTTTTCTTTAAATCAACTGGTGCCAGAAAGTTAAACAGATATGTAAATTACTTCTATTAAAAAATCTTAATCCTTCCAGTACTTATCAGCTGCTGTATGCTTCACAGGAAGTTATTTTCTTTTTGAATTTCTTTTCTATCTGACAGCAGTGCTCTCTGCTGACACCTCTGTCCATTTTAGGAACTGTGCAGAGTAGGAGCAAATCCCCATAGCAAACCTATCCTGCTCTGGACAGTTTCTGACATGGACATAGGTGTCAGCAGAGAGCACTGCGGTCAGACAGAAAGGAAATTCAAAAAGAAAAGAACTTCCTGTGGAGCATATAGCAACTCATAAGTACCAGAAGGATTAAGATTTTTAAATAGTAGTAATTTACAAATCTGCTTAACTTCCTGGCACCAGTTTCTTTAAAAAAAAATGTTTTCCAGCGGAGCATACCTTTAACTTGTGTTTATTTTTCTGAAAAATTCTCTGTGCATGGAGAAAATAACACATTTCTGTTTGAAATCATATGACCGTCAATGTTTTCCGAAACCGCATTTTGTATCATAATTTGTGTTCTTTTCAAAATATAAAAAAAGCCATTGCCATTATGAGTACATTCACTTATAATAACATCCACATTGTGCTATGACTGTTAAAGATAATAATAATACAAATCCTAGCATATACTGACTATGGTGTTCTTCTTTCACTGCTACACTGAAGGTGTCACTCGCACATGTTTTAATTTTCCATAATACACAAGCATAAAAGCTGTTACATCACCAGCATGTTGTAACACCCCACGGGTGTGGACTCACTGTGCCACAAGTGGCAGCTGACCAGACAGGCAGAATGGGGCAAACTGACACATAAATGGGCACTGTCACCAACTTTATTTTTTGATATGTTGTGGTACTACAACATATCAGTAATATATTTTCATTATTTATTTTTTCATTTTGTGGGTGAATTTTACGTTTGAAAACCGGCCACTAGGGGTTACCCTCCTAGTGGCCGGCTGCAGCCTGGCGTGACGTCACGCCTGAAAAAGGACTGATTTTGGCCTGGCAATCAGTCCTTTTTCATTTAGGCTGCTCTCGCTCTCAATCAGACAGGCGGGAGCGAGCGCATTGGCTCCCCGGCCACTCCTCCCGCACATGTCGTCGCCGCCGCTGACCCTGTACGCCAGCTGCCGGACTCTGCAGTATCAGTAAGCATCAGAAGGAGGGGGACAGGGGGAACTGGGTATGTGTTTGTGACAGGGGGAACTGGGTATGCGGGGGGGGGGGGGCTGTGTGTGACGGAGGGAACGGGGTATGCGGCGGCGGGCGTAGCGCAGCATGGCACTAAGTTATAGTTCATCTACACAGGGTGCCTCCAGCTGTTTCACTACTACAACTCCCAGCATGCCCTGACAGCCAATAGATGTCAGGGCAAGCTGGGAGTTGTAGTGGTGAAACAGCTGGAGGCACCCTGTGTAGATGAACTAAGTGCGGAAGTCCCCCCCAGCAGGCATCAGTGACGTGGTGCCTGCTGGTGAAGTCTGCCTACTAGTGAGCACACTGCCAGGCAGACAAAAAGTTATTTTTAATATAGTAAAAAAAAATTAAAAGCAGGGAGGGGGTTAGGGATAGATGTGCAATAGGCAGGGACAGAAAAAAAATATAGGATGGTGGGAGCTACCCTTTAAGATGCAGCAAAGTTGTTTATAACAGAGCAGGTACAGAGTCCAAGGGATGAGGCAACAGGCGAGTCCAGTAGACAGACAGGATCAGCAGACAGACAGGCTTCGGGTCAGGCAGGCTACAGAGACCTAGCAGAGCAGGATGAACAACCTTGCTGAGGCATCAGGCAACAGGTGAGGGACGTTTGTATAGGGAGTGCCAGGCAAGGATAGGAGGAGGATCCTTTAGGGAGTGCATGCTGGCTCTATAAGACACAGACAGAGCTTGCTCATGGCCCTAGTGGACAGAGCAGAAACTGCAGCAACAGATACACCAGAGCAGGAAGACCAGGAAATACAGCAGACACATGGCACAGAGAATGTTGCCTGGGGCTGGTAAGAACCAGAACACATGGTACACTGTTGGTTACCAACCAGCATTGTTACACATGTGTTCTAATGTTTATTAAATGTTAAAATGTCTACTATAATACAAAAATGTGATATCTGTATATCACCAAAAAGTACTCACTATAACATATATTTCTGTATTATATGTACATCACCCACATGTGTTAATGTGTCACTATAAATATATGCTTCATTTCTGTATATTGCCAGTTCTTACTATAATATTTATTTATCAGATCTATATCTAGGGGGTCTACTATGGTAACAATTATTTTAGGGGTCTGGAAGAATCTTTATGGGTCTGCAGAGTATTTTTTTAGGGGTCTGTCTTTTTATTTAGTGGGTCTGATGGGTACTGTGTATTTTTTCTGGGAGTCTAGTCTGTAGCCTGTAATTATGGTGGTGTGTGCTGAAGAGGGTTAGATGGAATATTTGTTATTCCAATACTGTAGGATGGGGTGTGTCCTATATAAATGGGCAGGCATAAGGGAAACCTTTGGCATTTTCATTATGTGTGCCACCTTTGGTTCCTCTCCTAAGAATCTCCCGGATGACCCCTCTCAATTGGCAAGTATGGGATATGTTTTTGGAACAAAGAAATAAAAGGAAAAATTTTTTTTTCCCTTTTATAAACTCTATGGATATTCTGTATATAAGTGATGATTTTACAAACTCCCATTTTCCAGTGTCTGCCATATCTTGCTAGGAAATGTATGCCACGATGTCTGTGAGAACTGCATGAAATCAGGTAGCTCAGTGTCAAGCAGTAATGTATTATTCATATGTCAAGAAATGTATGCATGCAATGAACTGGAAATTCTTAAAGATTTGTTGACCGAGAAAAAAAAAAAAACACATGGCATACCTGAGAATTTAACATGTGTAGACACTGAAAAACATCGCCAGGATTTCTGATGACCTATAAATGTTGTACATATTGGGGGGCTCCGCTGAAATAATAGGCTGGGGTGCAAACAGAGTGTATACTATACAGTGACCCCCCGACCTACGATGGCCTCGACATACGATCATTTCAACTTACGATGGCCTCTCAGAGGCCATCGCATGTTGAAGGCAGCATCAACATACGATGCTTTTGTATGTCGGGGCCATTGCATAAACGGCTAACCTCCGGCAGCGCAGACTTCTTCAGCTGCCACCAGATAGCCGTTTACGGTGCCCCATGTGGTCCGCTGACGATCACTTACCTGTCCTCGGGGCTCCGGCGCGTCCTCTTTGGGCTCCATTGCATTGTTGGCGCTCTCCATCGTCGTCATCACGCCGCTGCGCACGCCGTCCCGTCATCCAATAGGAGCGGCGTGCGTAGCGGCGTGGTGGTGGCAACGGAGAGCGAGGATGCCGGGGAAGCAGAGGCCTTGCTGGAGCGTCAGGGACACCCCGGGGACGCGGCGACAGCAATGGAAGGCGACATCCAGGGCAGCGATGACGAGTGGTGATGGTCCGGAGCGGCGAGGACAGTTGAGTACAACTTCCTCCACCAGTGGTCTTCAACCTGCGGACCTCCAGATGTTGCAAAACTACAACTCCCAGCATGGCCGGACAGCCGTTGGCTGTCCGGGCATGCTGGGTGTTGTAGTTTTGCAACATCTGGAGGTCCGCAGGTTGTAGACCACTGTCCTATACTTTACATTGCACGGATCCCTCAACATACGATGGTTTCAACAAACGATGGTCCATTTGGAATGGATTACCATCATATGTTGAGGGACCACTGTACAATATCCAAGAAAAAAAACAACACCACACACTGTATGGTAAATGCACACCCAAAAAATGACTTGATATTGGTGGAAAATAATCTATAATCTTATTAATGTAGCCATCACATACAAAACAGACATTTAAAAACAATTAAAAGTGTCCTATACAAGAGATACCACAGACAAAACAGGAGGAGGTCAGACGCTCTCCCTCCTGGAGCACCGGTAATATTACAATATACAGGTCAAAAATCCACAGTACATGGTGTCAGAAGTAGAATGTAACACTGCTGTCAGGAAAACAGAATATAAAATCCAAAATATGAAGTCCCTGGCAACCCCGGACCTGTAATATAATGAGTATATACCTCCTGAAAATACAAAGTGACCGGTGCCTAGGTGCATACTAGAATAAACACAGTACAATAATCCCATCCTATTGTTTACTGTCTAGTATGCACCTAGGCACCGGTCACTTTGTATTTTCAGGAGGAATTTACTCATGTTACAGGTACAGTAGGTATTTACTCATTATATTTTGGATTTTATATTCTGTTTTCCTGACAGCAGTGTTACATTCTACTTCTGACACCATGTACTCTGGATTTTTTTACCTGTATATTGCAATATTACCCGAGCTCCAGGAGGGAGAGCGTCTGACCTCCTCCTGTTTTGTCTGTGGTATCTCTTGTATAGGACACTTTTAATTCTTTTTAAATGTCTGTTTTGTATGTGATGGCTACATTAATAAAATTATAGATATTTTCACCAATATCAAGTCATTGTTTGGGTGTGCATTTACCATACAGTATGTGGTGTTGTTTTCCTTGTGATAACCTACAAATGTTATCACTCATCTTTTTGCATGCCAATTTACCACACTGGGGACATAACCTGATCAATGCAATGATCAATGTCTTTGCATTAGTGTTTAGGAGCTTGTAAATTGATCTTTGAATAGGTCAGACGGGTTGATTTTACTTGTTTTGCTATTTATAGCCAGATTTATAAGACCCTAACAAGAGTCTATCACCAAGTTTATGCTCACCTATCTGAGGGCCAGAGTGCCTTATTGGAACGCTATGTCACTCACTTTGTTTCTTGCTTTAGTTTTCATAAAATCACTGTTTGTGAGCTGCAGAGCGCACTAGTCCGGCCAATGATGTGCACGCTCTGTAGCCTAGCATATTCATAGCTGCCACCTGCTGCTGATTGACAGTTTTCTTTATTTACTGTTTATAGGAATCAAGCTGTCAATCATCCATGGGCAGGTGATGGCAGCGACAGCTCATGAATACGCTGGACTGCCGAGCGCCCACACACCATTGACATGGTTAGTGCACTCTGGCGCTCAAAACAGCAATTCTGTAATTGAAATCAATGCAAAAAACTAAGTGATGCGGTGCTGCAGTCAGTGTCTCTGTCACTTCATTTTGCTGCTATTAAATATGGCACCATAAATCTGGTCTCATAAAAGTGTGTTTGCCGACAAGTGAAGCGCACAACAAATATACCTGCTTAAGAAGTGTGCCAGTAGGCCTCGAGAAAGTGTGATGGAATCCTGGGAGGCCCTGAAAAGAGCCCATAAGATTCAAATTGAACTCGGTAGGGCCCATGGTGATGTCACTTTAATAAGCCAGACAGCTTGTGAATCTGGAACAAAAACGTAGGATTGACATTTGTCCAGTCTGCACCAAAAAAATCACATAATTTTAGTTTTTAAAGTTTTTGCTGCCTTCTAGCGGGGGAATATTGTACTGGAATTCTACATCAGCTCAGTTTTAAGGAAAATATCTGAGACTGCCTCCCATGCACCTGGATTTATCAAGAAATCCTTTTAATAAACCCAGTGAACCCCTGCACTTGTGGGAAGTCACTTTATCTCTTAGTGCAGTGGTTCTTAACCCGGGTTCGATCGAACCCCAGGGGTTCGGCGGGGGAGGCCCGTCGGGTGTTTTTGCCTCGGCACATCCCTGTGTTCCGAAAGATGCTTTCGGAACACAGGGACGCCTCTATTAAGTCCCTGTGGCCCCGCATTTACTTTAAAAATGCTGGGACTGCCGGGAGCTAGCGCACGCAGGGACGTCACTCACGTCCCATGCTTGTGCCCATGGCAACGGAGCACGGTGGAGCGGAGAAGAAGCAAGAAGGACACGCGCTGGCAGTTGGTAAGTGTTTACCAGCGGCGTGTCAGCTTTGGTGTTCCAACCAGTGATCCTCCGGTCCTGCTATGGCCGTACCCAAGGAGCGGTGGTCGGAACACTGAAGTGGGGCAGTACATAGGCATACAGCCTCCAGCCATACTGTATGGCTGGAGGCTGTATGTCTGTGGGGGAACATACTGCACCTAATGTGGGGGAACTATACTGCCAACGTAATGTGGGGGACTATACTGCCAGCCTAATGTGGGGGAACATACTGCCAGCCTAATGTGGGGGACTATATTGCACCTAATGTGGGGGAACATACTGCTGGCCTAATGTGGGGGGACTATATTGCACCTAATATGGGGGAACATACTGCCAGCCTAATGTGGAGGACTATATTGCACCTAATGTAGGGGAACACTGCCTGCCTAATGTGGGGGAACACTGCCTGGCTAATGTGGGGGAACACTGTCTGCCTAATGTGGGGGAACACTGCCTGCCTAATGTGGGGGAACACTGCCTGGCTAATGTGGGGGAACACTGTCTGCCTAATGTGGGGGAACACTGCCTGCCTAATGTGGGGGAACACTGTCTGCCTAATGTGGGGGGAACACTGCCTGCCTAATGTGGGGGAACACTGCCTACCTAATGTGGGGGAACACTGTCTGCCTAATGTGGGGGAACTCTGCCTGCCTAATGTGGGGGAACACTGCCAGCCTAGTGTGGGGGAACACTGCCTGCCTAATGTGGGGGAACACTGCCTGCCTAATGTGGGGGAACTCTGTCTGCCTAATGTGGGGGAACACTGCCATTGTTGCGAAAATGACATGAGAGTGGCACTTGCCAAGCTAAAGCCACGCATTTCTGAACTGGTCTCTGAAAGACAACAGCAGAAGTCACACTGATTTGCAGTAAATATTCATTATGTTTTTGTTTTTGTGTGAAAATCATGTTTTCATGGTTTTGTTCTTTGTTCTTAATGGTTTTGTTCATTTTGTGCACCTATGTATAAATATATACTTAAATATATATACCTCCTATGTTTTAAATTAAAAAAAATCGTATTTTATTTTTCCAATTAAGAGGGGTTCGGTGAATGCGCATATGAAACTGGTGGGGTTCAGTACCTCCAACAAGGTTAAGAACCACTGCCTTAGTGTATGGGAGCCAGAAGTGTTGCTGGGATCTCAGAACCATAGAGTGGTGCTTGAAAGTTGGTGAACCCTTCAGAATTTTCTATATTTCTGCATACACCTGACCTAAAACTATATCAGATGTTCACACAAGTCCTAAAAAGTTGATTAAGATAACCAAACCAAACAAATGAGTTTTAAATATTAGACTTGGTCATTTATTTATATAGGAACATGCTCATATATATCACATACCTGTATGGAATAAGCAAAAAAGATTTGTTGATATTCATGAGGCGGAAAAAAGTCACAAAGCATCTCTAAAGAGTTTGGACAGTTCAGACAGATTGTGGGCAAATGTAGGAAATGTAAGGGCATTATTCCCCTCCCAGGAGTTGTGGACCAACAAAGATCATGCCAAGAGCAAGGCGTATAATAGTCCAAAAGGTCTAAAAGGAACCCAAAATAACCTAATAGCAACTAAAGACTTTCTTCACACTGGTTTGGATGACAGGAACAACAATGGTTGAATAGTACGATTGCATGGAGAAAGTTGCTGATTTTTAAAAAGAACATTACAGCCCATCTGCAGATTGCTAAAGATCCCCTGAAGAAGCCGGAAAGGTTTTGGAATGATGTTTTGCGGATGGATAAGACCGAAATAGAGTTTTTTTTATTTTTGTTTAAATGAGAACCATTATGTTTGGAGAAAGGAAAACACTGCATTTCAGCATAAAAACCTTATACACTGCTCAAAAAAATAAAGGGAACACTTAAACAACACAATGTAACTCCAAGTCAATCACATTCTGTGAAATCACACTGTCCACTCAGGAAGCAACACTGATTGACAATCAATTTCACATGTTGTTGTGCAAGTGGAACAGACAACAGGTGGAAATTATAGGCAATTAGCAAGACACCCCCAATAAAGGAGTGGTTCTGCAGGTTGTGACCACAGACCACTTCTCAGTTTCCATGCTTCCTGGCTGATGTTTTGGTCACTTTTGAATGCTGGCAGTGCTTTCACTCTAGAGGTAGCATGAGACAGAATCTACAGCCCACACAAGTTGCTCAGGTAGTGCAGCTCATCCAGGATGGCACGTCAATGTGAGCTGTGCAAGAAGGTTTGCTGTGTCTGTCAGCGTAGTGTTCAGAGCATGGAGGCGCTACCAGGAGAGAGGCCAGTACATCAGGAGACATGTGGGAGGCCGTACGAGGGGAACAACCCAACAGCAGGACTGCTACCTCCACCTTTGTGCAAGGAGGAGCACTGCCAGAGCCCTGCAAAATGACCTCCAGCAGGCCACAAATGTGCATGTGTCCACTCAAACGGTCAGAAACAGATTCCATGAGGGTGATATGAGGGCCCGACTTCCACAAGTGGGGGTTGTGCTTTCAGCCCAACACTGTGCAGGACTTTTGGCATTTGCCAGAGAACACCAATATTGGCAAATTCGTCATTGGCTCCCTGTTCTCTTCACAGATAAAAGCAGGTTCACACTGAGCGCATGTGACAGACGTGACAGTCTGGAGACGCCGTGGAGAATGTTCTGCTGCCTGCAACATCCTCCAGCATGACCGATTTGGCGGTGGGTCAGTAATGGTGTGGGGTGGCATTTCTTTGGGGGGCTGCACAGCCCTCCATGTGCTTGCCAGAGGTAGCCTGACTGCCATTAGGTACCGAGATGAGATCCTCAGACCCCTTGTGAGACCATATGCTGGTGCGGTTGGCCCTGGGTTCCTCCTAATGCAAGACAATGCTAGACCTCGTGTGGCTGTAGTGTGTAAGCAGTTCCTGCAAGAGGAAGGCTTTGATGCTATGGACTGGCCCGTCCGTTCCCCAGACCTGAATCTGACTGAGCACATCTGGGACATCATGTCTCGCTCCATCCACCAATGCCAAGTTGCACCACAGACTGTCCAGGAGTTGGCTGATGCTTTAGTTCTGGTCTGGGAGGACATCCCTCTGGAGACCATCCGCCACCTCATCAGGAGCATGCCCAGGAGTTGTAGAGAGGTCATACGGGCACGGGGAGGCCACACACTACTGAGCCTCATTTTGACTTTTTTTAAGGACATTACATCAAAGTTGGATCAGCCTGTAGTGTGGTTTTCCACTTTGATTTTGAGTGTGACTCCATATCCAGACCTCCATGGGTTGATAAATTTGATTTCCATTGATAATTTATGTGTGATTTTTTTGTCAGCACATTCAACTATGTAAAGATGAAATTATTTCATACGATTAGTTTATTCATTCAGATCTAGGATGTGTTATCTTTTTGTTCCCTTTATTTTTTTGTGAAACACAATGGTGGTATCATTGATTAAATGATGAAAAATTCGGAATTCCTACTTATACCAGCAAATTCTAAAGGAAAATGTTAGGACTAGTGATGAGCGGCAAAGGCCATATTTGAATTTGTGATATTTCGCGAATATATGGACGAATATTCGTCATATATTCGGGAAATTCTCATATTCGTTTTTTCGCATATGCAAAAATATATTCGCATATTCGTGAATATTGAGCCCTCCCTTCTTTAATGGTATTGGGAACTGTGACTAGGGCATTAACTCTGTGATTTTTCGCTCATTGAAACCAATAGGCCCATTGTGGTCTATGGGGATCTCATGGCATGTAAACATTAAGCTAAGCAGGACTGTCTCAGCAGCACAGCGGATGGGAGACCACCATGGGTTTGAGTTTTACAGTGTTGTGGTTTAACTTTACTTTCCTTGAAACGCTGCTGAGTTGCCCATAGCAACCAACCAGATTGCTTCTTTCATTTTTCACAAGACCTCTGCAAAATGAAAGAAGTGATCTGATTGGTTGCTATGGGCAACTCAGAAACTTTTCCTGGAAAAGTTTCTGAGTTGCGCATAGCGACCAGATTGCTTCCTTCATTTTTCAGAGGCCTTTTCAAAAATGAAGGAAGCAATCTGGTTGGTTGCTATGGGCAACTCTGGTTGGTTGCTATGGGCAATTCGCGAATAAAATTCGAATTGCGAATATTCGCGAGCAACACTAGTTAGGACATGTGTCCTTAAGCTGAATCTCAAGAGCACGTAGAACACGCAGCAAGACAACTTCCCAAGGTATTCTACCAAGGAATGGTTAACCCCTTAAGGACCTAGGGCGTATGGATACGCCCTGGCTTTCTGGTACTTAAGGACCCAGGACGTATCCATACGCCTGTGGGAATTTCGGTCCCTGCCGCGCACCGGGTGGTAACCGGACCGGGATGCCTGCTGATATCGTTCAGCAGGCATCCTGTGCAAATGCCGAGGCAGGTCATCAGACCCCCCAGTGTCGACGATCGCGGCAGATCGTTAGTGAATTCACACTAACGATCTGCCGGGATTCGGGTCATACGGGTCACGTGTGACCCGATGACCCGGAGATACAAGGTGATCGGGGGTGTACAATACACCCCCTATCACCCACTGTATCTATGGGGAGGTGGCGATTTCGTCACCCCCCCAGGAGCGCTGCTATTGGCTGGACGATCGTCCAGCCAATGGCAGCCGGCAGGGGAGGGGTTAACTGCATCTTCTTGCAGCTCTGCCCACGTTAACTGAGTTCAGTCAGCGGGCAAAGCTGCTCGAAGGTGCCAGGGACCTGCCCTCTGTGCGATCAGAGCCCCCTCAGGGACAGAGCTGGGAAAGAATACACTCCAGGGCAAGGTAGAAGTGAGTGTAAAAAAGTTAAAAAAATATATATATATCCCCCCCCCCTGAACCCCTAATAGGTCCTCAAGGGTCCACCACAAATTAGGGGTTCAGGTCACTGCATTTGCCCCCCCCCCCCTTTTTTTTGTCCGCTATTTTTTTTCCTCCCTTATATAACGGTGTGTGATTTCTAATCACACACCGTTATATCTAATAATTACACCAAGCACTCACTACATACACATCCTATACGAGACCCCGCTGTACAGTATGGCCATGACACGGAAGCAGTTCGAGGCCATTCGGAAATGCCTTCATTATGCAGATAACGAGGCATGTCCACCCCGAGGTGATCCCGCCTATGACCGGCTTTACAAAGTGAGGCCGGTCATCGGTCACTTTGGGGCTAAATTTTTGGAGGCCTACGTACCGCTTAGGGAGCTCTCTGTAGATGAGTCTCTCATCAGTTTTAAGGGGAGGCTCATATTCCGCCAGTATATTCCCTTGAAGCTGGCGCGGTATGGCGTGAAGCTTTATAAACTTTGTAAGAGTACCTCCGGGTACACTTACAAGTTTAGGGTGTATGAGGGATGAGATTCCCGTATTGAACCCCCAGATTGTTCCCCCACTCTGGGTGTTAGCGGGAAAATCGTTTGGGACCTTATGTACCCATTGCTGGATAAGGGTTACCACGTGTACGTGGACAACTTTTATACCAGCATCCCTCTCTTCACATCCCTTGCCGCCAGATCCACGACCGCTTGTGGGTCCGTGCGGAAGAATCAGAGAGGCCTCCCTCTAAATTTTCTGCAGACACATATGCCCAAGGGTGAGTCCCGTGCCCTTGCCCATGAAAACCTGTTGCTGGTCAGGTATAAGGATAAGAGGGATGTCCTTATGCTGACCACAATTCATGGCAACGGCAGCTTACCTGTCCCTGTGCAAGGTACCACAACAACGGTCCTCAAGCCCCATTGTATTCTGGACTACAATCGGTATATGGGGGGAGTTGATCTTTCTGATCAAATCCTGAAGCCATATAACGCCATGCGGAAAACACGTGTATGGTACAATAAAGTTGCGGTCTACTTGGTACAGGTTGCCATGTACAACTCTTTTGTACGGTACCTGAAGGCTGGTAGCACAGGGACATTCCTCCAGTTCCAAGAAGAAGTCCTAAAGGCCCTGATCTTTGCTGACCGGGAAAGAGCAGGCCGGAGTTCAGAAGGAACTGAAGTAATAGGTGCCAGGATCGTCCCAGGCCAACACTTTTCAGGTGAGATCCCCCACACTGGAAAGAATGAACGAACCCAGAAAAAATGCAGAGTGCAGGAGAGGGATACAGAAGGATACCACCTATCAATGTGACACTTGCCCCGATCATCCGGGCCTCTGCATTGAAAACTGCTTCAGGGACTATCACACTTCCATGCGGTACTAAATTTTCCCTTTTCATTTTAATTTTCCATAATATGACCCCAATGTACCAAGTCCAGAGTAAATTCCAAATTTTAACCCCATAAAACCACTAAATTGCCCCAAAAAAATTTTCAGCAGAAAATAAAAATAAACTGTCATGGGTCACTGAGTCACTATCATCGGGGACTTTTTATGTTGCCTCAAATGCGCAGCGCTCTCTCTCCACCTGAGCGGGGTGCGCATTTGAGGCAACAGGTTAGGAACGGCCACACACATCACATTTCCAGAATGATGATTCACACACAGCATAGGGTTTGGGGTGGGCATATTCTTTAGTTTTGGCTATGCTCTGGGTCATCATTCTGGGAACATAACCTGTTTTATAATTTTATGTCCCACTGTACCCCATTTTAGTAACTTACTCCATTTAATGTTACCCCATGTAATGCCCCTTGAGGGGGGGGGGGGGGTCCCACTGATCTGGCTCCACAGGCAGCGATTTCGAAGCTCAAGGCTCCTGACTGTTCTTCTGTGACTGGTCCACATATGAGGTATGTCCATATTCCAAAGAAATGTATTTACAAATTTTTTTTTTTTTTCTGTTCTGGCACTAAATGCGACATGTCCTCCCCCCCCCCCCCCCATTTCAGCAAAATTTGCAAATGTGATTCCTTCTCTTCTGAGCATTGTAGTGCGCCCGCAGTGCACCATACTCAGAAGAGATGGGGTTACACATTTTGAGGGGCATTCTCTCCTATTAATCCTTCTAAAAATCTAAAATTTGGGGAAAAAACTGCATTTTAGTAATTAAAAAAAGAATAATAATTTACATATTCAAAGTAGTCAAACACCTGTGGGGTGGTAAGGCTCACTGGACCCCTTGTTACGTTCCTTGAGGGGTGTATTTTCCAAAATAGTATGCCATGTGTTTTTTTTTTTTTTTTACTGTTCTGGCACCATAGGGACTTCCTAAATGGGACATGCCCTAGAAAAACCATTTCAGCAAAATGTGCTTTCCAAAAGCCAAATGTGACTCCTTCTCTTCTGAGCATTGTAGTGCGCCCGCAGTGCACTTGATGTCCACACATGGGGTATCACCATACTCAGAAGAGATGGGGTTACACATTTTGGGGGGCATTTTCTCCTATTACCCCTTGTAAAAATGTAAAATTTGAGGGGAAAACCAGCATTTTAGTGAAAAATTATTTTTATTTCATTTACACATCCAACTTTAACGAAAAGTCGTCAAACACCTGTGGGGTGTTAAGGCTCACTGTACCCCGTGTTACGTTCCTTGAGGGGTGTAGTTTCCAAAATAGTATGCCATGTGTTTTTTTTTAACTGTTCTGGCACCATAGGAGCTTCCTAAATGCGACATGCCCTAGAAAAACCATTTCAGCAAAATGTGCTTTCCAAAAGCCAAATGTGACTCCTTCTCTTCTGAGCATTGTAGTGTGCCCGCAGTGCACTTGACATCCACACATGGGGTATCACCATACTCAGAAGAGATGGGGTTACAAATTTTGGGGGGCATTTTCTCTTATTACTCCTTGTAAAAAAAATAATTTGGGGGAAAACATTTTAGCATTTTAGTGAAAAATTTTTTTATTAACACATCCAACTTTGACATAAAGTCATGAAACACCTGTGGGGTGTGAAGGCTCACTGTACCCCTTGTTACATTCCTTGAGGGGTGTAGTTTCCAAAATAGTATGCCATGTGGTTTATTTTTATTTTTTTTGCTGTTCTGGCACCATAGGGGCTTCTTAAATGTGACATGCCCCCCAAAAACCATTTCAGAAAAACTCACTCTTCAATATTCCATTGTCGCTCCTTCCCTTCTGAGCCCTCTACTGCACCCGCCGAACACTTGACATACACATATGAGGTATTTCCTTACTTGAGAGAAATTGGGTTACACATTTTAGGAAGATTTCTCTCCTTTTACCCCTTGTAAAAATTCAAAAACTGGGTTTCCAAGAACATGCAAATGTAAAAAATGAAGATTTTCTCCTTCACTTTGCTGCTATTCCTATGAAACAACTAAAGGGTTAACACACTTACTGAATGTCATTTTGGATACTTTGAGGGGTGCAGTTTTTATAATTGGGTCATTTGTGGGGTATTTCTAATATGAAGGCACCTTAAATCCACTTCAAAACTTAACTGGTCCCTGAAAAATTCCAATTTTGAAAATTTTGTGAAAAATTGGAAAATTGCTGCTGAACTTTGAAGCCCTCTGATGTCTTCCAAAAGTAAAAACATGTCAACTTTATGATGCAAACATAAAGTAGACATATTGTGTATGTGGATCAATGTATAATTTATTTGGAATGTCTATTTTCCTTATACGCAGAGAGCTTCAAAGTAAAAAAAAAATGCAAAATTTTCAATTTTTTCATCAAATTTTGGAATTTTTCACCAAGAAATGAAACAAGTATCGACAAAATTTTACCACTAACATAAAGTAGAATATGTCATGAAAAAACTATCTCGAAATCAGAATGAAAGGTAAAAGCATCCCAGAGTTATTAATGCTTGAAGTGACAGTGGTCAGATGTTCAAAAAATGGCCGGGGCCTTAAGATATATTTGGGCTGGGTCCTTAAGGGGATAAAGTGCAACTGCCACCTAAAATAGGCTTGTGAAGCTGCACACACACAGTGCAGTAGGGCTCCAGAAGCCTATTCTAGCCATTCCTGTGTTGATAATGCAGGCTGCTGTATTTTCACACACACACAAAAAAAATGCCTTTGTAATCCTTTTGGGAGTCAGGTTCACTATACTCAAGAGCTGCACTGCTTCTCTCTGCTTACATATCGCTGTTGACTGACAGGTATAAATAAGAGACCATTCAGCATTCATTAGCAAGTAGATTTATTCTTTATCGATACAGAAAGACAAGATAGCTTACATGCTATGATGAGAGAAGTTGAGAGAGAGCGAGAAGTAGAGAAATAGGAGGTAGTGAAATAGAGCGGTAGTGAGCATCTCCAGCATGGGAAGCTTTTTTATAACATTGTGTTGTGGTCAGTATACAGGCTTCCTGTCTCCAATGGCTTCTTTACAGGAGACTTGTGCTTTACATTAACGTTACCATATATGGAGAGGTACTGATAACTAAAAGACGTAATCCTGTCTAAAAAAACACTCATTCCCTTTCTGCAGGATAGGGGATAAGTGTCAGATAGTAGGGAGTGTGACTGCTGGGCCCCCTGCGATCTCCTGGCCGGCGCCCCAGTTCTCCACATGAATGAAGTATGTTGACCACAGCATAAAGAGGTGGCTGATATGCCCCCTCCAAGTAGCTCTACGGGAGGGCCAGAGATAACGACAATAGCTCCTCCCTTGTCAGCAGGTTTGATCACTATTTTGTCATCATGGGCCAGTTCCTGCAATGTGTCCTGCTCTGCTCTAGAAGGATTAAAGTGTCGACCAACATGTGTAGTGACTGCCTGTTTTAGCCTGCACATCTTAACTAAAGAAATTCAAGTATCAATAGCTGTTAAATTTATATGTGACATAAAGTTTTTTGTTCTTAGGTACAGACCAGAGACTCACCACAGATTTGACAATTGATCCTGCACAAAGTTTGTGGATTCATGACTGTCTATAAGTTTTGTTTTGTTTATTTTTGGTTATTGGGAGGCTATGACAGTGGATACCAGAGGGAGTGACATGGTCACCATGTGACGTGTATCCTCTGACTGATAACTGACATGTTCATTTGAAACATCACATGGGTTACATACTATTATACTTACCATTTAGCCCCTATGCCATGTTCATTCCCATTCATTACTATTAGGAGTCTGCATGGTGTTTCTATGTATTATGGTATAATGTTTGCCTTTCTCTATGCAGAGATGGTTTCCTGATTTGCTCACAATAGGAGCGCATGTGACATACTGACAATCCACGGCACTTCTCTAAAACCTTAAGTAAGATGAGCACTAATCCCTTGGTATATTGTGCAGATATGGAACGCCACCCCTTAGTAACGTATCCTTTACATCAGAGGGGGGGGTGCCCCAATCTGTATGGGCAGCTTCATCTTTACTTCTGATTTTGCGCAGTATTTATTTATTTTTTTTACAAACATTTAAAAATGAAAAAAGTTATAAAGGTCAGAAGAGAACAATTTTAAGCATACTCATTTTTAAACAAAAAGTTATTTTTAAAAATTTGACCAGTTGCCCGTCGCAACCAGTCAGATGGCTTCTTTAATAGATAAAAAGGCCTCTGAACAATAAAAGGAGTGACCTGATTGGTTGCTACGGGCAACTAGTCAGCTTTTCTTCTGCACAGGTTTTGATAAGTCTCCCAATTGTGTAGTTCACAAGGTGACTCTGGGTTGTACCGCTCCACCAAGTGACATATCCTGGACTATAACCCTCATTATACCAACCCACACACAACTCTCTGTAGCCACTGCATAAACTCACCCTTCAGTCAGTGGCTGCAGCTTCTGTAACATATCAATGGAGCACTTCTGCTCAGGACTCTGGAGCAGTGGCAGTGCTGAAATGGAAGTGAACTGAGGGGTTAGTATAGTGAGTTTTTTTTTTTTTAATTGTCCTTTTATTTCATGCCCTTTTTATTAATAAATTTTACCTCTACATTTTACAGTAATACAATTACTTTTCCCTATTTTTTCCTTTCAACATATGTAAAAAAAAAAAATTGAAGAACCACTGCTAAATCTAGCATACAGGAAAAGCCACACAAGTGGTTAATGGTACACATAAGCTACACTACCCGAGATGTAATTAACTGCCAGTCCCTTAAGACTGCAACTATTGTGAGTCAACTTTGTAAAGAAAGTTATTTTGATTTATGGAGTGAGTTGCTGGATGTGAGAGGTGGGTGTGATGGCCTATTTTCATATTCCTTGTATAGCTCATCACAGTAGGATACTGATTTGCTGTTCTCCCAACGCTTTCAGGGAGGTGTCATTTCATGAGCGCATCTCGTAGTCCTGATTGTGTAGTTAATTAGAAACATCTGTAGCTGCTCATTTACTATTTTACTTTAAATATAGGTTGAGTATCTTTAGTTCCTGTCAATCATAAACTCTCAATCTATTTTCTTCCACTTCATATCCTGATGGATCATAGATATAATGTCTTTCCAATTTTCTATTTAAAAGGATTAAACTTTTCACATCAATTGGATAGAAGCAAATATGTATGACAATTGCAAGTGTTCTGTTATATTAGCAGTGCTGGAACTGTTATACTTGCTTTTACCAACCCCATTAAAAAATATGTAAAACACAAACACAAGGAGTGCTCCCTTTTATGGAATCAAATTACCAAATAGGCACGTAATGGTGAGTACAGTGGTCCCTCAACATACAATATTAATTGATTCCGGGACAACCATTGTATGTTAAAACCATTGTATAACACAAATAGAGAAACATAGCAGCACATCCACCATTTGTATTTTTATCCCTAACACTGGCGTAGCGCTGGGTGGCAACCACCGCCTCCGAAACACCATGCCCACAGGGGTAACGACCCAGTAGTCAGGCAGCCCCACTGCTACCCGACCAAGCCAATGGCTCTGGGCCGCACCACCCCACAGACAAAGCATTATAGAAACAATGGCCGCCACAGAGAACCACACCAGTGTGAAACCTACCATGTGCTCCCAGCCAGAGGGCTGGGAGAATGGTAGGAGGAAACCCTTATGCAGTCTCCTACTAATTAAAAATGCCCGGGCCGAATGGGTGGAGTGGAGTACTGGCCATAGTGTTGGGTTAGGGACCCACTCTGACTAGGTGGCCTTGACATGGCGAGTGGGCTTGTACTTTTTGATCATAATGTATACTAACAACCTGTTAGTTATTTAAATTATGCTGAGAAGCAATTAGATCAAAATACAAATGGTGGATGTGCGTCTATGTTCCTCTATTATTGCTAAAACTATTGTATGTTGAGTCCATAACTCTATGGAAAACTGGTAATTGGCTCTTAAGTACCCGAAATTTTAACCCAAAGTAAGAAAATATGAAGAATAAAGGTAAAAATAACCACAAAAAGAGTAAAGATAAACCATGTCCTTACTTTTATTAGTCAGAACTTAGGCAACTTAAAGGGGTACTCTGGTGGATTTTTTTTTTTTTTTTTTTTTTAAATCAAATGGTGCCAGAAAATTAAACAGATTTGTAAATGACTTCTGTTCAAAAATATTTACCCTTCCAGTACTTTTTAGCAGCTGTATGCTACAGAGGAAATTATTTTCTTTTTGAATTTCTTTTTTGTCTTGACCACAGTGCTATCTGCTGACACCTCTATCCATGTCAGGAACTGTCCAGAGCAGGAGAAAATCCCCATAGCAAACCTATCCTGCTCTGGACAGTTCCTGACACAGACTGAGGTGTCAGCAGAGAGCACTGTGGACAAGACAAAAAAGAAATTAAAAAATAAAAGAATTTCCTCTGTAGCATACAGCTGCTAAAAAGTACTGGAAGGGTACAGTTTTTTTGATAGAAGTAATTTACAAATCTGTTTAACTTTCTGGCAGTTCATTAAAAAAAAAAAAAAGTTTTCCACCGGAGTTTAAAGGGGTATTCCAGGAGAAAACTTTTTTTTTATATATCAACTGGCTCCAGAAAGTTAAACGGATTTGTAAATTACTTCTATTAAAAAGTTTTTATCCTATCAATAATTATCAGCTGCTGAAGTTGAGTTGTTCTTTTCTGTCTGGCAACAGTGCTTTCTGCTGACATCTCTGCTTGTCTCGGGAACTGCACAGAGTAGAAGAGGTTTGCTATGGGGATTTGTTTCTAAACTGGGCGGTTCCAGAGACACGTGTCATCAGAGAGCTCTTAGACAGAAAAGAACAACTCAACTTCATTAGCTCATAGGTACTGTAAGGATTAAGATTTTTTAATAGAAGTAATTTACAAATCTTTATAGAAGATAAATGAAAAAATAGTCGGCAACTCACCAATGCTGGTTCACGTGAGATCCTTCTTTATTGTGGCAGACTCACATACAATAAGCAAGGGGAGAGACAGACAACGGGAGGTAACAAGTCGTAGTGTGAAACGGTTCCATTGCCGACTTGTTACCTCCCGTTGTCTGTCTCTCCCCTTGCTTATTGTATGTGAGTATGCCGCAATAAAGAAGGATCTCACGTGAACCAGCGTTGGTGAGTTGCCATTTATCTTCTATCAAGATTCACTGAACTGTGTTGTATAGTCTGAGCACCACCCGAGTTCGTACAGCAGCTACCAGTGTTCCCCATCCCAGCTTACAGTCCGTCCACAGACTAAGCAGTGCCGAGCCCGCTTTGCTCATCATCTTGTTAATTTACAAATCTGTTTAGCTTTCTGAAGCCAGTTGATATGTAAACAAAAAAAAGTTTTTTTTTCCTGGATAACCCCTTTAAAACAGTTTAATCAGTACAGTACTGTATAAAGTGCTGACCTCACTCTCTGCCACTATACACAGTACTGTACAGTACTGTACTGAATAAGGGGTGGTACTGAATAGGGGCAATGTTGTGAATGTGTGTACTGTTTTGTGCACATTACTGTACTAACTGCCTTGCCAATATCCCTGCAACTGCGCACACACTAGAGGTACATTTGGAACCCTAGTGTGTGAGGGATGAGCAGGGCAGCTATGATTGGATGCTGCAGTAGAAGCTGCAGGCTTATTGTATGCAGGGGCGGCATGGTGACGGGGCATAGTGATGAGGGTGGCGCAGGGCAGCGGGGATTGAATGCAGGGGCAGCATGAGCAGCATAGTGACTAGAGTGCCGCAGGCATCTGTGACTGGCAGTCTGAGCAGCGGAGACAGGTGAGTGCTGGGGCAGCATAACGGGGCAGATCAAACGGCCTGGTGGTAGCTGCGACAGACAGCGCTGCAGGAGAACCATTTTACAGGATAGCCCCGACTTTCAGGTGCATCATATGTCGGCGCGGTATTTAACATACGATGTGCTCTCAGAACCCATCATATGTTCAAACCATTCCGTTTTGGACCATTATATGTCAAGGGACCACTGTACAAGAAACACACACACGTGAGTATGTTGTGTGTATGGAGGCACAAAACTCAAACAGCATGTACCAACAGAATCTGGCTGCTGCGTCTTCCCACGTTGACTGGTAAATGTGTAGATATCAGAGAAACAACCAAGGAAAGAAAATGGAAGTTTGGATCACACTACTGGTAGGAATCAACATGACCAAGGAACGTATAATCAAAACTGGATATTTTATTTCATTCATGTAAATAAAGCTTTCCAATAAAGCGTGAATAGAGCAATCCAAGCTTCCATTTTCTTTCCTTGCTTGTTCCTCTGTTAAAAAAAAAAAAAACTTTAAATTCATAATTTTTGATTTAGTAAAAAGATATTTTAAAAATAGGTTTAGTAATAAACTACCATTTGTAATACCATCTGCGTAGTGTGTCATTGCACAACACATAAACAGATGCTGTGGATTGACCATCAATAGTTTTTTAGTGGGAAACTGCCGGCGGCGTGTGACGTCACGCTCCGCCCCTCAATGCAAGCCCATGGGAGGGGGCGTGACAGCTATCACGCCCCCTCCTGTAGGCTTGCATTGAGGGGCGGAGCGTGACATCACACGCCGCCGGCCTTGTGGTCATCCGTAATCAAACCCGGAGCGAACACGTTCCGGGGACTGATTACAAATGGGGTGCCGCGTGCAAGATCCCGGGGGTCCCCAGCGGCGGGACTCCCGCGATCAGGCATCTTATCCCCTATCCTTTGGATAGGGGATAAGATGTCTAAGCAGTGGAGAACCCCTTTAAGATCTGGGGACTGTAAAAGTCAGAGAAGTTATGTTTCTCGGACCAATCCATGACTTATGTGGCGCTGCACTTTTTCCTGCTGAAATTGGGGGCCAGACAGTAAGCAGCAATCTATACAGCTTGCTGCTTACTGTAGAGGAGCAGAACCTTTGTCAAAATAATGGGTATTCTGCTCCTCTATGGGTACTGTACTTACCCCTTCCTGCTCCTAGCTGTGTCCTGGCATCTTCAGCTGCGCTGCATTCTCTAGGGATCACCTGATGGTTCATAAAGGGCTGCAGTGAAGAGAAAGTCAGGACACAGTCAAAGGCTGGGTGGGGTGAGTGATAAGGCTGTGTTTCCCCATTACATTTGCAATGGGGAAATAATTTATCATTTAAATGATTTATTTATAATTTAAATGATTTATCAATAATACTGTGTGAACACAGTGTGTGGGGATATTTTTATTTTAATAAACAAATTTCACTGATGCCTTGTGTTTTTTTTTTTTTTAAATCACGTTACAAGCCTAGTAGGGGAGCCTTCTGATAGATGTCTTCAATTAATAAGATGGGGCTTAGTGTAAGCCTGTAAAATGGGTAGGGCTATCCCCACCACTATTACCTTAGTACTCACTTTCAGAGGGGTACTGGGAAGAGCTGGGTACTGTCAATCCTGGAGCATCAACAAATAATGCTCCAAGTCTGAGATGGTAGCAGGCTGATATAATTTGACTGGGATGTGTGTGTGTGTGTGTGGGGGGGGGGGGGGGGGGGTCCCACACTCTTTTTAAAAATAAAGATATGAATGAATAAATAATAATAATAAAAAAAAACATGGGGTCCCCCTATTTCCCATAAGGAAGGGGCCATTCATGTTGGGTTGCTAGTCTTCCACTACAGACCTGAAGCACCATTTTTGATGTTTTGGGCTAGACAGCACCTGACTATTCCTAGTACCCCTTTGGGCTATTAAGATGGCGGAGAAAAAAAAATGATGTAAAAATAATAATAAATAAATAAAGAATCACTGCATCCTAAAAGGAGTTATCTAGCAACAAATGTATCCCTGATCCACAGAATAGGGGATAAGTGTCTGATCGTGTTGGGTCCGATAGAGATACCTTCTCAGCCTGTGAATGTCTCAGCAGGCTATCACTCCTGTTCATCACCAATGTGTCTCCAAAGGGGGTGGTTAGAGGGATCAGGGGACTGGTGAATTGAGGGAGTAGAGCCAGACCAAATACAGGATCCCCCACAATCAGGGACTTATCCCCTAACCTGTGGCTTTTTTTTTGCTTAACCCCTTAACGACCACGGACGTAAATGTACGTCTTGGTTTGGCGGGACTTTCCGCACCAGGACGTACATTTACGTCCTGTGTATGACCGCGAACATCGGAAGGGTGCTCGCGTCATACACGACAGGTTCCGGCTGCTAGCAGCAGTCGGGGACCCGCCCGTAATTGCCGACATCCGCGATCGCGCGGATGTCCGCCATTAACTCCTCAGATGCCGTGATCAATACAGATCACGGCATCTGCGACATTGCGGTACTTTGATTGGATGACCGGATCGCCCGCAGTGCTGATCATCCAGCATGACAGCCGGAGGTCCCCTTACCTGGCTCCGGCCGTCTCCCAGGGTCTTCTGCTCTGGTCTGCGATCGTGCAGACCAGAGCAGAAGAGCACCGATAATACTGAGCAGTGCTGTGTCCTATGCATAGCACTGCACAGTATTAGCGATCAAAGGATTTCTATAGATAGTCCCCTATGGGGACATAAAAAGTGTAAAATAAAAAAAAGTTGAAAAATGTAAAAATAAAAAGTTGTAAAAATATGAAAAATCCCCTCTCCCAATAAAAATGAAAATTGTCAGTTTTTCCCATTTTACCTCCAAAAAGCGTAATTTTTTTTGAATAAACATATTTGGTATCGCCGCGTGCATAGATGTCCGAACTATCAAAATATAATGTTAATGATCCCATATGGTGAATGGCGTAAACGTAAACATTTTAAAAAAAAAAGTCCAAAATGCAGCTTTTTTGTCACATTTTATTAAAAAAAATTCTAAAAAATGATCTAAAAGTTTTATATATGCAAATGTGGTATCAAAAAAAAGTACAGATGACAGTGCAAAAAATGAGCCCTCATACCGCCCTATATACGGAAAAAGTTATAGGTGGTTAAAATAGGGCGATTTTAGATTATTGATTTTGTACAAAAAGTTTTAGATTTTTTTTAAGCGGTACAAAAATATAAAAGTATCTAGCCATGGGTATCATTTTAATCGTATTGACCCACAGAATAAAGAACACATGTAATTTTTACCGTAAAGTTTACAGTGTGAAAACAAAACCCTCCAAAATGTGCAAAATTTTGGTTTTCATTAAAATTTCCTCCCTAAAAATTTTTTTGGGGGGTTTGCCGTACATTTTATGGTAAAATTAGAGGTTTCAATACAAAGTACAATTGGTCACGCAAAAAACAAGCCCTTATATGGGTCTGTAGATGGAAATATAAAAGAGTTATGGATTTTAGAAGGCGAGGAGGAAAAAACGAAAACGCAAAAATAAAATTGGCCTGGTCCTTAAAGAGGCACTGTCATTGTTAAAAACTTTTCATATATTGCAGGACTCATTATAATATGACATTTCACAATATACACCTGTTAAAAATTTTTTTTATTTTCACCTGAAATTCAAGCTCAAAATAGCCGCCACTAGGGGTCGCCTGTCTTTTAGCCAGACAGACTAGTCTAGATTTTACAGCATACTGCATACCAGCCATAAAGCATACCGGTATCCAGTATAGGAGATTTCTATTGAGTGTATGGAAAACTACAGATAAAGGATGTGTGGACATGCTGGGAGCTGTAGTTTTACAACAGCTGGATGCAACACTGCTCTAACACAGTTATTTACAAACATTGCAGCTTCAGTTGTTACTAAACTACAACTCCCAGCATGCTGAAATAGTCAAAGCTTTCTCGGACTCCTGAATGACAAAGAAGTTGATCAGACATTCAGGAGTCTGTGAAAGATGAATGACACACATAGTGACAGCTATGCTGATTAGCATCCAGCTTTACTAGGAGAAGATAAAACAGATAGAACATGTATTCATAAAAATGCTGTACTTTTATCTAAAAAATCCTTGCACTAATTTTATAAAGATCTATTCTTATATTTATACATTTAATCCTGTTATGAATTCACCATAATGTCTTCTGATTACTGCAGGTAAGCTCCAAGTATCTTTCTCTGTGTAACATGACACAGCATAAAACCAGAGAGGAAAGGGTTACAGAGTAGAGAGTACTGATTGGCTGACTGCACAGGCTTGCTCTTGTGAGGGAGACAGACTGACACGCCCCCTCCAGCCTGCACAATGAAAAACTAACTCACCAGCAGATAAATGCTTATATCTCTGGATATATAGGTCAGAGACACATAAAAATTATATGCACATGATCAGGATTGGGTCCTGAGTAACATATCACTTTTTTTCTTTTCTTTTTTTTCGCTATGACAGGTACGCTTTAAGATGGAAATGGGCTTGATCATTAAGGGGTTAATAGTCCCTTTAAAGTGTTATATACCCAAATGGTATAAAAACAATACATTACATAGGAGTCTTATATGTTATAATATGCATTCCAGTAGAGCATAAAATGAGTAGTTGATACAGCTAGGCAATGGTCTACAGAGTCAGTTGTACATTTATTTGGACATTATTACCTTTCATTAAGTATGAATTCAAGCTGGTAACAGATTTTTACAGAATTTATTAGTTTTAGTCCAGGCTTTCATTTTTCACATAGGCCAGTGGGGAAATCTGGACAAAATAAATGTGTGTAATTAAAGTGCTTAAATTAAAAACAAGCCAACAATTTATCCTATTCATTGATAAATCATTGTAAAATGAAGTAGCCCTAAGATACTAGCCATATTTTAATACACACAATGCATTTACTTGTTAAAAGGCTAAACACACAGTATCATTGTATCATACTCTGAACTTTCTGTATGTCACATATTGATACATTTTCTAACGACACCTTTCAGAACTATGACAAAGGTCAGTTTCATTGCAAGACTCTCCATCATCAGGACTCTTTTATGATGAATCACTGGCTTGTATGGTAAAAGATCCATATAATTAGATGACAAAAATGAATAACTGCAAAATAAACATAAACACACTTTATTATATAATAAGGTAGCAGGGAAAAGTCCTCTTCCACAATGAAAAAAGCCTTAATAAAAAAAAGAACATATAAACCAGTCCTCAAACATGTGTCCAGTTTGGTTTATCCACTATACTAACCATTATCACAACTGGTTCAAAAGAAATGGTTATCTGATGGGTGCAAGGTAGCTCTTGGCCATTCACCCTGTAGCCTATCAGACATTGCACTGGGTTGTTCTCTTTTCTCTTTTTTAGATTAGAAGTTCTTGGTCCTTTATATCAAGCAAAAAGAAGTTGAAGCTGTTTTAACCATTGTATCTTCTTTATATTAACTATTTTATTCTAATTTTGAAAAAAAAAATTAGATTTATGCACACATATCAGCTAAAACTCAAAGTTTAAGATTATAGTGCACCTAGACCTTTACTAACACTTATTTTCATTGATGGAAGCTACATTCTAATATAAGGCCAATTCTACGCAATGAAAATTTGTTCAGAATGCTGTGTCAGGTAAGAAGGACAAGTAGAAGGTAAGAAAAATCCGGGTATTCCGACGCGTGCCGCAAGAATAGAGTAAAATTCTATGGTAGGATAAAAATTCTTTATTTAGCCGATTCAGACGCGTTTCGAGGCTGCTGCCTCTTTTTCAATGAACAATGCCATTGTACCCTTAGAGCCTAAATTGTTTGTTTTGCTGGTTCTGTGGAGACAAGTCTTGGCCGGGAAAAATCTTAATAGTGGTCTATTGCAGACAGTGAAGAAGGAAACTTAAACAACTCCTATTAGAGAAGAAATAGAGAAGAACATATCGATCCATGGCACAGCAAGCGGTACCTCAGCGTTAGCGTTGGAGCAGTGAACAGACTGTCAGTGTGACATGGGGAGCTAAATCACACATGAAATCACATATGCTATAAGCTTAATCCAGAATAAAGGAAAGAGATCACGTAGCACTCACCATCATTTTCATATCTTCTGTCTTTATTGAAGTATTCATACACAGCAACAGACACAAAGACACTGCGGTATAATGTGCAGGAGGGAAGACGGGTGCAGGGGAGAGCTGAGACAACAGAACTGTTTTGCATCAAATGACGCTTCTTCCGGCCTCATTTAAAGCCAGGTGCTGTATGATTAACTAGGCTAAGCTCTAGGGCAGTGCTCTAAAACATCAAGATAAATGTGAATAGACACTAAAGTGCTAAAAACTTAAACAATACCATACACCTGTAAAAACATTATGACTCATTGCATCAGGGGGTTAGATTGTTAGATTGTTCCTATCATTCAATCCTAATGCATTTAGGTGACTAATCCATGTTATTTCTTTTTTCGTAAGAATTTTATCACGATCGATCCCCTGTCCATATGATTCAATCCGCTCCAGACCTGCAAATTTTAGTTTAGACGGATCATTATTATGTTCGTTTAGCATATGCTCAAACAATTTCGGAGCTCCGGAACCAGTATGTAAACTATACAAATGTTCCCTTTGGCATGTAATAAATTGACAAACCTGTATATCATAACTGCCTAGAGTGAACTGTTGTTTACCCAAATTATGGCTGCAAAAGGAACAATGTTTGCATAGCAAATTCCCTACTGGAGCTGCTTTGTTCAACCAATTTACACCTTTATTTGTGTTAGTTCTAGCTTATTTTTTTATGAAACCTCCTATTGTCATATTTCTCTTATGTGTTATAATAAGGCAATTTTTAGCAAATGTTTTTTTTTAAGTGGGGTTCGATTGTTATAAGGGGAAATGCAGACCATGATAAAGAAATACAATGTCATCTGTCTGATGAGTTAGTTTACAAAAAACTAACTCAGAATCATACAGGGAAAATTATGGAAAAACTCAGAGCCTTTCTAATTAAGTATGTGAATAAGGATGTGATAGGTGAGAAAACGGTTGAACGCTTAATACCGAGAGCCCCTAAACTGGCAAACTGGTATATTATACCTAAAGTGCATAAATCGCAGAACCATTCCCCATTGCCCAGTTTTTCCTTCCTAATCCTTGTTGGGGAGGAAAATCAACAAAGGAGGAAGCTTTTGACTTCATATCCCATCCTCATATATTGTTGTCATATCCCAACCCCATATCCCGTCCCCATATCCCGTCCTCATATCTCAACCTCGTATCCCATCCTCATATCCCGACCTCATATCCCTACCTCATATCCTGACCTCCTATCCCGTCCTCAAATCTCGACATCATATCCCATCCTCCTATCCCGTCCTCCTATCTCGACCTCATATCCCGTCCTTATATCCCGACCTCCTAAACCGTCCTCCTATCTCGACCTCATATCCCGACCTCATATCCCTACCTCATATCCTGACCTCCTATCCTGTCCTCAAATCTCGACCTCATATCCCATCCTCCTATCCCGTCCTCCTATCTCAACCTAATATCCTGTCCTTATATCCAAGCCTCCTATACCATCCTCCTATCTCAACCTCATATCCTGTCCTCATATCCAGACCTCCTATCTTGTCCTCCTATCTCGACCTCATATCCCATCCTCATATCCTGTCCTCATATCCCGACCTCATATCCCGACCTCATATCCCATCCTCATATCTCGACATCCTATCCCGACCTCCTATCCCATCCTCATATTCCTTCCTCATATCTCAACCTCACATCCTATCCTCATATCCCGACCTCCTATCTCGACCTCATTTCCCATCCTTCTATCTCGACCTCATATCCCGTCCTTATATCCCATCCTCATATGCCGTCCTCACATCCCGTCTTCATATCCCGACCTCATATATCGTCCTTATATCCCATCCTCATATCCCGTCCTCATATTCCAACCTCATGTCCCAACCTCATATCCTGACCTCATATCCCTTCCTTATGTCCCATCCTCATATCCTGTCCTCAAGTGGGACTGATTTGTGATGAAGATATTGTAAGCTGGAAAAAGAAGGGTGTGTGGCTTTGTGGGACTGGGCGTGATTTGCAAGCCAGAACGATGCACAAAAAGGGTAGATAATAAAAAGGGTGGGGCTAAAAATGTGGGCGTATCTTTGTGAGATGGGGTGTGGCTTGCAAGCCACATTCACCAGGAGATGCAGAACGGAGCTTGTGGAATAAGATACTGGAAGGGTGTAGGTAAGGTACTGGAAGGGTATAGGTAAGGGTTAATTTAACTATCATATCTTTTTATTTGACATATAAGTAATATGTGTACCAGGTATTATTGAAATATCTCCAGCCATACGGAAATGTGGGAACATATATTTCCCATTGATTTGCATGGGACTTTAAACAAAAACCCCGACCCTCACAAATGGGGATAGGTAAGGGTTAAATTAACTATCCTATATTTTAAGTGGACATATAAGTAACATGTGACCAAGTATTATTGAAATATCTCAAGCCGTTTGGAAGTGATGCAGTAACATATATTTCCCATAGACTTGTATGGGTCTTTAAATAAAAACCCCGACCCTGGCAAATAGGGGTGAGTAAGGGTTAAGTCACCTGTGTTTGTTGTTGACATATAAGTAACATGTGTGCCAAGTTTCATGTTAACATCTTTAGCTGTTTGGACGTGATGCTGGAACATACACACATACATACATACACACATTGAGTTTTATATCTATATAGATTAAGCTACCGATCACAGAAGACATCAATTGTGAATCAGGGAACTAGGGAGAGAAACAGGGGGCCTGGAGAGATAATATAGAGTAAAGAAAAACATATGAACTATTCTATATTCATTACAAAAATTTCTCTAATAAGGGGGGTACAATTTATGGGAATGGGCTGCCAAGGGGTACTCAGGCAAAAAAAAAAAAGGTTTGGGACCACTGTACTAGACTGAGTAACTTTAGGGCCTGATGAAGACCCAATACATCCATAGTATATAAATACATGCATCATAGTGCCAACATAGGTATATGTGGGAATTATAACATCACATTCTTTATGATTATGGGTTTGGGCAAAAAGGTTCCTTGTTTTTGGTGAGCTGTATTCATTCAGAAAGTAAATGACTTCCAAATAAAATATAATAGTTGAGAGTACCACTTGTAGGTATTTATCTGTGTGTGTGGGGGGGGAGAGAAAAAGATGTCTGCAATTGTGGCCTGATATTCCCACAACTTCAATGAGCCTGAATGGTTCAAGAATTCAGGGAGAATATTTTCATCTCACCACTGGTTCCTCCCTGAATATAATAATTGAAGATCTAAGTTTTAAGTGACATTATAGATAAGTATCTTTCAAAAGGTACTAACTCTCCTTGCATGCAGAGTTCCAGCTAGTTGGGCATTTTAGGTTTGGCAGATAATCAAAGTCATGTTTCAAGGTTAGACATTGACTATGCAGTTAGGCTCTTCTGGAGGAGAGCTATTTTGCAGGCTAGGCTGATGCTCCTGTATAGGTATTTTATCTTTTGTAGGTTCTTCCTAAACAATGATAAACATCAGTCTATCTGGCCTGTAGCTGGGGGGGGGGGGGGGGGGGGAGGGATTCAGTGCAGGTTCATTACCTCTTAATGTGTACAAAATAAAAATGAATGGCCCTTCCGATGTTGACTTCCATCTCCACTACGGGGTTTGAGGCGCTGGCAGGGAAATAATATAAATTGACTTCCAGATAGTTGATCATCTATCTTCCTACACCCATGCTGAGAATATCCTACAGTTTCACAGTTTCTTAATCGCTCCACTCCCCCCCCCCCCCCCCAAAAAAAAAAAAGCTTCTGCAAGACACAATAAAAGGCACGCAAACCCAGAATTATATGGAGAAAATTTTGTTTTCCAGTCTGTGTCTCTGATTCTATTGTCAACTAAGATGAATGTCCAATTACATAGATTGTGTCACTTTGCTGATTACAAAATATAGGCAATTAGTTCTGCCCATTCTTATTTCTCATTTGGAAAAGATTCTGATTTTAATTTGCTCTTCCTATGGTAAAATGTTCTCCTCTCATTATATAATGTTATTTGGGTTATGTAACTTTATACCATTTCAAAATTATAATAATTGTTATCATTACAGATCGAGGGTGCAAAAAATGTAAATACGGGTTTTCCACTGTAAATGGGTTTTCTCCATAACTGTGTACAATAAAAGTGACAGATTTAAGAATATTTCTATATTACTGTTAGTAACTAGAGATGAGTGAATCGAATCTGACGAATCCGAATTTCATGAAATATTCAATTTGCAACTAATGCAAATATCGCCGCGATTCTATTGCGCGAATCGCTTCATTAAACTCCATTTAGTGCGGTGCAGGCTCCAGGGCATCTAAAATGGCGGATCCACATATGAGGACATGGGGCAAGGAACTCTGGGAAGGCAGGAAGGGAAGTAGGCGGGATGACCCTGAATCACATGCAGGATTCAGCCTATCATCAGCCAGTCACCCCTGTGATGTCACAGCCCTATATAATCGGCAGCCATAATTCCGGTTAATCACTTCATTCTTTCACTGCAGAGAGATAGTGTGTGTTACACAGACAAGCTTTTTCCAGCAGTGTTTCACCTCCTAGTCACATCAGTGTTCTGGTGGACAGAGAGCAGTGCATTTTTCACTGCAACCATTAACCTCCCAGTCACTTTCTACAGCATTGTATTACAGAGAGGGACAGAGAGCTGTGTGTTGCCTCTCATGGCTCAGCTTGAGAAACAGCAGAGGATGGAGGAAAAATTTTTCAGCGCAGCTCTGTGTCTTTGTTCCACAACAAATGGTCTGCTGGTTATACTAGTCTGTAGATGGTATAATATCCAGCAATCTATTCCTAATAGTCTTTGAGAGAGTGAAATTTTGGGTTTAGTACACAGCAACAGTGTGCTGCAGGACTGTTGTGTACTGCTGGTGTTGTGCAAAAATATGTTTTTTTAAGCGTACTGTTGCGCATTTTTCTGCCCTCATCAAGTAGTGTACTATTTTGTACCTGTCAAGGGCCTAGATACTGTAAAAGTCCAGGCAAAGGTAATCACTGACTGGTGTTTTACGCCAATACGTTTTTTAAGTGTACTGTAGCGCATTTTTCTGCCCTCATAAGTGCATACCATATACGTACACCTAAGTAGTGTACTAATTTGTACCTTATAATCTGTCAAGGGCCTAGATACTGTGAAAGGCCAGGCTAAATTAAGCACCGGCTGGTGTTTTACTCCAATACGTTTGTTACGTGTACTGTAGCACATTTTTCTGCCCTCATAAGTGCATACCACATACCTACATTTAAATAGTGTACTATTTTGTACCTGTTAATCTGTCAAGGGCCTAGATACTGTGAAAGGACAGCAAAAAGTACGCACCTGCTGCTGTTCTAAACAAATACTGCTTTAAGCGTAGTGAATCGTGTTGTGCATATACGCACTAAGTATGTCAGACAGAGAAGTGCCAGGATGTGCACAGAGGACTGGCAGAGGCCTAAATTCCTCAGGCAGAGGTCGCAGCAGACTAGGGGGGAATGGCAGCAGGAGTCGCAGCGAGAGGCCTGAGCTCCCCGTATCAGCTAGCGGTTGTGTCTCGACCAGCAACCCGTCTGCCGTCATCGATTGGTTAGCACGGTCATCCACTTCATCACAAGTGACATCTGATACCCCCAGTCAACAGTCAGTGGGTTCCTCAGACACAACCCTCAGTTGGCATGGCCCGGGAGAAGTCCCTGTCCTCCCATTGCCTCTGTCCTATGCTGTTCCCTCCCCTAAAGAAGTATCTTCTGCTGTGGGTTCAGCTCCACTATTCAGTGAGGGCCATCTAGTAGAGGACAGTCAGCAGCTACTGCCAAGCCAAGAAGTGGAAGAGACATCCGCCGCTTCCTCCGCTAGGCCGGCAAGTATTGATGAGGAGAGTGACGTGGGAGGCGGTGTTGCCACCGTTCAGGGTCCTGAAGCAGACACTGTTGAGGAACCTTAGGAGGACATCAGTGACGTGCAGACACTTGTTGATGATGATAAAGCCGATCGCAATTGGGAGGCGGGTGTAAAAGGGGCTTCATCATAATCAGGAGAAGAGAGTTGCAGGTTGCCCGTGAGGCAGGAGCTGAGCCTGCAAGGTGGTAGCATGGTTTGCAGTCAGCATGGTGGCAGAAGTGGAAATTCTGGAGCCAAACATGCCCGGGGGAGACCATCTGCTTTGCGGCAGCCTACCTTCACGGGAGGTAGTGGAACAAGGGTTCCTGGAGACGGCAGCAGTAGCAGTTAATTAGTACGGACTGTTGGTGGGAACATCAGCTACTCGGCGGTGTGGCAGTTTTTCATCAAGCATCCAGAGGAGGTTAACATAGCCACATGCAAGATTTGTCGGCAGGAGGTGAAGCATGGCCATAGTCCCAATGTTGGCACCACGGCCCTGCTTCAACATCTACTGCACCACCATAAAGCAGCCTGGGAGAACTGTGGCTCCGATATAGTGGTCCAGCCTGCTGCATCACCCAGTGGCACGCCGCTCCCCCTTTCAGCCATCCAAGGCTCCACCACCTCAGCCGAAGGGAGCTGTGTGTCATACCCTCCTGTCACTCCAGATGCTCCTGCGTCTCCTACTTTTAGTCAATCATTCTGCCAGCAATCCATCGGCAAAACCATGTCCAAGAGACAACAGTATTCGCCCACTCATCCAACGGCGCAGAAGCTGAATGTGCTCCTGTCCAAGTTGCTGGTGCTGCAGTCCCTCCCTTTTCAAGGGGTGGACTCTGCACCTTTCAGAGAACTGATGGCTTGTGCTGAGCCGAGGTGGAGAGTGTCAAGCCGTAATTTCTTTGCGAAGAAGGCAGTTCCAGCCCTGCACAATTTTGTGGAAGAGAAGGTGGGCCAGTCCTTGAGACTGTCGGTGTGTATCAAAGTGAACGGCAGTGCCAACATCTGGAGCTGTAACTATGGTCAGGGACAATACATGTCCTTTAAGGCCCACTGGGTGAATGTGGTTCCTGCACAGCCACAACACCAACTTAGACAGGTCACGCCGCTTCCTCCTCCACGCTCTCAGGCTGTTGGTCCTGTGACAGTGTGCGACATGTCCTTTCAGCATAACATGTGTGCAGGGCACGGCAGTGTCAAGCTTTTCTTCACCTGGTTTGCCCTGGCAAACGGAGTCACACAGGGGAGGAACTGCTAAAAGTAATTCATAAAGAAATAAGAGCACGGCTTACTCCACAAAAACTGGAAATGGGAACCATGGTGACTGACAACAGGAAGAACATCTTGCCTGCGTGTCGACAAGGAAGGCTGAGCCATGCACCCTGTATGGCACACTTGTTCAATCTGGTTGTCAAGGGGTTCCTGAAGTGTTCCCCCCATTTGCAAGACATCCTAACAATGGGAATGAAACTTTGCATGCACTTCAGCCACTCATACACCACAAAGCACACCCTCCTTGAGCTGCAGCATCAGAACGGTATCCCACAACATAGTCTGATTTGCGACGTTGCCACACGTTGGAATTCCACCCTCCATATGTTGGACCAACTATACAAACAGAAAAGCCATCACCGATTTCTTGATGATCCAAGCGGATAGGGGTACTCCCCTGTGTAACTTGTGGCAGCTCATATGTGACACCTGCCGTTTGCTCAGATCCTTTGAGGAAGGCACATTATTAGTCAGTTGTCAGGATTATGGGATGAACGACGTCATTCCACTGCTTCATTTCCTACAACACTTGTTGGAAACAATGGCTGGTCAGGGCAATGGAGACATTGCGCCTACATCTCACGGCCCCATGAGCCCTGTGGGGGCTGAACTGGAGGAGGAGAAGGAGGGGGACAGTTGAGCACAGTTTAGGTTTCGCGAAATGGGCAGTTTTTCTAGTCATCTGACAGGAGAGGAGGAGCAGGAGCAGCCAGAGAAGCTAGAAGGTTATGAGGAAGGTGAGACAGAGGACCCAGACACACCATGGCAGTTTCCCTCAGAGTTCACAGTGTGGGCAATGCGAGACCGGATATCTGGATACGCAAGTGGCGTCCCGGAACTTGAGGCAAAGAACAGGTATAAAAGGAAACGGAGAGCAAAAGTTAGACAAGCCCCCTGAGGAAGGAGCAAAACAGTGACTGTAGGGGTCTAGTGGTGTGCAGACGTTCACATATCATGGGTGAGTGCATATGATTCTATAATAGTTTAATACCTGGCAGTGTGTGCACAATACATGCACACAGAGCAGTTTTGGCTCCGGATAGGTTACTATAGATGGGAGGTATAGCCTCCCCTAGAGATACTAATTAGTCCGTGGTCTACAACGAGAATTCTATATGGTTCATGTGCAATATTAAAATGCTAGCACTTGTATTTTATATGGTCCGTACCCCACTGAAAGTTTTTATTGGTGTGCCTTTGTGAGTTATACCTCATGTTTTAACTTTTTCTATGATGTACAATAAAGTTTGTCATTTTTTTCGGAGACTGTTGTAGCTTTTCATTGGTATAAAAACCATGACAGTATGCAGTGAAGATGGAGGCAGGGAGTCCCCCCGAGTCACTTGTAAAAATGGCACGATGCATGATCGCTTGCGTAGTGACTGCCGAATTTTCACCATTCGGCAGCGGGATGACTTCTGGGTATCTACCTTATTGGACCCTCGCTACCGCCACAAAATGGGGGCCTTTTTTACACCCACTGAGAGGGAGGACAAACTGGCCTACTACAGAGACATCCTAGGTAGTCAGTTGGCAGATGCCTATCGGCGCCATCATCCATCCTCTCGCTGGTCTGACTCGGGGGGACCTCTGCGCTCACCTTCCACTGCCATGGCTGCTGGGGAGGGGTGGGGTGGCAGGAGCAGTACCAGCTCCATCAGCAGCAGCCTGAGTCTACAGTCGCTGATGAGTACCTTTCTTCACCCGCATAGTAAAGAAACTCAGCAGCAGCAGGTAGACCTGGAGCAGGACCTGAACCAGCAGGTAGTGGCATACCTTGGCATGCCCATGCCAACACACTTTGAAGTTCCCCTGGACTTCTGGGCAGCCAAACTTAATTTGTGGCCGCAACTAGCAGAGTTTGCCCTGGAAAAGCTGTCCTGCCCGGCCAGTAGTGTGCCATCACAGCAGGTATTTAGTGCGGCGGGGGCCATAGTCCCCCCAAGGAGAACTCCTCTGTCCACAAAAAATGTGGGGAGACTGACCTTTGTGAAGATGAATCAGGCATGGATCAGCCAGGATTTCCACCCACCAATGCCTGATGTATCAGAGTAGATTGACCATGGTGCCACACCAACACTTCAAAAATATGTATAGTGCCAAACAGATTTAAGGTGCTGCTCCCCAGTTAGAAACATTCCTTCACATCAGACCTTTTTTCACCCACCTTCGTCACCGGGTACTGGTATTACAACCCACCCACCACACCGCTCTGTCACCAGGTCATTTTCAGGACTCCTGATGCTGCAGCTGCCACTTCCAGGCTGTCTCATTCTGCCACCTTATGGTCTCAACATGCTTCTGCCAACTCCAGGCTGTGCCATTCAGCCACAGAAGCTGAATGTGCTCTTGTCCAAGTTGATGGTAGTGCGATCTTTCCCTTTTCAAGTGAACACTCAGAGTATGGAGGTGCACTGAGAGGCAGGGGCTGAAACTGGTGGTATCTCGCCTTGTGGCGCACCGCCAGCTCAATGCTCACCAGAATAAGTGATCAAAAAATGTAAATAAAAACTACATAAAAAATCTGCCACATCCAGATGCTCTGTGGCAGTGATTCTAATAGCGATGCCTGTAATCTGCATTTCATACTGAATAACAGTATTATTTCACTAACACAGCACAATCCCTCTACATGTTAGGGCAAAGCAAAGTGTTCTACACCCCTATTGAGCCTCTCTGTAGGCCATAAATCTTTTGAGAAAATTCGGCAAATTGGCCGAATCGAATTTTTCTAAAATTCGCTCATCTCTATTAGTAACCTATATAAAACATAACAGAAAAGTAATATTTGTTGTTGTTTTTTATGTGTGTATAATACCAAGGCAATATATAAAAAAAAATTAAGCAACATAATTATCTAATAATTAAAACCTTTAGCTTGTTGTATTTCTAACCACTATGTACATGTGTTACCCTAACAAATACATGGCAATATGGATGCAGAATTAGACCAAAACAGAATTTACTTCAAGAGACACATAGATCTACACAGAAGATTTAAAGATTTATCATTGAAGGGTTAATTCTATCTTGACATTCATAACCTATTTACTAGATATGCCATAAATGTCTGCTAAATGCAGGTCTTGGTGATACCCTTGTGTAAACAGGGTAGCACTACAGCATAACTCATGGTGCTACCCTGTTTACACAACTCTGGTTAAAATCCATGGGAGTAATTCAAAATGTGAGTCTTAAAGACGTGAGAGTGAAGAATAATGAATATGCATAACATGGAGTGGGGGGGACAGGGAAGCTCAGAAAGCCTGCTCCCTTCCTCCATTGCACACTAAAATGAATTACCATTATAGCAACAAGGACCATATCTTCTTAATGCCTGGACAAATTTCAGTAAGTTATTTTACTCTTGTTCAATCGAACTATAACCCTGTGTATTGGGTTTAGTGTGGGTGAACAGCCTGTCAGTCTTTCTTTACAGCATGCATGGGATAGGCTTAAAGGGTTTATCCAAGAATCAAAAAACAGATCTAATTTACTTCAAAGACCGCTCCCTGTCTGTCTCCACTTTGGGTGTGGTATTACAACTTGACTCCATTCACTTCTATGGAACTGAGCTGCATAACCACACCCAACCTGGAGACAGACAGGGAGCAGTCTTAGAAATAAATTATCTCTGTTATTATCTCCATTCCTGGATAACATCTTTAAGGCTATCTTTCATATAGAAAGATAGGGGGTCAGGGACTATTCACAGTATTCAGAATAGATGGGCCAAATGGTTCTTATCTGTTGACATATTCTATGTTTCTCTGGCGAGATCAAAATACTTCTTTAAAGGAAATCTGACAGTAGTATCACCTGCACTAAACCTGTCACACAGGCTTGTAGTGCAGGTGATGCTGATTAAAACGGTACTAACATTGTCCAGATTGGCCCCAGCCATTCCACCGCAAATGATATTTTTCTATTTATGCTAATGAGGGCCTTGGTTCATGGGTGGAGCTCCGATCCGAGCTAGGGGCACGCTGACGCCCCCTCCTCCCTGCTCCTTCGTCCGTGTTAGTGTACGGCGAATGCGCTGCTTATTGTCTACTCCCGAAAGTGGCGTTCCCCTCGACTTCACTGCCGCAGCCATCTTTTATAAGTAAGAAGCGAAGATGACCCGGCGAAGATGATGTCGGCGTGTTCCAAGCTCGGATCGAGCTCCGCCCATGCTCCAAGGACCTAATTAGCATAAATAGAAGAAACGCGATCTACAGCGGAACGGCTGGGCGAATCTGGACACTGTGAGTACCGTTTTAATTAGCATCACCTGCACTACAAGCCTGTGTGACAGGTTTAGTGAAGGTGATACTGTCAAGGATCGACTGAGGTGAGGCATTAATATGTGAGTGACTGCTGCTGCTCATCACTGAGGGCCGGCACAAGGGATTCACACCAGACACAGGATGTTGGTATAATATCTCCTTTCTCAGCATACTCAAAGGAGCTGCCCCTAAGGAGTTCTGATTTAATCCAGGAAGTACAGTTTGTTTTGTACAAAGAAGGAAGTTTTAGTTATGACATCACAATTAGCATATTACATTCTGATTGGTTCTTTAAATATATTGTGTCCGTATATATAAGCATATCTAGTGTCCATTAATTTATTTCTTGGCCAAAATTCATTTATGCATCCCTCTCACTCTAATACCGGAAAATTCCAGTTCTTTCCCCTTCTTATACAATCTGCATCTCCCTCAAATGTTTTGACTTCCGACGTCTCATCTTCGGCCTTCTAGCGTTGTTCCAAGGTTATTTAGTCACCAGCAGATTGCAAACTCAGGAACATGGTGCATAGTTTGAAAAGTAGGTAACATATATCTTTTTTCCTTCAGCATTAGAAAGTACATTTAAATATATCAGTATTAGTATATATTGATCGGCAGTCAGATTCATTTTGGCCACCTTGACAATACTACTGACAGATTTTCTTTAAGAAAATTTGTAAATATGCTTAACCTCTTAAGGACTTACGGCATACCTGTACGCCCTAAGCCCGGTCCCAGTGTGAAAAACGGGGTCACACCGTGACTGTTACGCCGAGCGCTCCGGGTCCCCGCTCCTCCCCGGAGCGCTCACAGCGTTCTCCTATTCGCAGCGCCCCGGTCAGACCTGCCGACCGGGTGCGCTGCGATAATGTTCCCAGCCGGGATGCGATTCGCGATGCGGGACGCGCCCGCTCGCGATGTGCATCCCGACTCGCTTACCAGACCCGTTCCCCGTCTGTGCTGTCCCGGCGCGCGCGGCCCCGCTCCTTAGGGCGCGAGCGCGCCGAGTCTTGGCGATTTAAAGGGCCGGTGCTCCACTGATTGGCGCATGAGGTTTTAATCAGTACCTTCACCTGTGCACTTCCCTACTTATACCTCACTTCCCCTGCACTCCCTTGCCGGATCTTGTTGCCATTGTGCCAGTGAAAGCGTTTCCTTGTGTGTTCCTAGCCTGTGTTCCAGACCTTTGCGGCGGGCTCTGGTGAATACCAGTAGCAACTTAGAACCGGTCCACCGACACGGTCCACGCCAATCCCTCTCTGGCACAGAGGATCCACCTCCAGCCAGCCGAAACGTGACAGTGACCCCGCATCACACCGGGTCGGTCTCGGCTGTTGGGCTAACAGCGCGCGGCATCGATCATTGTGCCGCGCTGTTAACCCTTCAGACGCGGCGATCAAAGTTGACCGCCGCGTCTGAACACGAAAGTAAACGGTTCCCGGCAGCTCAGTCGGGCTGATTGGGACATCGCGATAAAATTGCGATGTTACGATCAGCTGGGACACGGGTGGAGGTCTCCTTACCTCTCTCCGTGGTGTCCGATCGTCGATTGATTGCTCCAAGCCTGAGCTACAGGCTTGAGCAATCAAGCCCCTATCTCACCGATTCCTGCAAAGCTATGGCTTTGCAGGGATCAGCATAGGAGATCAGTGTGTGCAGTGTTATAGGTCCCTATGGGAGCTATAACACTGCAAAAAAAAGTGGAAAAAAAAGTTAACAAAGGTCATTTAACCCCTTCCCTATTAAAAGTTTGAAACACCCCCCTTTTCCCATAAAAAAACTGTGTAAATAAAAATTTAAATAAACATATGTGGTATCGCCGTGTGCGAAAATGTCCGAACTATAAAAATATATCATTAAATATATTGCACGGTCAATGGCGTGCGCGCAAAAAAATAAAAAATTCCAAAATAGTGTATTTTTGGTCACTTTTTATATCATGAAAAAATGAATAAAAAGTGATCAAAACAAAAATTGTACCGATAAAAACTTCAGAACACAGCGCAAAAAATTATTCCCCATACCGGCCTGTACGCGGAAAAATTAAAAAGTTATAGGGGTTAGAAGATGAGAATTTTTAACATATAAATTTTCCTGCATGTAGTTATGATTTTTTTCCGAAGTACGACAATATCCAAATTATATAAGTAGGGTATCATTTTAACCGTATGGACCTACAGAATAAAGATAAGGTGTTATTTATACTGAAAAATGCACTGCGTAGAAATGGAAGCACCCAAAATTTACAAAATTAAATTTCTTCTTAAATTTTGTCACACAATGATTTTTTTTTCCCGTTTCGCCGTGGATTTTTTGTTAAAATGACTGATGTCACTGCAAAGTAGAATTGGTGGTGCAAAAAATAAGCCATCATATGGATTTTTAGGTGCAAAATTGAAAGCGTTATGATTTTTTGAAGGTGATGAGGAAAAAATTAAAATGCAAAAACGGAAAAACACTGAGTCCTTAAGGGGTTAATATCTTTATATATTTTTTGATGCATTATTGGAACAATAAAACTGTAAGTTACTAAGGTGTTAATATCACTGAAGCTAGAAAAAGTTTTCAGAATGTTTTATAGTGAGGTTTCAGAGATCCAAAGATCTTGACAAGGTCAAAGATATCTGACTACATTAATGTGTCTTGCTCGCTTTTGGATTGTAATATTTTGAAACTTTGAAAAGTTTCCAGAACACTTTTGAATATCCTTTCCTATATATCTCTGGTAGAGGAGCCGCTTGCTTAAAATCACACTGAGTTTCCTAAAATGTAAGCCTTCATAACTCTTGCTTGATTCATTAGGCTGCTTGACACTGAAAGGATATAACCTACATTCCACTGTCAGGCATACTTCATCTTGTTTTCTTGATTTTTTTCCCATACTTATCTCTGAGTACTTATGCACTATGTTGTGAAGTTTCCTTCAAGGGCACAGTGAGATTATTTTTATCTGCATCATTCAATGGAAATGTCTCAGAACACAAGAGATTATGTCACTTGGATTTACAGTTAAAATGTTGGAATCTGGTTGCTTTTGAACTTGACTTAGATGGACAGACTGGGTCATATTACCATATTAAAGGAATCCTAAAATTATTCTTCAGTAGATTCATTAAAATAAATCAAAGCGCTTATTTGTCATCCTTATCCACATTTGGTAACTCTTGTCTAGGGATTCCTGGTTATTAGTGGAAGAAAATTAAACTTTTTAAACTCCAGTGGATAATTTAATTGCTAGAAGTTATAAGACACGGAGAAACTGCGAGTACTTTGCTTCCTTCTGAAATTGTTTTGTGTAGCCTTGAGAATTAGGAATAGTACATCTTCACTCATACTGAAGTTAATGTTGTGACCGACTAGCAGGGCGTAGCTATAGAGGTAGTCAAAGTAGCAGTCGCACCGGGACTCTGGTGCCTAATGGGGCCCCAAAGCACATCTGGCCCATTAGAGAATATAATTAATATAATTAATGTTGCAGATTTTGCATCGGGGTCCAGAAGCTACAAGCTACGCCTCTGCCGACTAGTAGAGATGAGTGAATTTCTGAAAAATTGGATTCGGATTTTCTGAAAAAATTTGGTTCGGTTCGAATTTATTTGCGGTGAATCGCTATTAAAAAACGGGTATTTCTGGGCTACAGAGAGCCTTAATACGGGTTTAGAACATTTTGCCTTTCTGTAACACGCATAGGGTGTGTGCTGGGTTAGTGAATTAATACTGTTATTCAGTATGACATGTAGATTCTTTTGGAAATGTCCTTCATGCCATGAGAATGTAGTGACAAGAGTTACCTTCCATTCTGGACTTCTTACCTGGCTTTTATGGATCAATGTAAAACTCACAGCAATAAGCTGTAGCACACGGGGTAGTAGTAGATCCGCTGGACCTGTGTGGCTGATGATGCAGGCCGTTCCAGGGAGTCTAAGGTGCCGCTGGTTTTCACCAAAACCCGCCGCAAAGCGGGATGGTCTTGCTGCGGCTGGCCGTACCCAGGTCGCTACCCCTGGCATGACTCGACCACACAGGCGGCTGAGGAAATGCAAGGCACAGGAGGGTTACGGCAACTCGTGGTCTGGACAGCAGTAAGTCAGGGCAGGCAGCACAGGTGCATAGACAGGAACGTAGCAGGAGGTTAGTAGGCAGGCGGCAAGCAGCAAGGTCAGGTCACGGAACAATGGGGTCCAGAACTCGGCAAGGCAAGACAAATTAATGCTTTCTCTAGGGCACTAAGGCAACAGAGATCCAGCAAGGAGTGATGGGAGGTGCAGAAACTTATAACTGAGGTGCAGGTAAAACTAATAATTAAGGGCATACTGGTCCTTTAAATCTTAGAGCTTAGGCTGCAAGAGCAAAGCAAAGAGAACAGCAGAGAGCGGAGGGGAGTGACGGGCTGGAATTTGCATGAGGGCACGTCCCGCAATGCGAATCCTGGCCACGCTGACTGGGGAGGCCAGGGACGGGGAGTGCTCATGGCCAGCATGTCTGGCCAGAGCACTAGATGTGACTGTTCCCCCCCCCCCCCCCACTTTAGTCTCCCCCACTTTTTGGTGTTCAAAAAGTTCCGGAGTAAAACACAGTCTAGGATATTCTCCTCTGGCTCCCAAGACCTTTCCTCAGGACCAAATCCCTTCCAGTAGAACCAAAAAAATCGCCTCCCCCTCACGGTTTTAGTGGCTAAAATCTACTTGACTTCGTAGACATCCGAAGAACCAGAGACGGGCGTGGGAACAGTATTCTTTTGTGAGTAACGGTTGATAACAAGAGGCTTGAGTAGAGACACATGAAAAGAATTGGGAATACGTAGAGAAGAAGGCAATCAGAGTTTATAAGAGAGCAGATCAATTATTTGCAAGACTTCAAATGGACCCAGGAAATGAGGACCCAAGGTTTAACTGGGAATCTTGAAACGGATGTATCTGGAGGATAACCAAACTTTATCACCGGCAGAGAAGGATGGAGGAGGTCTTCTTTTCTTATTTGCCTGGACTTTCATACATTCTCATAGATTGTCATCCCTAAGATTATAGAAAAATTCTGCCCAAGGTAGAAAGTCAACCCAATCGTCCTGTGGGGCTGAAATGAAATGACGGAGATAACCCTCCAGGATTTGATTGACCCTTTCCACTTGACCATTGGTCTGAGGGTGGTAGGCAGAGGAGAAGTCAAAATTGATGTCAAGATGGGAACAGAGAGCACGCCAGAACTTGGAGACGAATTTCACTCCACGATCAGAGACAATGGGGGAGATTTATCAAAACCTGTGCAAAGGAAAAGTTGCCCAGTTGCCCATAGCAACCAATAAGATTGCTTATTTCATTTTGCAGGGGCCTTTGTTAAAAATGAAACAAGCAAGCTGATTGGTTACTACTGGCAACTAGGCAACTTTTCCTCTGCACAGGTTTTGATAAATCTCCCCCAATGTGATTGGGACGACCATGTAGGCGAAAAATATGTTGAAGAAAATGTTTCGCCAGTTGTGGAGCAGATGGAAGACCTGGTAATGGAATGAAATGAGCCATCTTGGAGAATCGATTGACCACCACCCAGAAAACCGTATTATTACAGGAAGGTGGCAGATCGGTAATAAAGTCCATAGCTATGTGAGACTAGGGAGTCTCCGGAATGGGCAAAGGCTGTAAGAGTCCCACTGGTTTCTTCCAAGGAGTTTTGTCACGGGCAGAAGTAATACAAAAAAGAAAATTGCAGTAGCACTCTTGGTCAAAAAATGGAGGCTCTTGGTACACTTTTGGATCAAAACATGTCCCCCATCCACCACGCGGAGGTGGCCTCATTTTGGGCACAAGTAATACAAGAACGGACAAAATTGGTGACAGTGCTTTCAAGGTGCTGACACCAGTAATGCTGGGAGATAAGTTGAGTAATCCCCCGTACTCAAGGGTGACCAGCTAGCAGAGAAGAGTGTCCCAGTTCAAGACTCCATGTCTCAGTTTAACAGACACAAAAGATTTTCCAGGAGGAACCTGCTAAAGATCGTCAGGAGCAGCAGTTATCAATCGCTCCGGAGGAATAATTTGCCTAGGCGTGAAGTCCAATTGTACGACATCGGAAAACCTAGAAAGAGCATCGGCTCTGACGTTCTTATTAGCCAGGCGAAGAAAAGAGACCATTTAGCTTGGCCAGTGTTCAATCTCTGAGCAGACTGGAGATGAAGGAGATTTTTATGGTCTGAATAGATGCTGACTGGATGATAAGAACCTTCCAATAAATGTCGCCACTCTTCCAAGGCAAGCTTGATAGCAAGGAGTTCTCGATCTCCGATAGAGTAGTTACTCTCTGCAGGCGAGAAAGTCTTAGAAAAGAAACCACAGTTTACAATTTTGCCCTTACAGTTTCTCTGGGTAAGAACGGCACCAGCTCCTACGAATGAAACATCTACCTTTAAAGCAAAGGGTTTCTCAGGATCAGGTCTTGAAAGCACGGGAGCAGAGGCAAATGCCGACTTTAAGTGAGAGAAGGCCTGTTCAGCTTCAGGAGGCCAAGACTTGGGGTTAGAGCTCTTCTTAGTGAGGGCCACAATCGGAGCTACCAAGGAAGAGAAATGTGGGATGAACTGATGATAATAATTGGCAAATCCCAGAAAGCGTTGAATAGCCCGGAGTCCATTAGGGCGAGGCCAATCTAATACCACAGTCAGTTTGTCAGGATCCATCTGTAGACCTTGGTGAGAAACAATGTAACCGAGAAACGGAAGACAAGATCTCTCGAATAAGCATTTCTCCAGTTTAGCATAAAGATGATTCTTCCGGAGGTGCTGAAGAACCAGATGGACACGTCAGCGATGTTCCTCCAGATTAGGTGAGAAGATAAGAATGTCTTCCAGATATACGACAACACAGGTGTAGAGAAGATCTCGGAAGATATAATTAACAAATTCTTGACAGACAGCTGGGGAATTAAAGAAACCAAAAGGCATCACGAGATACTCAAAATGTCCATCTTGGGTATTGAAGGCCATCTTCCATTCGTCCCCTTCACGGATACGGATAAGATTATATGCTCCCCACAGATCCATCTTTGAGAAGAACTTGGCTCCCCATAGATGATCAAAAAGTTCAGAGATCAGAGGAAGAGGACAGCAATTTTTGATTATGATCTTGTTAAGACTCCTGTAGTTAATACATGGACGGAGAGAACCATCCTTCTTCCCCACAAAGAAGAATCCTGCTCCGGCAGGAGAGGAGGACTTTCGAATAAATCCCTCTTGGAGGTTATCTTGGATATATTTTGTCATGGCTTGTGTCTCAGGAACAGATAATGGATAGATTCTTCTACGAGGAGGCATGGTTCCAGGCTGCAAGTCAATGGGGCAACCGTAGGGACGATGTAGTGGAAGAGTCTCGGCCTGCTTTTCACAGAAAACGTCAGAATAGTCTTGATATGGAAGAGGCAGACCAGTCATAGGAGGTGGAGGAAGCTTTAGACTGGATTGGCACAAGATAGTGATTTTGGCAAAACTGTCCCCAGCGAGTGAGTTCACCCGATTTCCAGTCAAGTTGAGGAGAGTGACGTTGAAGCCATGGAAGACCGAAGCACATAGAACTCATTTATTTTCTTATGCAAGACTCCAACTTGCTTGACGAGAGGTTCTGTGTGGAATAGTACCAAGCGAGGAAATCGCCGTCTTCAGGCAGGTTCTCTCTCCATATGAAGTTCTTCCTGCCTCTCTGCAAAACGCACATTAATTCGAGTGGCTAAATGGATTACCTCACATAAGGTAGAAGGAGGATCCAATGCGGCGCACAAGGCCTCGTCGTTCCAGGTCAGTTTAGAGGCAAGAGTGTGGAATCAAACGGTGTAGTCGCCAACAGAGGAATTCCCTTTGCTGAGGTTCAGAAGAGCTGTCTAGACTGAGGAGGCTCGTGCGGGTTCTTCAAATACACTGCGGAATTCTGCTAGGAAGGCCATCAGGTTAGAGGAAACTGGATCATTATGATCCCAGAGAGGAGTAGCCCAGGCCAGGGCTTTTCCAGATAAAAGACTGACCACAAATGGCTGCTGCTGCATGGCTAGAAGCTGTTGCATCATGGCAGACAATATACTCAGTTGTTGCACCTGACGGGCTAACTGCTGCGACTGTAGAACCACAACAGAGGAAAGGTCCATGACTTCAGGCAGAGGTACCTCAGCGGGATCCATGGCTGGATCTTACTGTAAGACTCACGGCAATAAGCTGTAGCACACGGGGTAGTAGTGGATCTGTACCTGTGTGGCTGATGACGCGGGCCGTGCCAGGGAGAGGAGTCTAAGGTGCTGCTGGTTATCACCAGAGCCTGCCGCAAAGCAGGATGGTCTTGCTGCGGAAGGCGGCACCCAGGTCGCTACCGCTGGCACGACTGGACCACACAGGAGGCTGAGGAAATACAAGACACAGGAGGGTTATGGCAACTCGTGGTCTGGATAGCAGTTGGTCAGGGTAGGCGGCACAGGGGTGTAGACAGGAATGTAGCAGGAGGTCAGTAGGCAGCCGGCAAGGAGCAAGGTCAGGTCACGGAACAATGGGGTCTGGAACTCGGCAAGGCTAGACAAACAAACGCTTTCTCTAGGGCACTAAGTCAAAAAAGATCCGGCAGGGAGTGATTGGAGGTGCAGAAACTTAGAACTGAGGTGCAGGTGAAACTAATAATTAAGGGTGTACTGGCCCTTTAAATCTTAGAGCTCTGGCACATGCGTGCCCTAGGAGGTGGGGGCATGTGCACTGAGGCTGCAAGAGCAAAGCAGGAACAGCAGAGGTGAGTGACGGGCTGGGATTCACATGCGGGCGTGTCCCGCGATGTGAATCCCGGCCGCCGGCTGGGGACGACAGAGACGGGGACCGCTTATGGACAGCATGTCTGGCCAGAGCGCTAGATGTGACAATCAAAATTATTTATTTAAATTCTATAAAATGTTATTTTAAGTCATTTTTCATAAATCATAAAAAGTCTTTGGACAAAGTCTGCAAACAACAAGGTGATCAGATAAATACTAAACATTGTTACATGATGTGCTTTAAAGACAGAGCTGTAGCTAGCTCTTTTTGCTCCTGAGGCAAGAACAGAAAACTGTGCTACCCCCCATTTTGGCTTGGGGCACCCCTGGGGAAAAAATATAGCGGGACATCATTACAGAATAATTTTTTTATTATGTTTCTTATGTAGATTACAGTACAGTTTTATGCAGCGACGCACAAATGGCATATTCACTGATCAGAGTCATTCTCTTCTTTTTTTCTTCCCCATCTGGCAGAGGACATCAAGATAATCTGTTCCAGCCAAAACTCTTGGGCAGAACCTGCAACACAAACATATTAGTATTAGGCTCTGCACGTTTCCAGCATTATCCTTCCCTTCAAATGACTCCAGCCTCCTCCAAACACAATGCCACCAGCCTTCCCACAACGCAAAATAAATTATAATTATTGATTAAATTAACTTTTTATAAAGTCACTTTTTATAAATTATGAAACATCTTTAACCCCTTAAGGACGCAGGACGTAAATGTACGTCCTGGTGAGGTGGTACTTAACGCACCAGGACGTACATTTACGTCCTGTGCATAACCGCGGGCATCGGAGCGATGCCCGTGTCATGCGCGGCTGATCCCGGCTGCTGATCGCAGCCAGGGACCCGCCGGCAATGGCCGACGCCCGCGATCTCGCGGGCGTCCGCCATTAACCCCTCAAGTGCCGGGATCAATACAGATCCCGGCATCTGCGGCAGTTCGCGATTTAAATGAACGATCGGATCGCCCGCAGCGCTGCTGCGGGGATCCGATCATTCAGAATGCCGGACGGAGGTCCCCTCTCCTTCCTCCGTCCGGCTCCCGGCGTCTCCTGCTCTCGTCTGTGATCGAGCAGACCAGAGCAGGAGATGACCGATAATACTGATCTGTTCTATGTCCTATACATAGAACAGATCAGTATTAGCAATCATGGTATTGCTATGAATAGTCCCCTATGGGGACTATTCAAGTGTAAAAAAAAACGTAAAAAAATGTAAAAGTAAAAAAAAAGTGAAAAATCCCCTCCCCCAATAAAAAAGTAAAACGTCCGTTTTTTCCTATTTTACCCCCAAAAAGCGTAAAAAACATTTTTTATAGACATATTTGGTATCGCCGCGTGCGTAAATGTCCGAACTATTAAAATAAAATGTCAATGATCCCGTACGGTGAACGGCGTGAACGAAAAAAAAAAAGTCCAAAATTCCTACTTTTTTAATACATTTTATTTAAAAAAAAATTATAAAAAATGTATTAAAAGTTTGTTATATGCAAATGTGGTATCAAAAAAAAGTACAGATCATGGCGCAAAAAATGAGCCCCCATACCGCCACTTATACGGAAAAATAAAAAAGTTAGAGGTCATCAAAATAAAGGGATTATAAACGTACTAATTTGGTTAAAAAGTTTGTGATTTTTTTAAGCGCAACAATAATATGAAAGTATATAATAATGGGTATCATTTTAATCGTATTGACCCTCAGAATAAAGAACACATGTCATTTTTACCATAAATTGTACGGCGTGAAAACAAAACCTTCCAAAATTAGCAAAATTGCGTTTTTCGTTTTAATTACCCCACAAAAATAGTGTTTTTTGGTTGCGCCATACATTTTATGATATAATGAGTGATGTCATTACAAAGGACAACTGGTCGCTCAAAAAACAAGCCCTCATACTAGTCTGTGGATGAAAATATAAAAGAGTTATGATTTTTAGAAGGCGAGGAGGAAAAAATGAAAACGTAAAAATTAAATTGTCTGAGTCCTTAAGGCCAAAATGGGCTGAGTCCTTAAGGGGTTAAACAAAGTCTTCAAACTACAAGTCTCTTACAACCAGCCTTACCCCACATAGTGACAGAGGGGTGTACATGGGAGATAGGGGTAAAGAGGGTGTACATGGGTGACAGATGGGCATACAGGGGTGACAGAGGAGTGTAGACGGGTGTAGAGGGTGTACAGGGGTGACAGAGGGGTGTCTGGGATAACAGAGGGGTGTCTAGGGGTTACAGAGAGGTTATGAGGGGTGACAGAGAAGTGTAGAAGAGTGAAAGAAGGGGGGGTACACTACCTGAAGCTGAGTAGGCCTCTGTCAGCGTGGCCTCTGATCTTTCCCTCCATCCACATCATTCTGCTGAGGGACCAGGGAGAATCCAGAGTCCAGAGCGGCTCCACAGGAGAGGGAGAATACACGCGGATTGGAGCTGCTGCATCACCTGTCCCTGCACTGCATACATACCTCCCTCTTGCCTGGCCTGCACACCTGTGATTCACAGGTGTGCAGACCTGGGCAGAAAAATAAAAAAAATGTTAGTGCCATATTTACCACCAGAGTGTCCTGGCACCCTGGTTTCCCAACCAGGGTGCCAGGACACTCTGGTGGTAAATATGGCACAAACATTTTTTGATTTTTCTGCCCAGGTCTGCGCAATGCCTCAATGTAATGTGTGCTGGACCCCCCTTGCGCCCCCTTGCAACAGCGCAGCTGAGGCGATCGCCTCATCGGAGCTACAGCCCCGATTACAGAACATGCAAGTGCAAAAAATACAAACTTATAAAAAAAACACTAAAATCTGTGATAAAAGAGATAGTATTATATGTGACAAGGTCATCAAGGGTGGATTTAAAAGGGGGGCAGTTTAAGTTGTAGAAATTTCTGCAACAGTCCGTTCCATAAACCTGAGTGAAAGGAACTCTAAGATTAATGTTTTGCCACTAGTTGGTGGCTGCTGGCACCAGACTTGGGTCCTCAAAAAAGAATTACATTTTTTTTAAATAAATTAAAATTTTATAAAAATTTTATTAAAAAAATCTCTTTAATCTGTTTAATTGTGACTCCATATGGTCTCCCGACACTGCTGCCACATCCAGACGCTCTGCGGAAGTAATTCTAATAACGACGCCTGTAATCTGCATGTGACTTGTACATTTTTAAATAATATTAAATATAATTTAAACAAATAATTGCTATACAACCCACTGACTGTTGACTGGGGGTGTCAGATGTCACTTGGGATGAAGTGGATAACCGAGTTAACCAATTAATGACGGCAGATGGGTTCATGTAGGAGTGGTACTCACTAAGAAGAAAGCCGGTATTTATAGTAAAGAATTGTACAAACCCGACATGTTTTGTTGGGTTGTGCGCCAGATTCTTGGAAAAAAAACAAAACACCAACTCTCCATTTTACTGAGAAAACCTGAAAAAAGGGGCGTGATCGTCGGGGAAACTCCCAAAATATTTACTAAGGTTTCCACAGAAAATGTGGTGTATTGTGGTGTAATGTGGTGTGAGGAAAACCCCACAGATCAGAGCATGTGTAAAAAAAAAGCAAAACATAAGGAGAAGTGCAAAATGTATGTAAACATTAGCACATACCGTGGAAAAAGATCTGTTGGGAACAAAACCCCATAAAGGAAACTACACTCCACTCATAGTAAATTAGGGCCAATGTTTCGGTCCTCTCCAGAGCCTTTCTCGAGCCCTTAAAAAGAGGCACTGGAGGACTGAAATGTTGCCCATACTCATTTTATTAAATATTTTTTTCACAGTTTCTTCTGGAGGGCTAAAATGGACTTGTTTGTAGATGGATAGATGTATCTGTGTGTTGATAAAGAAATAATAGTAGCTCACCTCTCCAAAAAAACGACTTTTTGACCAAAAATATTGGTTTTGTAAAACATGACAAAACATGCCCAATAAACTCAATGGGGGGTATTTATCAAAAGATTTAGACTGGTTTGTCCTGTCTAAATATGTCGCACAGAAAGTCGCAGTCTAAATATGTGCGACTTTTTTGTGACTTTTGCTCTAGAGGATTTTTAGAACATGATGCATTCTAGTCTATTTTAGACGGAAATGCATTGGAAAATGCATTGGTGCTGAATTTATCAAAAGTTACTTTTCTGTGACAAGTCGCATTGGCTGAAAGTACGCCGAAATGTCAGACCATATTGGAGCAGGTTTAAATACAGTCTAAAGCATAGATCCTGAAGTCTGTGCACAAAATTTATCAAGAGCCGTGCGACTTTAGATAAATTAGGTGCACAATAGATCGTCCTAACCTTCTGTAGTTTGGTCTATATTGATGCGGGACATAGACAACTTTGATAAATATCCCCCAATGTGTGTGTGTATGTATGTATGTATGTGTGTAAGTTCCAGCATCACGTTCAAACGGCTGAAGATATTAACATGAAACTTGGCACACATGTTACTTATATGTCAACAACAAACATAGGATAGGTGATTTAACCCTTACTCACCCCCATTTGCCAGGGGCGGGGTTTATGTTAAAAGTCCCATACAAGTCTATGGGAAATATATGTTACTGCATAACTTCCAAACAGCTGGAGATATTTCCATAATACTTGGCCACATGTTACTTATATGTCCACTTAAAATATAGGATAGTTATTTAACCCTTAACTACCCCCATTTGTGAGGGTCGGGGTTTTTGTTTAAAGTCCCATGCAAATCAATGGAAAATGTATTTTCCCACATAACTTCCGTGCAGCTGGAGATATTTCAATACCTGGTACACATATTACAGATCGGGATATGAGGTCGGGATGGGAGGTCGGGATAGGAATTTGAGATTGGAGGTCGAAATAGGAGGTCGAGATAGGAGGTCGAGATAGGAGGTCGAGATATGAGGACGGGATATGAGGTCGGGATAGGAGGCCAGGATATGAGGACGGGATAGGAGGATGGCATAGAAGGTAGGGATAGGAGGTTGGGATAGGAGGTCGGGATAGGAGGTCGAAATAGGAGGACGGGATAGGAGGTCAGGATAGGAGGTCGGGATAGATGGACAGGATAGGAGGACGGGATAGGATGTCAGGATAGGAGGTTGGGATAGGAGGACGGGATAGGAGCTCGGGATATGAGGGCGGGATAGGAAGATGGGATAGGAGGTCAAGATAGGAGGTCGTGATAGATGGACGCGATAGGAGGACGGGATAGGATGTCGGGATAGAAGGTTGGGATTGGAGGACGGGATAGGAGGTCGGGATAGAAGGTCGGGATATGAGGACGGGATAGGAAGATGGGATAGGAGGTCAAGATGGGAGGGCGGGATAGATGGACGGGATAGGAGGACGGGATAGGAGGTCGGGATAGGAGGACGGGATAGGAGGATGGGATAGGAGGTCGAGATAGGAGGTCAGGATGTGAGGTCGGGATAGGAAGTCAGGTTATGAGGACGGGATAGGAGGATGGGATAGGAGGACGGGATAGGAGGATGGGATAGGAGGTTGGGATAGGAGGTCGGGATATGGGGTTGAGATATGACAACAATATATGAGGACGGGATATGAAGTCAAAAGCTTCCTCCTTTGTTTATTTTCCTCCCCAACAAGGATTAGGAAGGAAAAAACGTGTCACAGTAAGGGCTCGTTCACACGGACAGTATTTTACATTGCGGATACACCGACGATGGACCCTACAGTGTGTCTCAATATGTGCCTGCTTGGAGCGGCAATCCACAATGTGCAGTGTGTCTGATCATAGTGGCGGATTGCTGCTCCAATTAGGCACATATGGAGACACCATTGTTGGTGGATCCGCAAAGCAAAATACGCTGCGGATCCGTCCATGTGAACAAGCTCTAGAAGAGCAAAAGTACTTTATCTGCAAACCAGATGAATTAACTTATAAACCCTTCCCCTAAATAGGCTCCAATATTAAATACATGAAAAGGAGGTTTGCTTAAAACATGATAAGGTTCACCTACAACTGTGCAAATTAACCAAAAACAAACATAAAAACAAAAACAAAGTAAGATGTAGAATAAATTCAGTAAATCTTTATTTAGTATACAAAAAAAATAAAACACATATAAGGGATCACACAAAGAATGGAAAAAAATACATATATATACACTGGGATACTGGGATGAAAATCCTGATATGATAGGCAGCTGTAAGTCTGTTAAAAAATGGAGCTACAGAGTGGACAAATACTGGAAGAAAAGCTTTAGTCTAGTGTTTCCGAACCAGTGTGCCTCCAGAGGTGGAACATGGTGGCAGGAAGCTAGGTAGGCTCCGCCCCCTTCCCTCCCTCTCGTGGATCACGCTAAGCCATGCCGAGGGACCTAACACTGGCTGGACCGGTGGAATGAGCTACATCTTATACCCCCTTCAAATGGACCCTTGAACTCCTCTAGCCCCATAAACTATACCCCAGAACGCACCTTGCCAGGTGCCGGGGTGGTGAAGGGAGCGACCGAGTGCCGGGATAGTGAGGAGCGTGATGACTGCACTGCCCGTGCTAGGGCACAGCAGTGGAGGTAGCTGGAGGTACAGTGAGAGAAGCCTGAGGTGGAGAGCTGCGACTGCAGCAGTGAGACGGGCACAGCGCACAGTGCGGTTGGCCCTGGAGGGCAGAGAAGTTGGCCCTGGAGGGCAAGAAGAGACCTGGAAAGCTGAGCTGACGTGCTGGCGGGCTGAGAGGCACCGATGTATGCAGAAGTCCTGGGGTCAGCATGGAGCCGGAGAGAGGTTGGTCAGTTGATGGCATAGAAAGGGAACATCCTGCAGCAAAGAGGCATCCCTTTGCAAAATCATGGGGTGTATCAATAGTGGCATAGATGCCCATGACAAGGAAATAATTCTACCGCTGTACAAATCACTAGTCAGACCCCACATAGAATACTGTGTACAGTACTGGGCACCAGTGTACAAGAAAGATATAGTGGAGCTGGAGAGGGTTCAAAGACGGGCAACCAGAGTAATACGGGGAATGGGAAGACTACAGTACCCAGAAAGATTATCAATATTAGGGTTATTTAGTTTAGAAAAAAGAAGGCTTAGGGGAGACCTAATAACTATATAAATAATATAAATAATAATAATAATAACTGTATAAATATATCAGGGGACCGTACAGAGATCTCTCCCATGATCTATTTACACTCAGGACTGTATCTATAACTAGGGGGCATCCTCTACATTTAGAGGAAAGACGGTTTCTACACCAGCACAGATGGGGGTTCTTTACTGTAAAGGGACTCACCCCAACCGTGGTGAGAGCATGGGGGGGGGGGGGAGGACACGCTGGTTAAAGTCTGGAGGCTGCAAGATGGGTGAGACCACTTCAGTTCTTTCTATCTTGCCTCTGTAATAGTAAGAGGTCGACTGGCTCCCCCTCTTTCTTCTATCTCTTGTTCCTCTTTGGAAAATAAATAAATTAGTGAAGAAGTTGCTTGTACTAACTAAGCATTAAGTACTAACTACGTACTAACTTTACAACCTATATAATATGTACTAACTCTATAACCTATACTATGCATTAACTCTACAACCTACACATTAATTGTTTACTAATATGAAAACCGGCTAATACTAACAAATTCTGCCATGGTTAAAAGGCACGCTAAAAATAAGAGCAACTGGAAAAACTAATGCCAGGATGCCGTGATACGGCAAGAATATACTAACAATCTCAGTAATGCTTTTTTTTTTTTTTTTTGAGCAGACTGTGAAGACCTGCTGAAAATATGGGACAATATAATTGTGTAACATTTTGAGAATGTGGAGGAAAGAATAATGAAATGATGTTGGTAAAAATTGGTGTATGCTATATTTACTAACTAATTAATTTTGCGGTCAAGTCTGAGGTGGAGAACTTATTGCCGCAGTTTAGCTAATCAAAATGCCACCTAAAAGGAAGTCCACAAGCCCGGTAAAAGATAGTAGGAATGCAGGGAAAATGGCTAAATATGTGTCATCACCAACAATGACATGGAAAAATAAACATGGGAAGCAAAATATACAGGAAAATTTAATGGAGGAGGAAGAAGAGGGCTCTACAGTAACAATGAAAGGGATACTCGAGCCAATAGGGAAATGTAATACTTCTATTGAGGGATTAGCTGGCCAGATAGGAAGTATAGGGTCAGCAGGGCCGCCATCAGGGGGGTACAACCCATATACTTGTATGGGGCCCGGACGTCCGTGTACCTTTTTTTTTTTTTTCCGGCTTGTCAGTGAGTGACTGCGACTGTCACTCACTGACTCCTGGCTGGGTGCCCGTCAGAACTATGACCGGGCCTCATAGTCCGGGGGGCCCGCAGGACTATGAGGCCCGCTCTTTCTAGGGCGCAGGCCCCTTAAGAAATACGGCAGGGCCGGACAGGCCAGGGGCTGATGGGAGTCGACGTGCCCCACGCAGGCACGCACGTCTACTCCAGCCACCTGACCTGTCTCGATGCTATCTCCAGTCCATCATCCTCCTGACGGATCCTCCCCGTGCAGTGGAACACTGTGACAGGAGCAGCAGCTGCACCGAACCCCGCGGCAGGGTAAGTGAAGGGGCGGGGGGGTGTCGTTTGCAGACTACAATGGTGATGAGAGGTGCTTGGGGTGTTACAGGGGTGATGAGAGGTGCATGGGGGGGGGTGAGGAGGTGCATGGGGAGGTTATGGGGGTGATGAGGGGGGGTTATGGGGGTGATGAGAGGGGGGGTTATGGGGGTGATGAGAGGGGGGGTTATGGGGGTAATGAGAGGTGCAGGGGGTGTTATGGGGGTGATGAGAGATGCAGGGGGGAGTTATGGGGGTGATGAGAGATGCAGGGGGTGTTATGGGGGTGATGAGGTGCATGGGGAGGTTATGGGGGTGATGAGAGGGGGGGTTATGGGGGTAATGAGAGGTGCAGGGGGTTGTTATGGGGGTGATGAAGTGCATGGGGAGGTTATGGGGGCGATGAGAGGTGCAGGGGGTGTTATGGGGGTGATGAGAGATGCAGGGGGGTGTTATGGGGTGATGAGAGGGGGTGTTATGGGGTGATGAGAGATGCAGGGGGGTGTTATGGGAGTGATGAGGTGCATGGGGAGGTTATGGGGGTGATGAGAGGGGGGGTTATGGGGGTAATGAGAGGTGCAGGGGGTGTTATGGGGGTGATGAGGTGTATGGGGAGGTTATGGGGGTGATGAGAGGGGAGGTTATGAGGGTAATGAGAGGTGCAGGGGGTGTTATGGGGGTGATGAGAGGTGCAGGGGGTGTTATGGGGGTGATGAGAGATGCAGGGGGGTGATGAGAGATGTAGGGGGGTTATGGGGGTGATGAGAGGAGGGGTTATGGGGGTGATGAGAGATGCAGGGGGGTTATGGGGGTGATGAGAGGGGGGGTTATGGGGGTGACGAGAGATGCAGGGGGGTTATGGGGGTGATGAGAGGGGGGTGATGAGAGATGCAGGGGGGTTATGGGGGTGATGTGAGGGGGGTTATGGGGGTAATGAGAGGTGCAGGGGGGTGTTATGGGGGTGATGAGGTGCATGGGGAGGTTATGGGGGTGATGAGAGGGGGGTTATGGGGGTAATGAGAGGTGCAGGGGTGTTATGAGGGTGATGAGAGGTGATGAGAGGTGCAGGGGGTGTTATGGGGGTGATGAGAAATGCAGGGGGGTGTTATGGGGGTGATGAGAGGGGGGGTTATGGGGGTGATGAGAGATGCAGGGGGGTTATGGGGGTGATGAGAGGGGGGTTATGGGGGTGATGAGAGATGCAGGGGGGTTATAGTAGTGATGATGAGAGGTGCGGGGGGTTAAAGTAGTGATGAGTTGGTGCACTTGTTTCATTTACATGATTTTGTGGCGCCTGCAATGAGTGGCAGATTGCTCATCAGGTGGCTGAATAGTAACACTTTTTCATTTATAATAAACATCAGCACATATTGAATAATTCATAGTTGCAAGTTTCATGCACATATTTAGCATAAATGATTTGTAACTTGCTGAAAATGGGAGCAGATGACTTGATTAACGGAAAAGACCGAAACTGTGTCAGAATCTAAAGAACCTTCCTATATTTTCTCCTTGCAAATGTTAATCACTCAGTGTGGTACAACAATGGGGGTGGCAGTTGTGCGGCATGCTGGGAAAACACTGCTAATAGATTGTAAATCCATGTCTGACATGAGAAGAAAAGCTATAATAGAGCACTTTACTGAGCATGATAAAGGAAGGAAAAGACTAAAAAGAAAGGAAAAACAATCAACCATACCTGTAAACTATAAATAAAGATGACAATGCATTTGAAAAATTAATTACAGAACTGTAAATATAGCATTAATTCCTAGCTATCATATATCACAATAAATACATAATTAAAAATAAATAGTTAAAAAATAGATAGATAGATAGATAGATAGAAAAATAGATAGATAGATAGATAAACAGCAACAGAAGAATGCAGCAGCACACTGCCAGCACAAAGATATAGATGAAACATGAAAATGCAGTTAAAACATGGAGAGCTATACAGCTATGGTGTAATAGATGCAAATGTGAAACTATGAAATAGTGAGGCACTTAGCTCACAAATTTGTCTCCGCCGGCGGTCAAATAGCTTGGACCGTCCCACCGCGATAAGGTGGCCTCATTGGGACGGACCCTACACTGTGAATATGCCTCTGTGTGAACAGTTCAGTAAGCATGGCAGGATCTGGAACATCCAAGACACCTTATATACACATCTGATAGAGGTGGGTGGGGTGCAAGGCCAACATGGAGGTAGCCACTCCCCCAGGTCCATATAATAGTTTGGTATCAACTAAAGTGCTGGCTGACTTATTCTTTGTCTAGATAGATAGAAAGAATCTTCATGCACAATATATGTCGGAAAGCTAAATTTATTTGTTGGATTTACTTGAACTGGTACTAAAGAATAGCTGTTCCATGTTTAATAATGTCATATATATGCACCAAAGTGGCATAGTAATGCCCACTTATGCTAATCTGGTTGTAACTGACATGAAGGAGTCACAACTCTATGTGTCCCACCGCTTTAGCCTTGTGCTCAGGTGATGGCGATACACAGTTGAAAATGTTTCTAATATAGTGGGGTCATGTGACTAGACTCTTGGATTTTCATAAGTATCTTTGGATCCTAAAATCCAGTTTTCTATCACTTATTCTACTGGGTGCATACAATTTCTGGATATGACTTCTCCACTATGGGGGAATATGATATCTCCATTATAGGGGAATGTTTACATACTGACCGGGGGGGGGGGTCGACATGGCAGAGGTGAATCATAGTTAGAATAAATCTTTATAGTGATCTGAGACAAATAGAGAACAAAAGGAAAGAGAACAACAGCAAGACGGCATCACTAGTCACTAGATGTAACTGCACTGTAACCTCTTATACTGTTTGTGTAGAACTTGTGTCACCACTATACGGGCACTGATCTGTAAATTTTGTCTGTAACATTAATGTTTTCCCGGAACTTTTTGATTGCTTTTAAAAAATATTCTGCTTTATGATGTAACCAAAATTCATCAACTCTGGTGTTTGTATTTTACATCTACTTCTTTCACTCTACATTACATTATATTTTAATTGTTTGGAATTTTATGCACAGGACATTACCAAATATTTTTTTTTTAAATTATGGGAAATGGGGGGGGGGGGGGTGATTTATATTTTTATTAGGGGAGGGGGTCTTTTATATATTTAAAAAAAAACTTTTTTTTAATATTTATTTTACACTTTTCAGGTCCCCATGGGGGACTGTAAATAGCAATAGATGCCATGATTGGCATTGATCATGGCCTCTATAGGGTTAATGGCAGACATCAACTTGAGTCTCTGAGCTCCTGCGCTCTCTTTATAGCCGAGCCTTAACTGTATGGTGCTGTGTGTGAAGTTACACTCTGCAGCACTGTACGTGGTGCATGCTATTAAAAGGGTAAAAACCTACAAAGTATGCTGGTTTGCTTTCAGTGTTCGTGTACCAAGGATAACATGTTTACAATAATGAGCAGTTGTTAATTACATACTTATTTTTTTAAGATTAATTCCACAATCAGCTTTGTATTTGTCCATGTTTAAAATTTTTACATATATTTTTCTCTCTCTCTCTCTCTCTCTCTCTCTCTCTCTCTCTCTCTCTCTCTCTCTCTCTCTCTCTCTCTCTCTCTCTCTCTCTCTCTCTCTCTCTCTCTCTCTCTATATATATATATATATATATATACCATATTACAACAGACTTCTGTATTTATCTGGGTTACATGCTCCATAGCATCCATTGTATTGTTATTGGCAGCTGTGAACACTGTTAACAATAAACATTCTTGAAGCAATCAGCTCATATTTATGATAACTAAGCCTATCAAACTTTAGCTAATGCTGATGCTGTATAAACAATTACATATTGATATATAAGTGTCAGCAAGAAAAAGTTATGTGAGCATTCTTAAAGGGGTACTCTAGTGGAAAACATTTTTTTTTAAATCAACTGGTGCCAGAAAGTTAAACAGATTTGTAAATGACTTCTATTAAAAAAAAATCTTTGTCCTTTCAGTACTTTTTAGCAGCTGTATGGTACAGAGGAAATGCTTTTATTTTTGAATTTCTTTTTTGTCTTGTCTCTGCTGACACCTGATGGCCATATCAGGAACTGTTCAGAGCAGGAGAAAATTCTCATAGCAAACCTATGCTACTCTGGACAGTTCCTGGTGTCAGCAGAGAGAACTGTGGTCAAGACAAAAAGAAATTCAAAAATCAAAGAATTTCCTATGTAGCATACAGCTGCTAATAAGTACTGGAAGGATAAAGATTTTTTTTTTTAATAGAAGTAATTTACAAATCTGTTAAACTTTCTGGCACCAGTTCATTTAAAAAAAAAAAGTTTTCCACCGGAGTACCCCTTTAAATACGTAACAACAAGAATAAATATTTGTAATGCACATTACTGACAGGGCACTTAAAGCACAGTATAATGCAAACTTCCAGGCCCTAATACCATAAATGTATGATTTCCATATCTTGTTCTAATGAAGGATAAGATAGAAACAACTGTATGAAGGTTTCATACTTTTCATACACCACAAGTTCTGGTCAGAAATAAGCAATCTACATGTCTCCAACAACTATCTCAGAATGGAGTCTCCAGTTGTCAACTTTGAATCCCTGTATAGGGATCTGGATTTCACTGCAGGGACCTCTCAGAGTAGTCTCCGGCAGCGACAGCTGACGTATACCAGGTACAATACAGGAGGTGTAGACAGTAGGCAAAGCTGTCCAAGCCAAGGTCAGGGCAGGTGGAGTTATCTAAGATTAGAAAGGCAGAAAACTTATGAATGGTCACAAGACAAGCCAGGTCAAAACTTTAAGAACTCAATGTAGTTCATGTGACTACTGTCATGTGATCATAGACATGTAAATGCCTGAAAACCAAATCTAAAAGTTCACCTTCCTATTACTGAAAGATGCATACTGCTGGCGATTCAGATCAGTTTACTGAATCCATCTTTTTGTCATTCACATAATCCCTTTAGATTTATAAACTCATATGGACAAGGCTTACTATTCTTGTAGCTTCACTATTAGTGATAAAGTAAGGAACAGTTTGACTATTGCAGGGATCCCATAAAAATAGTATGCACCATTAGGAAAGGAGTTGTCCAGTCTATTAAAATTGATGGTCTATCCTTATGGATACAAGTTTTACCATAATGACATGTGAAAAGTTAGGATCAGTTTGGGTCTGGGTGTTCAGATCCGCATCCACCAAGCTGGGAGAAGTACTCACCTAAGCCCTGGTCTCCCCATCTCACTGCAGAATATGGGAGACCGGGAGAGAAGTGCTCAGCCAAATGTTTTCCCAGCTTTTTCTACCGGTCACTGGAAGTCAGAACACCCAGACCCCAACCAATCAAGACTCAGCTGTTTTTGATGTGACAATAACATGCTGAAATCTGCTGTAAGTTTTTCTATATGAAACTCACATCAAGACACTTATATTGTCACCTATACTTTGTACCACATTGTGTAGAACCATGAAGATGACCAAGATGATGGTCCTGTATTAACCTCCTGCTCCCTGATGCAATAGTATTAAGGCTATTTAAGGAAGACTTAATGCACCGTATTTTTCGCCGTATAAGACGCACTTTTTCTTCCCCAAAACTGGGGGGAAAAGTCGGTGCGTCTTATACGGCGAATACACCCCTATCGCGTCGGTCCCTGTGGCCATCAACGGCCGGGACCAGCGGCTAATACAGGACATCACCGATCGCGGTGATGCCCTGTATTAACCCTTCAGACACGGCGATCAAAGCTGACCGCCGCGTCTGAAGGGAAAGTGACACTAACCCGGCTGTTCAGTCGGGCTGTTCGGGACCGCCGCAATTTCACCGTGGCGGTCCCAAACAGCCCGACTGAATAGCCAGGTTAGTGCTTACAGGACACCGGGAGGGACCTTACCTGCCTCCTCGGTGTCTTCTCCGTTCAGGGATCCCCTGTATGTCCGGCGCTCTCCTTCCTCGTCATCACGTCGTGGCGTACGTGCGTCGGCATGCGTAACGACGTGATGGCGGTGACGGAGAGAGAGGATACCCGGCCAGTAGCAGAGACGTTCCGGAGCGACGGGGACACGGCGACAGCAATGGAGCGAAATCCAGGGCAGTGGTGACGGGTCCGGAGCGGCGGGTACACGTGAGTATTACCTCCTATGCAGTGGTCTTCAATTTGCGGACCTCCAGATGTTGCAAAACTACAACTCCCAGCATGCCCGGACAGCCAACGGCTGTCCGGGCATGCTGGGAGTTGTAGTTTTGCAACATCTGGAGATTCGCAGGTTGAAGACCACTATTGGGTTCAAAATCTTTATTTTTTTAGATTTTGCACCTATAAATTGGGTGCGTCTTATACGCCGGTGCGTCCTATAGGGCGAAAAATATGGTACTATTTCATCAAGGTGACTGCAGTTCACTACCAATGTGGTCCTCCTCATGGTAGGAGGAAGACTATAATGCTCACTCTTACTGGCGCCACACCTGCTAGAATTAGAGAAAACTCCACTACCACACACCATGTGTTCTTTGCCACCATTAAAGTTAGTGCATTCTACTGATTTACTATTAAAACTTACAGGATTAACAAAGCCTGTGGATTAGATTTTTAAAGTCAATTCTCTATCCCTATCCCTCTACTCAGTACATGTGGTTAGTTAGAAGAGGAATTTTAAAATGTACATATAAAAAAGAATATATATTTTTTCCATGATAAGATGATTATGATATTAACTGGAAACTAAAAGTACTTCCTTGGCAGTATATTGGCTGTGTATCAATGAAATGACATGTAATTCTGATAAGATGCACCACACTGTGTTCATATTCCTGTGGTGGCCAAGTACGGTATGTGTCACCCCGTGCCCTTGCTGCCCTGTCAGGCAGCCTCCTGCAGTGTCCTCTGCCCCCCCCCCCCCCCGCATCTGTTTATTGTAATTGTATATTATCCCTATGCTATCTATTTAAGGCTGGGTTCACACCACGTTTTTACAATACAGTTCCCATATATGTTTTCAATTTCAAAACCGTATGGAACGTATTAAAAACCGTATGCATTGATTCTCCACATCCTGTACGGTTTTGTAATTTTTCTTTCCCGTACCCAAAACTGTAGCCTACCACGGTTTTTGGTCCGGGTGAAAAACCGTATTGAAACATATGTTATTTTTTACATGGGAGTCAATTGGAATCGTACAGAGCTGTATGGTTTTTGGCTTTGCACAGTTTTTTGGGGGGAATTTCAATCAAACAAGTGAAAGGAGTATGGGTAAGGCTAGGTTACCCGGCTGAAATGCGTCACTTTCATCCTGTTCTTGTTGGTGTCGGAATAAAGCTTTGAATCTTACGAGGTCTGCGCTGGATTCATCTTTTCTTTATTATTTCTGCTGGTGTTGGGTTACACCTGTCCGAGCACGGACACTTGGCGTTTCAGGGGTGAGCTGATGAACTCTGCTATTTCATTTTGACTGCTTTACCCTTATCCTGCTCCCCCTGCTAAAGCGTACTGTCGATTTCCTTTGATTATCTCTGTGGACACACATAATGACGACCAGTATATGCTTACAAACGCTGGACTCACGCCAAACTCGTGGAGACCGCATATGCCAAATATTTAATGGCACCAACACAGATACTCAGGATTCTGTTGATCTTTGTATACACATGGAAAAATTGGAAAACACACTAAATGCTGAATCTAAAGTGTGGTGGGATGTCTCCACTTTAAAATAATATGTGGAGCAGGCTATGATCCCTTGGGGCCATAGAATCAAGAAATTTCCCACCACCATATTTTCTCAGCAGTTTTAGCAAGATTGGGAACATCTCCTCAGGGATTAGTCCTTACGTTTTGTTAAATTAATTATACAATATGAGGAGCAAGCCCTACTGGAGAAACAAGTCTAAATAGAAAAATTACAATCAGAGGCTTCCCAATTCAAAAGCTGTGCATCATTTGCAACCTACGATGAAAGAATTAAAAATAACTTAGCTAAACTGGAGTCCACAATTGCGGAATTAAACGAAGAGCGGGCAGGAAGCACAAACGAACCCCTCAAAAGGTATCCACACCGGAGTGTGAAAAAGACGAAAAGGCATTAAACCTACCTATCTGCAACCTGTTGGCAAAAGTCTTTTTGGAAAATGCAGATGTCTGTATTGGCGAGAGGCCTTTCATTTGCACCGGCATGTAAGTTTGACTTTTTTCGTATTATGCTTGATGTCAATAAATTTGTCAGGAATATCACTTTGCGCAATCATTTTGCTACTTTTGACACCTTGGACGATACCAATGTGGCAGAGGATGTCGCATCAGCTGCGTCCAATGATACCACGTATAATGTGGAGAATATTGCGGAACGTAATAATGTTACAACATAATGACAATGTTTTGTTGGTCTGGATGCAATGACGGGTTTCTCGTTTAGGGAGCTCATCACTGCATCTCATTTACAGCAACTTGTTGATCATGATACACCATGTAAGCTGCCCTGCTTTTCCACCTCTAATCCTGATTTTTATCCAATTATGTCTAGAACGTCTGTTCTTGATAACTTTCAGGATTGTATGGAAATGGAGCTCACCATTCTAGCTCAGAATAACTCTCCTACAAAATATAATCTTACATTTAAAGAACCCCATGCATTGAGAGAACTTGAGCTCATGGAGGATATTGTAATTTGTACAGGGGGGAGGCGGTGTCATTATTTTGGAAAAGGGTTTATATGGCAAACTAAATTGTGAGATGTTGTCTGATTGTACTACATATAAAAAGTTGTCATGTAACCCTACATCTTTTTTTTAGAAAGGGTTGGAGGAACTTGTGGATTTTGGGAAGAGGAATGTTTTTTTTTACCCCTAGAGAGGCAGAATATATTAAAGTATGTCATCCGGTTATGCCAATTTTTCACTCCCTGCCCAAGATTCATAAAGAACAGTTTCCTCCACCCATGCGGCTGATAGTTGCAGGAATTGCAGCAGATGTTTTATTGCAGCCTCTGGTCTCTCAAATCCCTGTTTTTTTTATGTGACACCAAACGTGTTTTAGCTGCCTTCATGATTTCACATGGACCAGTGAGTTTTCTTGCATTACGGCAGAAGTTACATCTCTATTCTATTATTCCCCATGATAAGGCAATTATTGCCTTAAAATGGTTTTTGCACACCTATTCTGATTACCGTGATGACCTGCAGGAGTTCCTCATTTTATGTGAGGATTATTTACTTACTCATAATTTTTTTTAAATGTTTGATGGGGTTTATTACCTGCAGATCACCAGTACTTGTATGGGGCAAAGTTCTCCCCCTCTCTCTCCAACATTTACATGTGTTGGTGGGAGAGGGGGACTCTTTTCTCCCCCAACAACCCTTTTTCTGATTGCATTAGATGGTACGGCCACTACATAGATGATCTCCTGTTTATCTTGGGATCGGATGTGGCGGCCGTACCAGATTTCAATTTATTTTTAAATAACAACCAACTGGGTTTTTGTTTTACACCTCATCAAGCATCTGCACAAATTTCTTTCTTAGACCTTACATTGCTTGATGATCCTATTACTCGGGCCATTATAACATCTACCCATCTAAAGAATACTGCTATTAATTCTATTTTGCATGCGACTTCTTGTCATCCCCCCCACGTTATTACCAACTTACCCGTGGGGGAGATGATAAGAGCACAATGTAATTGTTCAACCGACATCAGTTTTGACTTGGAGGCATGTGAGATAGAATCCCAGATGCTGCGCAGGGGTTATCCATTAAAAGAGCAAAAAATATAGCAATTTAAAAAAAACGGGATTGTCTCATAGGCTTCGATTCTAGTAATATCAAACCATGCAAAACAGCACCCGCACTCTACCAGTCATGTCTATTACACAGTATAGTCAGAACTACAAGGAGGTTTATAACATGGTACATAAATACATGCTTATTATTTTGAGCGATCCTTTGTATGCGGATGCTCTGAAGGGTGGCTTTAAATGCATCTAAGGCAAGGCACCTACATTGGGCCACAAACTTTCTCCTAGCCTTTTCTCCAGTAGATCAGTGTCTGATGTCAGGGGCTCTTGTAAATGTGGTCATAACATCTGGACTTGTTGCCAGATCAGTATGTGGATTTTACCACTAATAAATTGAAAATAAGAGCCCTAAAACATCTATTGAACATTCCCCATTTTTGTGTTGTTTTCCAAGAGGACTTAATAGAAGACTAGATGTCATATTACATTTTTAACACGTCCTCATGTTTATGTTCTTTCGACTTGGGTTGCTTTTCTTGCGATTTAATAACTTGAATAATAGGGCTTTAACTTAAAAAGTCATATGACATTCATAGTGTAAATTTTTCATTTATAATTTTATATATTCTTATTTTCCATGGTATATTATTCATTGTAGGGAGTTATTCATTATTTGATATTCATTTATAATATTACATATTTATGTATATGGTTATATATATATTTGTCATTTATTTCTGTTTTTCTCCCTCCAATGCATATTATATCTCATAGTTGTACTGTCATAGGATTGTATATTTACTCTATGCAGTTTTTGTCGGATAGTATATTTTTGATATTTATTGACTTTTTAATGTGCAATTTGGCATTTTTTGCTGATATTTTATTGTACATATGTTTTGTTATTTCAACTATGAGACACTGGTCTTGAGAGGTGGACCTTCTGGACATGTGACCATGGCTTGTTCAGGTGCACCTGTTTGCTGCAAGATTGGTTTTCCACCTACTTAAGACCATTGGATCCCAGTTTTTATCAGTATGAGTAGTAAGGCTAGGTTACCTGGCTAGGTCACTTTTATCCTTTTCTTGTTGGTGTCGGAATAAAGCTTTGAATCGCACGAGGTCTGCACTGGATTCATCTTTTCTTCATTACTTCTGCCGGTGCTGGGTTACAGCTGTCCGAGCACGAACACTTGGCATTTCAGGGGTGAGCTGATGAACTCTGCTATTTCATTTTTATTCATAATTGAATAAAAAGTTAAAAACTTATGTTTTTTTTTTATTAAAAAACGGATGCAACCTGACATCATTTTTCAAACCAAATATGGTTTTCAACCATATACGGATTAAAATTTGTACACACGTTTTGGTGCAGTTTAGTCAGGTTTTGAGGAATCCGTTTTTTTTATCAAAAACCTGATACAGGAACTGTACTGCAAAAACGTGGTGTGAACCCAGCCTAAGAGTGTTGTATCTTTAAGACTGTTTACCATGTGAGTTGTCATGTGATTGTTACCCAGGAGGTATCAGTGACCAGGTGACCTAAGGGTGGGAAAATGGGACCCCACCAGAGTCTCCCCCATATAAGCCTCTGCACTCTCTCTTATTCTTTGCTGAGGTCCAGTCAAGTCGAGCCAAAGTGTGTGTCCAGAGTGATAGGAGGCTTCAAGTCCAGTCTGCAGCCACAAGCTACCAACCTGCAAGTAAGCCACAGTCACAGTCTTGTCAGTCACAAATCAGTCAAGTCACAGTCATCTGTCTAGTCAACGTGTCCTGCACTAAATTGTCCCAATCTACTGCAAATCCCAGCAAGCAAGTCTCTGAAGTCACTGGTCACCTCCGTGGGCCTGACTGAACTATATAGACGTTTCCACCTGTCTAACCTCAGTAAAGCTACCATTGTCCATAACTTGGTGTCAGAGTCATTATTGCCCCCGTGCCTAGCCCAGGATCCAGCGGTATACCTTTGTGTGGTATTGAGGATAAACCACGCCCTGGCGTCACAAATACGGGGGTTAATGCCATCTGCCCCTAGGGTAATAACATCTGCCCTGCATCATACCCCATACAACATTCCCAAAATATGGAAAGCTTTAAGGATGTGATTTAGCAGTTTGAGATAATAATCAAAAAGATGATTTGAAATAATGGTATTAAAAGTCAGATGACAAGGAAAGTTTCTCATTTCAAAGCCAGGATTGTAACATCCGCTGACACAGACGCCTGACACTAATTCAGTTCCTAGCATGAACATTATGTAGAAAATAGTATCAATTCCCTACCAGTTTATTTGATTTAAATGATTATGTAATGTGTTTTCTGCTGACTGAATTATGTGAAACAGGATGTTTACATGATCAGTCAGTTACAAGTAGTTATCCTTTGGGCCTTGCTCTCATAAACTCTTCTCCCTAAGGGTAGACACACATTACAGCAGTGCTGTGTTTGAGTTTATTTTGTTTGAACCAAAGTTTAAGATTGATGCTTTTCAATATTGCAAAATCTACTTTACTAAAATTATCTCAATATAGTCCAGATTGATTTTACAATCCCTGCACCTATTAGGGCCATAATACAGTTTCCCTTACGTCCTAACCAGCAGCACAAGTGGGGTGTTCTGCCCCTGTGAAGCTGGCAGGACGGTGGAATTTTTAATTCCGCCCAAGCAATTTAAATTAATTAGCCCCCCCATAAAAGGCCTCCTCCCCTAGGCCATCTCGCTTTTTTTCTGTCCTGTGTAAGGACAGCAGGACGGTGCAGGCTCCTTTGGAGCCTGCCTGGATGTCTCCCCTGTATTGGGGAGATATTTTTGGGGCGCAGTACCTTTTTCAACTGCCCCCTGTTTTTTTCTCTTTATATTATCTGGGCCTCCGGCCTGGTTTATCTTAAAACTATTTGTTTTGACTATTTTATTGCTACAAGGATCCGGTGATCCCTCATAGCATTAGGGATGCCGCTGCAGGTTTTTTTCTTACCCGCCTGGCGTCCCACGTGTCCCGGCTCACGCTCGCCTCCATTACTCTGTGCGAGCCGTGGACCGGAGGTACGTCATCTGACGACTTCCGGTCCCGGCCTCACTTTCTTCAGCGCTTTGCGCTGCCTTTTAAGTTTTATACTTAGGTGGAAAGTCAGGCGTGAGCCCTTTCCTAGTTAGGGAAGGGCTCAGTGGATAATTTTTATTAAAAATTCCCTTCCGGGTGTTTCAGCCTATTGCAGGCTGATCTTCTCTGAAGGGGGCGGGGCTTCCGGGCCCTTTCCCATATAAAGACAGCTGAGACCTTCATTCAGTCTCTGCTGCCATCATAGCTAGTCCTATTTACAAGCCTAGCATTAGTGGTTAGAGCTCCTATCTGCATTATAGGTATCTCTCCCTCTCTATTTGGCGTTAGGGCGATAATAATTTTGTTTATTATCCCTAACTTATTTTCTTTCTTTCCAGAGTCATGTCTACTCCTTCCTCTAGTGACCCACACTCTGGTGGTCGTAAGGCTAGCGCCAAAAAACGCCATCTAGCTTGCGCCAATTGCGGCACTCCGCTTCCGGACGCTTACGAATATAACAGGTGTCCCGGTTGCCGTCCACCCCCTAATCCAGCTGAACCTACTGTCCAGGACATGTTCATCTGGATGAAGGAGTTTATGGGAAATTCCATATCTGAAATTAAGAGTGCTCTTGTTCCCAAAAGAGCTAGAACTGAATCCACTCCTCCTTCTGTGGCGGAAGAATCCGTTATGTCGATCGATGTATTGGACCAGAGGTCATCTGTACAGTCTGAACAGCCTGTTGAGGTGAAGATGTGTCCGCCTCTTTTCCCTGCGGAAAAGACGCAGAGATTACTTAGGTCCATCCGGTCAAGGGACCAGGATGTTGACCAAGGGGAAGCCTCTGCATCCACCTCTAGAGAACCTTGGGTTTTCAAGGTGAATGATGCACGCAAAAAGATGATGAAGGCTGAGTGGAAGCACCCAGATAAACCTGCGCTTGTCACTCGTACCTTCAAATTGATGTACCCTCTCTCGGACGCGGAATCTGATTCCTGATGCCACCTCCTAAGGTTGATATGGCAGTAAATAAACTGTCCAAGAGAGTCTTGGTTCCCGCGGATGATGGAAGCAACCTCCAGGACCCGCTTGATAGGAAGGTGGATTCCCTTCTCAGACGCACATATTCAGCAGCATCAGCGTCTGCCTCTGTGGCTATTGCCTCGGGAGAAGTGTCTGACTTCGTGAAGGAGCGTGTGGAGCGCATACAGACTGAGATTGACAACAATGTCCCTAGGGAAGACATCTTGGACAGCTTCAAGACACTCCTCCTTGGTATAGACTTCCTCTGCGAGGCCTCCCAGCAACACCTTAAGCTAGCTGCCAAGTCCATGGCACTCGCTTCTGCTAGCAGACGTCCCTTGTGGTTACGCCCTTGGGTAGCGGACAACACCTCCAAGTTTAACTTGTGTGGGATGCCTTTCGAGCCTACTTGGCTATTTGGTTCTGAGCTGGATCGCATAATGGAAGGTTATGCTGACAAAAAAGGCAGGTGCCTTCCTGTTCAGGCCTTTCGGGGTAAAGGTAGAGCAAGAGGGGGGAAGTCCCAGGGCCCTCCTAGATCCCAGAGACGTCAGTCCTTTCAAAAACGTGGTGGAGGTCGCGGCCGCGGTAAAGACCGGAAGGCCGAGCTATGACTCTCCACTGACATCCACCAACGTTTTCCCTCTCCCTTCCCCTCAAGTGTTTGTTGCAGAGAATCTATCTGCCCATCCTCCTCCAGTAGGAGGACGTTTAAGTTTATTCCTTACAACCTGGATGCAAGAAATCCAGGATCCCTGGGTTCTGAAGGTTATTCAGTCGGGGTACAGGATAGAATTTACCTCCCCTCCCCCAAGGAAGTTTGTCTTAACAAAGTTACTTCCTCAGCCAAAACAGGCTGTCATAGAAACCTCAGTTCTCCAATACTTGGGAAAGCAAGCTTTGGAAGAAGTTCCCCCAGATCAAAGAGGATCTGGCGTCTACTCCCCGATATTTTTGGTTCCCAAACCAAATGGCGACTGGCGCATGATAATAGACCTGCGCTACCTAAACCGATTTATAAGGAAAAGGCGGTTCAGAATGGAAACCATTCGCTCGGTGGTCAGTATCCTGAACCCACAAGATCTCATGGTCACTATAGACTTGAAGGATGCATACCTTCATGTCCCTATATTTCCTGCCCTCAGGAAGTTCTTAAGAATCGCCGTCACCATAAAAGGTATGGTAAGGCATTTCCAATTTGCTGTTCTACCGTTCGGCATTACCTCCGCTCCCCACACCTTCACAAAGGTGGTGGCTCCAGTTGTCTCTGCTCTAAGACTAAAAGGCCTAGAGATTGTTCCTTATCTAGACGACTGGCTTTTAAAAGCCGCGACTCTAGACATTCTTCAAGCTCATCTTCAACTGACCCTGGATTTTCTTCAACACCTAGGGTGGCTCATAAATTGGGAAAAATCCGAGATCATCCCATCTACCTCAAGAAGGTTTCTGGGGTTTGTCCTAGACTCCTCTCGGATGACGCTGTCTCTCACCCCAGAAAGGAGAGAGCGCGTCATAAAAGCCGCAGAGTTTTTGTCGGTACCACGCAGAGTGCCCATCAGAACTCTAATGAAGATGTTGGGCCACATGTCAGCGTCTGCAGAAGCAGTCCCCTGGGCCCTGTGGCACCTCCGACCTCTCCAAGATCAGGTCTTGACTGCCTGGAATCGCAACCCCAGTGGGTTGGACAAAAAGTGCACCCTGTCGTCCGAAGTCCGTGCCTCTCTCAGGTGGTGGACGAACCTGACAGATGGGAAGTCCTTGATTCAACCTCTGTGGATCACTCTGACCACAGACGCCTCCCTTCTAGGGTGGGGAGCCCATCTGGACGACCATCCGGTTCAGGGTACCTGGACCCCTCAGGAAAGGTTACTCTCATCCAACATGAGAGAACTGAGAGCAGTTCGTCTTGCGCTCCTCCACTTTGCTCCCCATATCTTAGGGAAAGCAATAAGAGTCCGGTCAGACAACACCACTGTAGTGGCTTATATCAACAGACAGGGTGGCACAAAGTCCCAAGTGCTCCTCAGGGAGACCGGACTTATTCTATCATGGGCAGAGCTCAACCTATCCCACCTTGTTGCAGTCCACATCAAGGGGGATCTCAACGTAGTGGCAGATCGTCTAAGTCGCGGGCTTGCAGTCCAGGGAGAATGGTCTCTCAACGAGAAGATCTTCAGGAGGATAACCCTGAAGTGGGGTACACCAGAAATAGACCTCATGGCAACCCGGCTGAATGCCAAAGTGAGCAAGTTTTGTTCCCTTTACAAGGAGGACAATCCGGTGGCGATAGACGCTCTGTCCATCGCATGGAGGTTCAGGCTGGCCTACATATTCCCTCCACTTTCCATGATACCCAGGGTATTGATGAAAGTCAGGCAAGACCAGACCTCAGTGATTGCCATCATCCCATTCTGGCCGAAGAGGTCCTGGTTCACCCAACTCATGAGGATGAGTCAGGGGTGTTATTGGAGGCTTCCCCACGTGCAGAACCTTGTGTCTCACAACACAGGCTCCTGCCTAGATCTGAGGAGACTCAATCTGACAGCCTGGAGATTGACAGGACCCTACTAAGGAGTGGGCTTCCTGCGGAGGTCTTGAGAACTATTGCACACTCGAGAGCAGAGTCTACAAACAAGGTTTACTCCAGGATAAAGAAGATTTTCCTTCAATGGTGTGCAACGAAAGAGGTAGTTACCTCAGATCCTCCTCTTTCTGCAATACTGCGTTTTCTCCAGGATGGCCTTGACAAGGGTCTTAGCCCATCCACCTTAAAGGTTCAGGTCGCAGCACTCTCTGCCTTCCTAGGCAGGTCTCTATCACAAGAATCCCTGGTTAGAAGATTCCTCAAAGGGGCTGAAAGACTTAAACCTACAGTTCTCAGACCTATTCCCAGTTGGGATTTAACCACTGTTCTCAGGGGGTTATGCGCTCCCCCCTTTGAACCTCTGGAAGAAGTAGACTTTAGGTATTTATCCCTTAAAGTCACTTTTTTATTGGCCATAACCTCAGCCAAGAGAGTGGGTGAGCTTCAGGCCCTTTCGGCTTTCGAGCCTTACACTGTTTTTCTACAGGACAGAGTCCTGTTGAGGTTTTTACCTACCTTCCTTCCTAAGGTTCCGACTTTCTCCAATACCAACCAGGTCATTTCTCTTCCAGTTCTACTGCCTAATCCATCCTCTCCTGAAGAAGCGGTTGACCACACTCTGGACATCTCTAGAGCTCTCAGAGTCTATATCTCAAGAACTGGAGAATTCAGGAAGTCGGAACACCTCCTTGTCTCTTTTTCTGGAAAGAACAAGGGCTTGAAAGCCTCTAAACCTACCCTGAGTAGGTGGATTAAGGAGGCAATCCGAGAGACCTTCATAGTCCAGGAGCTAACTCCTCCTGCCTTTGTCACTGCCCATTCCACTAGGGCAGTCTCTACTTCCTTTGCTGAGAAAAGGTCTGTTCCTCTGGAACAGATTTGTGCTGCTGCTTCTTGGAGCACCCACAATACTTTTTTGAGTCATTACAGGGTTAATGCCAAACGATCGGAAGAGTTGGCCTTTGGGCAGTCAATCCTAAGTGCCACTCTGCCGTAGTCCCTCCCTATTTGTGTTGTTACTCGCTAAGTCCCCACTTGTGCTGCTGGTTAGGACGTAAGGGAAGCGTTAATTTTTAACGTAAATTTGTTTTCCCTTAGTCCTAACAGCAGCACACAAATTTCCCGCCCTAAACTTTTTTGTTACTTGTTATTAAGCGAGATGGCCTAGGGGAGGAGGCCTTTTATGGGGGGGCTAATTAATTTAAATTGCTTGGGCGGAATTAAAAATTCCACCGTCCTGCCAGCTTCACAGGGGCAGAACACCCCACTTGTGCTGCTGTTAGGACTAAGGGAAAACAAATTTACGTTAAAAATTAACGCTTATATTACATGTTACTTATCTGAGTTTAATCCAAGTTTCTACAAAACATATATTAAGTGCTATATGAACCCAAAAATCCAGTTATTTTCAGCAAATCCAAGAGTTTCCTCTAAGGTCATGTTCACCTGGAGGAATTTCCTAGTGGAATTCAGCAGAAATTGCATAAATGTAATGGGATTTCGCTGCAGTGTGTATACGGCAGAAATTTCTGGCAAATTTTCCTGTTTCCTGCATTCGCAGTAAACCTCAATGTTTCTGCAGATTCTTCTTGGTAATGCCTTACCATCTATGAAGATGGCGCATTTCCGAGCGGCCGCAATGCCAGAACAATCAGCTTCGCCTTACTTCCACTTGTGAACCCTCCTTACTTCTACTCTCATAGTTTATATGGATAATGGAAACATTATAGCCAATCTTGTATAGAATTGTTGATATCACATAAAAACAATTAAGTGGCTACTTCCGTCCCTAGGCCTATGGGACCCTTTACAAATCATATCTAGTTTTATTAAACAAGCAACAGAAGAAAACTCTAACTAAGAGCATGTCAATAATATCTAATAGACAATCACTTTGGTTACAGGTAAAGAAAACAACAGAAATCATTTGAAGCCACTTTGGGTCGCTATGTAGTTCTTCTCTCAGCAATGGAGAGAGCGCAGTAATGTTAAACATGGCTGGAGTGTTTGTTTAGACTGTTGTCAAGGGTGGAAGGCTTCATAAAGGTGATGGTATTGACGTGGAGTGGGTTCCCTTGGGGCACTTTATCTGGATGTTGGAAGTTGGGGTACCCATGATGGTGTACGTATTCCTACACCTACACCAAAATCTCTCCCACCATCTATTTATACCAAGGACTGAATCTATAACAAGAAAGAAAGTTTTTACACCAGCACAGATGGGGATTGTTTACCGTAAGAGCAGTGAGACTATGGAACTCTCTACCAGAAGAAGTGGTCGTGTAACTGGTAAGTCCCTATGGGCAGTGCTCTCTCCCGGTCTATATCAGTCTGCAATTTACTCTGTATCACATTAGCTGTATCTACGTTTGTGTCATGTATTTGAACCCTTATGAAATGTTCAGCGCCCTGTAACCAAGAGGGGTATATAAATACATACTATTAATAATAATATAATCATGCTGAATTCAAATGAAAAAAAAAAAAAGCTCAAAAGGGCCTGGATGCATTTTCGATTTCTGGAGAGTAATAATATCACAGGTTAAAGCCACTAGATTCAGGACAAGGGTTGTTGGTCCAGGGTTTTGATTGCCAGATTTAGAGTTAGGGGGGAATTTCTCTCTCTCTCTCTCTCTCTCTCTAAAATTGGCTTCTACCTCATGTTTTTTTTTTTTTTTTTGCCTAACTCAGGATCAACACTGTTGGGTAATAGGCTGAACTAAATGAACATATGTCTTCGTTTTGTCCTTAACGAAAAAGTGCATAACAACAGAAAATACATTTGTTCAGCATTTTCACATAACAAATACTGGAATCGACAGAAACCATCAGAAGCCCAGTCACAAAATCTCACTCTGAGACCCTACACTTGAAGGAAATCCATGCAAACACAGGAGGAACATACAAACGCCATGCAAATGTGGCCCATCAGAAGATTTTCATCCAGGACCGCAGTGCTGAAAGTAAACAATGCTAACCACTAAGCCAATGAGTTGCTTGTAAAAATGACTAAAAATGATGAACAATTGTTCATCATTTTTAGTCATTTTTACAAGCAACTCATTGGCTTAGTGGTTAGCATTGTTTACTTTCAGCACTGCGGTCCTGGATGAACTGATTTACTATTTTGGTGCATTAGACAGTAATTTGTGGTGCACACAGGTTTTTATTTGGCATAAAGCAACATTAACTTTATAAAAAAAAATTAATTTTAAAAATAAAATCTCAAAAATTACTTTGGGCCCCCTTTATATTTGGACCCCCTTGTCATTGTGTTAATTTTAATACCTGTAACTACCTATTATGGGTCTGTGGGCTTCTTTTACAAGTCAAACAACAAGTTAACTAGTAAAGCCCAACAAATATGACTCATGCTTCCAATGAAATGGGAGAAATTCTAAACTAGGCTTTTATTATCTGAAATCAGCTTAGCCCCCTGAGTAGGTTTAGCATACACATTTATCTTGACACAGTATACAACAACTAAACTATATCTCAGCAGAAAAGGCATTAGAAAATGCACATACAGTAGCTAATAAGGCTAACTAAATCCCCTGATGGCAACAAATATAACCATAATTTTGTTGCAATTGTGTGCAGATTTCAATGGAAATGCTAATGTCATATTTCATGCTTGCAGCTCAGGCACTGAACGCAGAATGTATAAAAATTAAATTGTAAACGTCTACATACAACACAGACGGGCGCTGTTCTGCCTGACTCCATGTTTCCAAATGATGAAACAAGTAAATAGAGAAGCGGCTCGCTCCTTTCATGGCTGAATAAACCATAATCTGAATTTCTTCATCTTTATCACTTGAAAACATGCTCTAGTTATATAATGTAACTGTAATACCAAGCTGTACTAATGGGTAATACAGGCAACAGGACTCTGTGTATTCTTATAACGTGTAACCACATGACTATGTATTCTGGGATGGGTTCTATATTTGGACATGATTCTGTTCCCATTTTCCATTAATGTGTACACAAATTTCATTACATCGATATTACATGATAGGGCATAGTGGTTTGTGAGCATTGGCCTGGCCAATAACCAGAACATGTCTTATTTTATTTTATTTTTTACAGTGTATTCTCCAACCCCTTAGATCCAGGCATTTCTCAAGTGAACCGCTCATCTCAATACTGAGATATAATTTGCCATGTTAGCTTTCCCTGGAGTTCATTCTGACTCAGTGAATGGTATAACATATAAACAGCGACCATCACTGAAGCAATGCTGGCCCTTGAAGTATTGCACAACAGCAAACATTGCTCAATGGCAACATTCAGTGCATGGATGGATAAAGGCTGTGCTGGCGTAGCTCTTGCTGAAGTAAAGATCACAGCCTCAGCACTTTTTGTTGCGTATACTTGTAAGCATTTCAGTGAATTAAATGTGCCTTAGATTGTTTTATTGCTATGAGTATAAAAAAATGGCAAATGCATTGCTTTTTTGTTTGCTCGCTATTCATTTTCCAGGAACCTTAAAGGGAATATGTCGGCTGCAATTCAAGTTCCAAACTGCTGACACTGTTAGAGTGATGCTTTTATTTTCTGGTGCAAAGAGTTCATAAACTCCTGAAGTGCTTGACAGTCAGCTGGAAGATAAGTTCTGTTTCCAAATCTCTCACCTGCACAAAATCTGGATGCACAGTACAGGTACAAGATTGAAAACAGGACCTGGTTCCATTTGACTGTCCATCAAACAGGGACAGGGATGAGAGGGGGAGCCAGAAGTGAATCCATCCCTCAGCACTTCAGGAGCTTGGGAACACCTCACCAGAGCTTGTTTCTACATTATGGAAGCACAGACAGATATATTAAAGGTACCATGTGTCTACTTGCCCTAAAGCTGTCAGCAGTTTGGAGTGTAAATTGCAGCTGACAGATTCCCTTAGAGTGATGTCAGTCTGAAAAGTGCTGATGGCCTGTTTATTGAAAAGTAGGTTTGAGGCTGAGGGAAAAGCAGTGTTTACCTCACTGACCCCTCGATGGTACTTAGATCCCTGTTGATCACCAATTCTTAGTCCTTTTCCTGATTGGCTTTAAATATTGTTACTCCTCTGTTAACGCTGTATTACCTAAAATGCACTTTGTGAGTGTGTGTCTATAACTATTGCCGTTTTCTGGTATTATGGCTTTTGTTTTATCTATATGTATCTATGAAAATGAATCTAGTGGGGATTTGCCCTTCTTTTTTGGGTTTTCTTACTGATCCATTAAAAAGACCTGACCTGTTTGATGATTATGTCATGCATAACTTGTTTGGATATTACTAAGATTAAATAAAACAATGAACTAAATCGACTACATGATTTTATAGTATGTCAGGCCACTGCAAAGTGTTAGTCTCGTATGGACATATTTTTACATCCATATTGGGGGAGATTTATCAAAACCTGTGCAGAGGAAAACTTGCCCAGTTGCCCATAGCAACCAATCAGATTGCTTCTTTCATTTTTCGCAGGCCTTCATAAAAATGAAAAAAGCAAGCTGATTGGTTGCTATGGGCAACTGGGCAAGTTTTCCTCTGCACTGGTTTTGATAAATCTCCCCCATTATGTCCACACATTCTACATTGACCACATGTCTTATAATTGGCTGAAGTCATTAGACCCATGGTCAGCCTGGGACATATGACTATGATTAGGGATGAGAGAATCGAATCTGACAAATCCGAATTCGTTACAAATTTAGGAAAAATTTGATTCCTAACGAATGGGAATATCACCATGATTCAATTGCGCAAATCGCTTCATTAAACTCCATTTAGTGCAGTCCAGGCTCCAGGGGCTGGGCATCTAAAATGGGGGATCCACATGTGAGGACATGGGACAAGGAATCCTGGGAAGGCGGGAACAAGGGTCGGCGGGATGACCCTGAATCACATGCAACATGCAGCCTATCAGCAGCCAGCCACCCCTGTGATGTCACAGCGCTATATAATCGGCAGCCATCTTGCGGCCAGTCACATCAGCGTTCTGTTACAACTTGCGTAGTGACCGCCGAGTTGTCACCATTCGGCAGCGGGATGACTCCTGGCTCTCCACCTTATTGGACCCTCGCTATGGGGGCCTTTATTACACCCACTGAGAGGGAGGAGAAACTGACCTACTACAGAGATAACTGACATCCTATGTAGTAAGTTGGCTGATGCCTATATGCGCCATTGTCCATCCTCTCGCAGGTCTGACTCGGGGAGCCCTCTGTGCTGACCTTCCACTGCCCTGGCTGCTGGGGAGGAGAGGGGTTGGCAGGAGCAGTACCAGCTTTATGAGCAGCAGCTTGAGTCTACAGTCACTGATGAGTAGCTTTCTTCACCCGAATAATGAAGCAACTCATCAGCAGTTGCTTCACCCACCTGATGCCACACAGTGTGCCATCAGAACGGGTTTTTAGTGTGGCGGGGGCCATACTAATCCCAAGGAGAACATTTTTTTGAAATCAAACAAAAGGAAAGGTGTGCCAAAAACATCATGTGCCACCTACACCACCAAGTATTGATGTGATGCAAAGACCTCTAAAAGGTGGAAGGGAACAACGTATGGTCCATTGTAACTGGTGGGGGTACAAACTTCCCCTGTAAGGCTGTACTCTTGCATTATCAATTCCCTTCTTGGCAAGTTACTCGCCCTAAAATGGGCGGCCCCACACTGGAACCTCTCCCTATTTCCACCTACAAACACTGCCATTTCACAGGGTTTTAGGTGGAAATAGGGAGAGTTTCCTGTGTAGGGCGAGTAACACTTGCCAAGAAGGGAATTAATAGGGTAAGAGTAGGGCCTTACAAGGGAATTTTTTACCCCCACCTGCTACAATGGACAATACGTTGTTCCCTTAAACCTTTTCAAGGAAAGTGTTACTCATCTTAAAAAGGATGGCCCCACATAGGAACCTTTCCCTATTTCTACCTGAAAACCCAGGGAAATTGCAGTGCTTGCAGGTGGAAATAGGGAGAGGTTCCTGTGTGGGGCCACCCTTTTTAGGGCGAGTAACACGTGCCAAGAAGGGAATTAATAATGCGAGAGTAGGGACTTACAGGGGAAGTTTTTACCCAAACCAGTTACAATGAACCATACGTTGTTCCCTTCCACCATTTAGAGGTCTTTACATCACATCAATACTTGGTGGTGTAGGTGGCACATGGTGCTTTTTTGCACACCTTTCCTTTTGTTTGATTTAAAAAAAATTGGGTACATATATTTTATCCTAAGAATATTATTAAAAGTTATGTTTTGCCTCAATACTTACTAGTGCACACTAACACTTTTACAAAAAAGACCGTTTTCTTCTGCCTTCCTGCCTCAGCTACTATTCTGATCCTGCCACCCACCTGATGCCACACATCTGATGCCAAGTTCTCCTTTTTTCACCCACCTTCTTCACCGGGTACTGGTATTGCTACCCACCGCCCCACTGTCATCGGGTCACTTTCAGGACTCCTAAGGCCACTTCCAGGCTGTCTCATACAGCCACCATATGTTCTCCTCATGCTGCTGCCACCTCAAGGCTGCCTCATTCTGCAACTATATGGTCTCCTCATGCTTCTGCCACCTCCAGGCTGTGTCATTCAGCAACTATATGGTCTCCCCATGCTTCTGCCAACTCCAGGCTGTGTCATTCAGCCACTATATGGTCTGCTTTTGCTGCCGCCAACTCCAGGCAGTCTCATTCAGCCACTATATGGTCTCCTCATGCTGCTGCCAACTACAGGCTGTGTTATTAAGCCACTATATGGTCTCCTCATGCTTCCGTCACCTCCAGTCTGTGTTGCTGTACCGCCAAGTGGTCTCCTTATGCTGCTGACACATTAAATAAAACTTTTTAGATTCATCTATTTGAAATCTTCAATTTAAATGTTAAAAAATATCTTTAATCCTTTCAATTGTGAGGCCCTATGGTTTTGTCAGGCTGTTGCCACCACCAGGCTGGGTCATTCAGCCATTATATGGTCTCATGCTGCCACCACCTCCACGCTGTGTTGTTCAGCCCCTATATGGTCTCCTCATGCTGCCGCCACCTCCACGCTGTGTCATTCAGCCACTATATGGTCTCCTCATACGGATGCCACCTCTAGGCTCTGTCATTGTGCCGCTCTGCGACAGTGATTCTAATAGCGACGCCCCTAATCTGCATGTCATACTGAATAACAGTATTATTTTGCTAACCCAGCACACACCCTATGCATGTTACAGCAAGGCAAAGTGTTCTACACCCCTATTGATGCTCTCTGTAGGCCAGAAATAGCCAATTTTAATACACAAATAAATTCGGACAGAACCAGATTTTTCGGAAAACTCTGCGAATCGGCCGAATCGAATTTTTCAAAAATTTGCTCATCTATAACTATGATACAGACTAAAAATATGTCCCTATTATGCTAGTGTGAACCCAATCTAAAAGGGAACCTGTCACCATTTTCATGCTGACTGTACAACGGACAGCATGATGTAAAGACAGATTCCCATATTAGACCTGTCGATAAGCTACTCTGAAAATATAAAGCATCATAAAAATCATATTAAACAATTATACTCCCCGAGTTGCTTTATATCTGTGGGCCGTCCCCTATTTGGTGTTAAAATAGCCTCTTTAAAAAAATTATCACAGCCTTCAATTTAAAGATAGAAGGGGACCAGGAGAAGGGTTATGGTTTGAATATATTAGGATAAAAAGCATTTTTGTCACAACAGTAGGAAATAGACTAGTAATTAAAGGGGTTATCCACCATAAGGTGATTTTAGTACGTAACCTCGCAGGCAGTAATGGACATGCTTAGGAAGGATCTGTGCTTGTCTTGGGGCTAAATGGTTATGTTGTGAGATTACCATAACACTGTGGCTAGCTTTTTGTGGACTGGTATTTCCTGTTTGACTTTTCTTTTTTTTTCTTTTTTTACTACAAATCCCACAATTCCATTTTCCTCCCTCCCACCCATTGAAACGTAAATGAGCTGCATCCATTCAAAAGACCTGTGGTTTTCAATCAGGGTGCCTCCAGCTGTTGCATTAGTAGCAGGTTGATCCCTCTCCCACTAAGCGATCGCGTTTGTATGCTGTTAAAAATAAATATTGGAGTAAAAATCACAGAAGAATTGTGAGGAAACTGTCACACACAGGTAAAGACACTATATTATGAACTACACTAACTTTACAGCCCCTGTAGCATAGTCAAATAAAAAAAAATCCTGGAATACCCCTTTAATCCCCCACTGGAGTTTTTGCAGAAATTAATGGGTGGTAGGGTTAAAAAAGGACAAAAGGGCATGGCAGGAGGATTTATGGTTGATAGAAGGTAGACAGTGTGAGAGAATTCACCATGGGATTAGCCAGGTTTCCCCAAATAATAACCATAACATTATTCAGTTTAAAATTGTTTATAGGTTGTATTACACCCGCTATTTTTGCATAAAATAGGAAAAAGACAAGCCAGTAGCTTCTCGAAGTGTGGAAGAGAAGAGGCAGGGTTCTACCATATGTTGTGGGCTTGTCATAAGGTTCAAGAATTCTGAGTTTTTTTTGGAGATAGGGAATTTGATGAAAATTAAAAAATTTAAGTTAATACTTTCCCAAAAATATAGGCTAATTGCCCTGTTAATGAGGGAGAATAAGGAGGGGATTTTTTTTTCCTTTGGGGGGGGGGGGGGGGGGGGCAACAAAATTGGAAAATATGTATTTTGTGAATTTTTTACTTTATATAAAATGTAACATATATAAAATGTAACATTGTAACTAGATAAATAAAGAAAAAATTAGATATGAAAATTAGGGAGAACTCTATAGTGGGCATTTCTTTAGTGTTGTGACGGAGAACAGGAAGCACTGTGCAGTGGGGCTGACACTGTTGGATCAGTAATGGTAGGGAAACAGTGGCAGGTGAGAATGTTTTATTGTTCTAGCCACCCAGAAAACATTTAGACATTAATATATTTCTCTGGTCAATTACTTTAATGTTAATTTGATAAAAGAGCAATTTCATTTCTAAGGTGCATTATATCTCCAGAATTCATTGTCTAGGGTACTACATTATCTCTCCAGAAGGTCTGGGCAAGGCTATTCAAAAACATATTTCTTTTGATTATTGAATACAATTCAGAACATTTATCTCAAACTTCTCCAAAATCATTGTACAGAATACTCAACTATACAGAAAGAAGACTGGTCACTTAACCTGGACACCAGAGGCTCAGGATGGTGTTATTAAAGACCCTCTATGCAATTGATCCTGCAGGGACCGTCTTGCCTCAGCAATCTACAGATGTTGTTACCCTTGTGACTATTTTTCTTGTCAAATATCTTATCCTGAAAAGAACCATGATACCAGAGAGTCACTATTTTTATTGTGAACCACTGATCTTTAAACCTAAAAAAAAACATTTAGATTTTTTTTAATGTAACTTGCTGAATGCTCATCTTGTCCATATAACATGGGGCTACCCCACACTTCTTACCAATTTGGGGGGAAAAAAGATAAAATTAACAGTATTTTTAAAGTGGTATTGCGGTGGAAACTTTTTTTTTTTTTTTTTTTTTTTTTATCAATTGGTGCCAGAAAGTTAAACAGATTTGTAAATTACTTCTATTAAAAATTCTTAATCCTTCCAGTACTTATTAGCTTCTGAATACTAAGGAGGCAGAGGCAGCGGTGGAGGCAGCAGTGAAGTTCAGTGGTAAGTGATCTTCACTGCACCCTTCTAGGAGTTGCCAAACTACAACTGACAGCATGTAGCCTTTGGCTGTCTGGGCATGCTTGGAGTTGTAACTTTGCAACATCTGGAGGGCCACAGTTTGGAGACCACTGTGCAGTGGTGTCCAAACTGTAGCCCTTCCAGATGTTGCAAAACTACAACTCCCAGCATGCCCAGACAGTCCAGGCATGCTAAGAGTTGTATTTCTGTAACATCTGGCCCTTCAGATGTTGCAGAACTACAACTCCCAGCATGCCTGGACAGTCTGAGCTTGCTTGGAGTTTAAGTGTTGCAACATCTGGAGGGCTACAGTTTGGACACTACTACACAGTGGTCTCCAAACTGTTCTCCTCCAGTTGATGAATAACTACAACTCCCAACATATCTTTCAGCTGTCTGGGCACGCTGGAAGTTTTGCAACCAGTGTGCCTCCAGCTGTTGCATAACTACAACCCCAGGATGCACGGACAGCCAAAGGGCATGCAAGTAGTTGTAGTTTTGCAACAGCTGGAGGTTTGCCCCCCCCCCCCCCCCCTTCATGTGAATGTACAGGGTACAGTAACATGGGCGGGGGTTTTCAGTGAGTTTTTCACTGCAAGTTTGAGATGCAGCAAATTTTCAGCTGCAGCTCAAACTCCCAGCGGGAAACTCGCTGTAAACCCCCAACCGTGTAAATGTACCCTAAAAACACTACGCTACACTAACATAAAATAAAAAGTAAAACACTACATATACATAAACCCCACACAATCGTCCCCCCCCCCCCCAAATAAAAAAAAAAAAATTCTTGTATGACACTGTTTCCAAAACAGATCCTCCAGCTGTTGAAAAACAACTCCCAGTATTGCCGGACAGCCATTGACTGTCAAGGCATGCTGGGAGTTTTACAACAGCTGGAGGCACCCTGTTTGGGAAACACTGCCGTAGGGTAATTTTGGTATCGGAGGCGAGTCTAATTCTTGCATCCGGGTCCTGGACTCCGGAGAAATTGCCTAACAAATTTTGGGGAGCACTTTCTCCTATTACCTCTTGTAAAAATTGTAAATTTGGGGAAAAAAATGCATTTTAGTGAAGTTTTTTCATTTACACATCCGACTTTACCGAAAAGTCAAGCACCTGTAAGGTGTTAAGGCTCACTGTACCCCTTGTTACATGCCATGAGGGGTGTAGTTTCCAAAATAGTAAGCCATGTGTTTTTTTTTCTGTTATAGCACCATAGGGGCTTCCTAAATGCGATATGCCCCCAAAAACTATTTCAGCAAAATTCACTTTCCAAAATCCCATTGTTGCTCCTTCCCTTTTGAGCCCTCTAGTACACCCACAGAGCATTTTACGTTCACATATGAGGTATTTCCTTACTCGAGAGAAATTGGGTTACACACTTTGGGGGGCTTTTTCTCCTTCTACCCCTTGTCAAAATTCAAAAACTGGGACTATAAAAAAATCGGGGTTTAGAATTTTCTTCTTCACTTTGCTGCTATTCCTGTGAAACACCTAAAGGGTTAACACACTTATTGAATGTCATTTTGAATACTTTGAGGGGTGCAGTTTTTATAATGGGGTCATTTATGGGGTATTTCTAATATGAAGGCCCTTCAAATCCACTTCAAAACTGAACTGGTCCCTGAAAAATTCCGATTTTGAAAATTTTGTGAAAAATTAGAAAATTGCTGCTGAACTTTGAAGCCCTCTTATGTCTTCCAGAAGTAAAAACATGTCGGCCCACATTTGTGATTGTAGGTGTAAGTGAAGCATTTTTTTACACCTTTTTTTGTGTGCTGATAATGTGTAGGATTATCAAATTTATTAAATGTTCACAGAGCATTTGATAAATTTTGTGCAGGTAAACATTTTCTAAAATTTCTCTCTTCACATACACCAAAAAGCTATGCCAGGTCTGGGATGGTGTAGTTTTAGACACTTTTCAGTGGCTTTGTGCCTTTTTTGCGCCTTTTGACAAAAGGCGCAGTTCATAAATCCCTTCTATATCATGTGTATTGCCAAAATCAGTGGATCGCAACTCAAAATCAGTGGATTGCAACTCAAAATCAGCAGAAATGTTTAAACAAAAAGGCGCAAAAAAGGCGCAAGTAAACCCTGCTTGCGCCTTTTTGCGCCTCTTGTAGACACAAAAAACAGTCTAAAGACAATGATAAATGTTGGCCGTCAACTTTATGATGGCAAACATAAAGTAGACATATTGTATATGTGAATCAATATATAATTTATTTGGAATATATTCATTTTCCTTATAAGCAGAGAGCTTCAAAGTAAAAAAAAATAAAATAAAAATTTTAGACTTTTTCATCAAATTTGGGAATTTTTCCCCAAGAAATGGTGCAAGTATCAATGAAAATTTACCATTATGTTAAAGTATAATATGTCACGAAAAAACAATCTCGGAATCAAATTCACAAGTAAAAGCATCTTCCTGAGTTATTAATGCTTAAATTGACAATGATCAGATGTGCAAAAAATGCTCTGATCCTTAAGGTGAAAATGGGCTCGGTCCCCAAGGGGTTAATAAATCTCCCTATTGGTTAAAAGTGATTTACTAGGAGATTTTTACTTGATTTTGACACTTTGGACAGGGCAATAAATGTTTTATTTAGATCTGAAATATTGCATTATGAAGAGAATGCACAACTCAGCCCATTTATATATGGAAAAGAAAATTTGGCATTAGGTTATGAGGGTGACTTTTTATTTTTTTTAAATGTTTATAAAAATTTGTAACTGTAATGCTTGCACATTTTTCTCTTGAAAAAAAGAATTTATAAATAAAGGGTGATTCCATAACTTTTGCCAGAAGTTTATAACTGGTTATATAATGTTGTGGTTTCATGTGTTATTCATGAAGGTGACTGATCTACTGAACAAAGCCACAGAAAACTCATTAACTTTGATGCAGTTTCTATTGACTAGTTATCATGGGTTAAAAGGCTTTGATAAACTGACCCTCTGAATCTCTAATTGGCTTTGTCGCTGAGTAAGCTATTTCTTCTGAAAGCTACATTGGAATATATTCCTATTTATGTAGTGTGATGTTACCCTTAGGTACTGCTGTTTTTAAAGGGAACTATGGCAACACCTTATATATGATCAAATTGTCTTCCTCACCATCCCCAGGAGATCTATCTGCCCGCAGGAATGGTGAGGATTTATTGTTTAAGAGTGTCCCCACCCGCCACATAAGTAGTTTCCTGGGGAGGGAGCTATACTTACCGAGTCCCGCTGCTCCAGCTGTAATCATGGCCCTTCGGTGTGATTGACAGCCATTGTCACCGCTCTGCTCCCTAAGCAGAGAGATGACACGGGCTGTGTCTGGGCTGAGCGGGCGTGATTACTGCGCAGAAGAAGGGACTAGGTAAGTATAGCTCCCTCCCCAGGGGACTACTTACAGGGCCGGTGGGGGAGACTTTTAAATACCATCTCTGCGGGCAGGAATGTTTACTAGGGATGGTGAGGAAGAAGATTTTACCATATGTAATGCGTCACCACATGTTATATATGGTAAAATCTGATGACAAGTTCCCTTTAACCCCTTAAGGACACATGACGTTCTCATACGTCTCCATTTCCGAGTCCTTAAGGACACATGACGTATGAGAACGTCATGTGTTTTACCGGCCCCCCGCAACCATCTGGAGCGGAGCCGGTGCCCGATGCCTGCTGAAATCGTTCAGCAGGCATCGGGGCATATCGCCCAGGGGGGTCATGATGACCCCCCATGTTGGCGATGGCCGCAGATCGCTGGACAATTCAGTCCAGCGATCTGCGGCGGATTCCGGGTCAATCGGGTCTCCAGTGACCCGGAATTATTGGCTGATCGGGGCCGTCAGAGACGGCCCCGAACAGCCAGAGCCAGCAGGGGTGAGGTGGCACTGGTGCCACCTCATGATCGCCCTGATTCATCGGCCGACCAATCAGGGCGCCTGCTGCGGGTGTCACTCCCGCAACCCGCTCCGCCCCTCTTCCGGAGGACGTGAGCGGGTGCGGGACGTGCACCCCGGGTGCTGGGGACCCCGATCCCCAGCGTCCCTGTTGGGATCGGGGCCTCAGGAGCAGCGGCGGCGGCGGTGACGACGAGGGACTGACCTGTGCGGCGAGGATCGTTGGAGGTGAGTGACAGCCTCCTGCTGTTGCTTAGCAACAGCTCCCAGCATGCAAAAGGGGCATGCTGGGAGCTGTAGTTATGCAACAGCAGGAGGCAGACCACCACAACTCCCAGCATTCCCTTATGGGCATGCTGGGACTTGTAGTTTTGCAACAGCTGGAGGCACATTCTTTCTATGGAAAAGTGTACCTTCAGCTGTTGTATAACTACAACTTCCAGCTTGCACAATCAGCTAAAGTGCATGCTGGGAGTTGTAGTGGTGCATCTGGTGGTTGCATAACTACAACTCCCAGCATGCCCGTTGGCTGTCGGTGATTGCTGAGAGTTGTAGTTTTGCAACAGCTGAAGGCACACTGAGTTAAGTAGCAAACCAGTGTGTCTCCAGCTGTTGCATAACTACAATCCCCAGCATCCCCAGCCAAAGTAGTATGCCTCCAGCTGTTGCATAACTACAAGACCCAACATGCCCTTCCGCTGTCCGTACATGCTGGGGGTTGTAGCTTTTGCAACAGCTGAAGGCACACTGGTTGCAAAACACTGAGTTTGTTATCAAACTCGGTGTTTCACAACCAGTGTGCCTCCAGCTGTTGCAAAACTACAACTCCCAGCATGCACTGATAGACCGTACATGCTGGGAGTTGTAGTTTTGCAACAGCTGGATGTTCCCCCCCCAATGTGAATGTACAGGGTACACTCACATGGGCGGAGGATTACAGTAAGTATCCGGCTGCAAGTTTGAGGTGCGGCAAAATTTCTGCCGCAGCTCAAACTGCCAGCGAGAAACTACTGTGAACCCCCGCCCGTGCGACTGTACCCTAAAAACACTACACTACACTAACCCACAATAAAATAAAAAGTAAAAAACACTACGTTTACACATACCCCTACACAGCCCCCCTCCCCAATAAAAATGAAAAACGTCTGGTACGCCACTGTTTCCAAAACGGAGCCTCCAGCGGTTGCAAAACTACAACTCCCAGCATGCACTGATAGACCGTACATGCTGGTAGTTGTAGTTTTGCAACAGCTGGATGTCCCCCTCCCCCCCCCCCCCCAATGTGAACGTACAGGGTACACTCACATGGGCGGAGGATTACAGTAAGTATCCGGCTGCAAGTTTGAGCTGCGTCAAATTTTCTGCCGCAGCTCAAACTGCCAGCGAGAAACTACTGTGAACCCCCGCCCGTGTGACTGTACCCTAAAAACACTACACTACACTAACACAAAATAAAATAAAAAGTAAAAAACACTACATATACACATACCCCTATACAACCCCCCTCCCCTCCCCAATAAAAATGAAAAACATCTGGTACGCCACTGTTTCCAAAACGGAGCCTCCAGCTGTTGCAAAACAACTACTCCCAGTATTGCCAGATAGCCGTTGACTGTCTAGGCATGCTGGGAGTTTTACAACAGCTGGAGGCACCCTGTTTGGGAATCACTGGCGTAGAATACCCCTATGTCCACCCCTATGCAAGTCCCTAATTTAGGCCTCAAATGCGCATGGCGCTCTCACTTTGGAGCCCTGTCGTATTTCAAGGCAACAGTTTAGGGCCACATATGGGGTATCGCCGTACTTGGGAGAAATTGCCTAACAAATTTTGGGGGGTATTTTCTGCTATTACCCTTTTTAAAAATGTAAATTTTTTGGGAAAACAAGCATTTTAGGTAAAAAAAATATATATTTTTTTACATATGCAAAAGTCGTGAAACACCTGTAGGGTATTAAGGTTCAAATTACCACTTGTTACGTTCCCCGAGGGGTCTAGTTTCCAAAATGGTATGCCATGTGTTTTTTTTTGCTGTCCTGGCACCATAGGGGCTTCCTAAATGCGGCATGCCCGCAGAGCAAAATTCGCTTTCAAAAAGCCAAATGTGACTCCTTCTCTTCTGAGACCTGTAGTGCGCCAGCAGAGCACTTTTCACCCCCATATGGGGTGTTTTCTGAATCGGGAGAAATTGGGCTTCAAATTTTGGGGGGTATTTACTGCTATTACCCTTTTTAAAATTGTAAAAATTTTGGGAAACCAAGCATTTTAGGTAAAAAATATATATATTTTTTTACATATGCAAAAGTCGTGAAACACCTGTAGGGTATTAAGGTTCACATTACCCCTTGTTACATTCACCGAGGGGTCTAGTTTCCAAAATAGTATGCCATGTGTTTTTTTTTGCTGTTCTGGCAACATAGGGGCTTCCTAAATGCGGCATGCCCCCAGAGCAAAATTTGCTTTCAAAAAGCCAAATGTGACTCCTTCTCTTCTGAGACCTGTAGTGCGCCAGCAGAGCACTTTTCACCCCCATATGGGGTGTTTTCTGAATCAGAAGAAATTGGGCTTCAAATTTTGGGGGGTATTTTCCGCTATTACCCTTTTAAAAAATGTAAAATTTTTGGGAAACCAAGCATTTTAGGTAAAAAATATATATATATTTTTTACATATGCAAAAGTCGTGAATCACCAATTAAGGTTCACTTTACCCCTTGTTACGTTCCCTGAGGGGTCTAGTTTCCAAAATGGTATGCCATGTGTTTTTTTTTTTTTTTTGCTGTCCTGGCACCATAGGGGCTTCCTAAATGCGGCATGCCCCCCAAAAACCATTTGTCGCTCCTTCCCTTCTGAGCCCTCTACTGCGCCCGCCGAACAATTAACATAGACATATGAGGTATGTGCTTACTCGAGAGAAATTGGGTTTCAAATACAAGTAAAAATTTTCTCCTTTTTACTCCTTGCAAAAATTCAAAAATTGGGTCTACAAGAACATGCGAGTGTAAAAAATGAAGATTTTGAATTTTCTCCTTCACTTTGCTGCTATTCCTGTGAAACACCTAAAGGGTTAATACACTTACTGAATGTCATTTTGAATACTTTGGGGGTGTAGTTTTTATAATGGGGTCTTTTATGGGGTATTTCTAATATGAAGACCCTTCAAATCCACTTCAAAACTGAACTGGTCCCTGAAAAATAGTGAGTTTGAAAATGTTGTGAAAAATTTCAAAATTGCTGCTGAACTTTGAAGCCCTCTGGTGTCTTCCAAAAGTAAAAACACGTCAATTTTATGATGCAAACATAAAGTAGACATATTGTATATGTGAACCCAAAAAATATATATACATTTCCCTTACAAGCAGAGAGCTTCAAAGTTAGAAAAATGCAAAATTTTCATTTTTTTCATCAAATTTTGGGATTTTTCACCAAGAAAGGATGCAAGTTACCATAAAATTTTACCACTAAGTTAAAGTAGAATATGTCACGAAAAAAACAATCTCAGAATCAGAATGATAACTGAAAGCATTCCAGAGTTATTAATGTTTAAAGTGACAGTGGTCAGAATTGCAAAAAACACTCCGGTCCTTAAGGTGTAAAATGGCCTGGTCCTTAAGGGGTTAAGTGATTTCAGTAATGTCACCAGATGTAACAAGTGTAAATCTACAGTTTAACCACTTCCAGACCAAGTTTGTTACCTTCCTTCTGATCAGACACATTTTTACATAATTTCTATATTAATGCATTTTTTATTTAGGAGAAAATGTTAAAAAAAAACAAAAGAAAATAAGTGTCGGATGTCTTGGCTGATTTCTTTTGATGTTTCCATGATGCAAAGCAAAGAGACAATAGGCTCTAAAAGCAAGCCTTAAAAGGGGTTTCCCAGCCACATAATCTACTGATGACTTATCATAAAATAGGCAATCAAAACACCCAGCATCCCCGACTGCCATGGCACTAGAAATTAACACTGTATAAGAGCCACAAGCCTTCAATGGAAGCTTCTCTGTAGTTATCAAATGGCAGTAATACAAACAATGTAAGGAGCCAAGGGTTCTGGCTTTCATAATTTGTTAATTTCTGGTACTGCAGCACTGCCGATCAGCTGATCAACCAGCCTATCACCTGTTGATAGCCTATCCTGTGGATACACCATCAACATTTGTGTCTGGAAATTCTACCACAAGTCACATCCAATTACCTCCCATGATGTTAACCAGCCTATCAGAAGCTTCTAAAATCATTGCATCCATGTAAGTGTCTGACCCACTGGAGTTTTGATATAATGAATTATATTATATGAATCATAATTATATTATGAAGTAAAATGATCTGTTTGGAAACAGTTGTTGAATCTATAGGGGTGGGGGTGGGGGTGGGGGGGGATAGTAATTTCGGCAACATCAACCTAAAGTAAGAACATAAACTTTTAACTTCAACTGTATATATTTATATATTTTCAATCTACAGTGAAAAACTGTCCTCAATTTAAAGAATATGCAGCCTGCGAGTAAAATTGATCTGCAAAATGTGAAATAATTGTGGTTAAGAAGATAATGTATAGTCATACGTAAAATCCCTTCTATTGAATATGTATAACGGCTATATTCTTTCAAAAACCATTAGAGTATTGTTATGGCAACCATAACATTATCACATTATACCTCTCCTCTCACTCCCTAACTGCAGCGGAGATGTGCATCCTTAGTAAGGGTCTGGGCTATGTCCCTACCAATAACTTCAATAAGTTTAATTGGGTGAAGGACTTACACATATTTAAGCGTAAGTTACAATGGCACAAATTCCACATGAACACTGAAAGAAGGCGAGCCCTTGAATTAGGATTACCAAGGGATGTTCTACAGGGTGTGGCTACCCTGGTAGATCTTCTCACCGAAAGCGAGGTCACAAGCGGCCATGGTCCATTCACCGCTCTGAAAAACAAGAGCACAAAGATGCCCGCGGCTGGGGACATTTCATGCATAGAAGTGTTTTTGGGCCTGGTCACCAAGGAATTGGAGACGGTTAAAAATCACACTCGTGCCAATTGCGGACATAGTGAGATGCTGGCACTTCAGTCTCTGGAACGCGACCAGTCCCTGGCCATCAAGCCCTCCGATAAGGGGGGTAATATTGTGGTCATGGACTGGTCACTATACAGAGACATGTGCCAAACTCTTTTGGCCGATACCACCAGCTATGAGGTACTGGAGAGGAATCCCAGTGATTCATACATCTCGGAGCTTAAACAGCTGGTGGAAAGAGCAAAGAGTCTTAATTTGCTAAGTAATGATGAGGCTGATTTCCTTGTACCCCGCTTCCCCAGGGTTGCGACGTTCTATGCTTTGTCAAAGGTCCACAAAGGCACCTCTCCTCTCAAGGGTCGACCAATAGATTCTGGTGTAGGAAACATCACCCAGAACGTAGGCTTATACATTGACACTATCTTAAAGCCATTTGTATTGGCACTTCCTTCCTACATCAGAGATACAACAGATTTGTTGCAGAAACTTGATGGTCTGACCATTGAGGAGGGGTGTCTCTTGGCAAGCATAGACGTCGAATCTCTTTATACCTCTATCCCTCATGATTTGGGGATAGGAGCAGTGGAATTTTTTATTCAGACTAGGGGCCTCCAATTTTGGGCCCACAGCCGGCTGGTTTCCGAGTTGCTGCGCTACACTCTCACCAGGAACTACTTTGTCTTCGATAGGCGTAATTACCATCAAACGCGCTGGACCGCGATGGGGAGCCCCTGCGCCCCACCTACGCAAACCTTTATTTAGGATGGTGGGAGGAGTCAGTGGTTTTTGGTGAGTCTATGTCACGGTACACGGATTTAGTCGGGCTGTGGGCCCGTTATATAGACAATATTTTCATTCTCTGGAATGGGTCGTCAGACCAATTCAGGGAGTTCGTGGCTAGTCTGAATCAGAACAAAATAGGATTGCATTTTACATTTGAACTCCACACTGATCAGATCCCCTTTTTGGATGTTCTAGTTTCTAAGAATAGCCAAGGGGGTCTTGACACCACCATTTACCGCAAGCCCACAGCCACGAACTCCCTTCTTAGTCGGAATAGCCATCATCCTAGGTCTGTATGCAGAGACATCCCCAAAGGGCAATATTTGCGCATTAGACGCAATTGCTCCACAGAAAAAGAATTTGTGAGGCAGGCGGCCGACCAGCGCCACAGACTCAGGGAACGCGGGTACCCGGATTGGGTATTGAGACAAGCGTACCAGGAAGCTAGGGGAAGAGAACGGAGCATGCTCCTCACCCCTAGACAAAAACCACCTGAGAAAGTCATCACCCGTATAGTGGCCACTTATGACAATGGCACCCCCGATGTTAAAAGTATAATTTAAAAATACTGGCATGTTCTCTTGATGGACAAGGACCTCCAGGAGGTTCTCGTTACTCATCCCCAGATTTCGTTCCGGCGGGAACGGAATCTGCAAGATAGACTAGTACATAGTCACTTTGTTACACCGGGTCAGACTCCCACCTGGCTACATCGTAACATTTGCTTTAGATGCTCTGGTTGTATTGCCTGTGCTCACATTTCGGTCACCAAAACCTTCACAAGTTCTGTGACAGGTGATACATATACCATTCGAGACTTTATTAACTGTCGGAGCAAGGGGGTGGTCTATAAGGCCAACTGCATTTGTGGTTTGGAATACATTGGAAAAACAAAACGTGAGATGAGGAGGAGGGTGGGGGAGCATCTGAGAGACATTGCTAATTCAGCAGATAAACCCCTGGCAAGACATGTTCATGACAAGTACGGAGGGGACCCAAAAGTGGTCAGTTTTGTGGGGATTGAGCTTGAGCGACCCCCCACAAGGGGGGGTGACTGGGATAAGCTGATCCTGCAGAAGGAGACTCAATGGATTTTCCGCCTGCAGACTCAGTTTCCCAAAGGTCTCAATGATCAGCTGAGCTTTGCATGCTATGTCTAACTCTGTCCCCCTAATGTCCCCCCGGTTAGTTCCCTCCCTTTTTGGTCCCCCATTTCTCTATCCCCCGTTTTCTCTTTATCCATTTACAGCCACTTCGTAGGGACCGCACTATAACTATTGCTGTCCCTATGTTTTTCATCATTACTGATTCAGTTATCTCACTCTCTTTGTAAATACCTATCTGTTTAAACTGTCAATACCAACCACGTAATACTCATTTGTATCATTGAAAGATATGTTGCCATTGGCGCATGCGTACTGTCTCACCAGCATCGCCTAGCAATGCAGGACGCTCCGCTCCGTAGCACAGACGCGCCCCCGGAAGTGACGCCGGCACACAGTTGTGGCGCCGGCACCCGGAAGTGGCGCGCGCATGATTGAGCGTGGAAGCAGCCTGTTTGGTAAGTGCTATTTAAGGATTCCCGGTTCACTGATGTGACCGACGGGATACAGACGCCATAACCGCGCACTCCGCCACTGCAGTTCCCGACATCTCGCTGACCGCCATTGTGGTCACGTGAGTCAAACCCAGTAGCAGGGCTCTGCTCTGGGTAACCAGCACACCTTTTTTCACCTTGTCCCTTGGTTATGCTCTAAGGGAAATGTGTTTAATTTTGTGGACTATGTTCACGTGTTGGTTTTAATTAGTGCACTTTATTATTATTATTGTTGCACCTTATTGTCCTATGAATTTTGCTTGCACCTTGTTTTCTTGTTGCACTCTATGTATTATTATTTACATTGGGTAATGCATTATTGACCAAATTTCTTGTTTGCCCTGGAGCCCCTGATGAACCCATTAACTTGGGGGAAACACGTTGGGCGGGCTATACACTTGTTCTAGTCAAGGGGCTAACCAAGGGATAGACCGGGGCAGGGGTCGTCCTTTCAAGGACGAGTGCCCCGACAGCTCCCTGAGCGAGCAGGGCAAGTGGGCACAACATCTCCCCTGTCAGGGTGTATTAGGGTTATAGCCCCACCCCACCTGGTCTCTATACTTTTCCCGGTCACCCCACATTGTCTCTACTCAGGCCATTGAATTGTCTGACTTCAACTATCATCGCTAGTTGTGGCCTCTGGGCCTCCTTGACCTATCTCCTTGTTGTTTGTATGTCAGTGGGGATTCTGTTATTTTAAATAGCACGATTAAACGTTACGTTTTACATGTTTTTACCCCTTCTGTGAACCGTTATTTCTATCAGGGTATTGATTTTGCTTTATCTGTGAGGTATCACCTGTTGATAGCCTATCCTGTGGATACACCATCAACATTTGTGTCTGGAAATCCTACCACAAGTCACCTCCAATTACCTCCCATGATGTTAACCAGCCTATCAGAAGCTTCTAAAATCATTGCATCCATGTAAATGTCTGACCCACTGGAGTTTTGATATAATGAATTATAAGTAAAATGATCTGTTTGGAAACAGTTGTTGAATCTATAGGGGGGGGGGGAATAGTAGTTTCGGCAACATCAACATAAAGTAAGAACAAAAACTTTTAACTTCAACTGTATATATTTATATATTTTCAAGCTACAGTGAAAAACTGTCCTCAATTTAAAGAATATGCAGCCTGCAAGTAAAATTGATCTGCAAAATGTGAAATAATTGTGGTTAAGAAGATAATGTATAGTCATACGTAAAATCCCTTCTATTGAATATGTATAACGGCTATATTCTTTCAAAAACCATTAGAGTATTGTTATGGCAACAATTGTGGACAATAACAGAAGACACTTGAGGAACCAGAGGTTGTAGGAAACTAGAACCGGCACAGATAGAATAACAACCACTCTTGGACAGAGCGGAGGAGGAAAATCTTTTATTTATTTATTTTGGGAAGAGATTGGAAAAAATAAATAAAGGGGATATCTACCATAAGGTATTTGGCTTTTCTTTTAGTGATAGCCCCTAAACCTAGGACTTCATCAATTAATCGTTGCAAGGATTTTTTAAGCTACAAGAAGGATCAGATGACAAAGTATGATATGTAACAATGTCTTCCTGTTACACAACTCATATAATCCCTGGGTAAAAATAGTAATGGCTGCCCCAATTAACATGTCAGGCTTATCGGAGAGCTGTATTTTACCTTAACCCCTTAAGGACCGGGGGGTTTTCCGTTTTTGCATTTTCGCTTTTTGCTCCTTGCCTTTAAAAAATCATAACTCTTTCAATTTTGCACCTAAAAATCCATATGATTGCTTATATTTTGCGCCACCAATTCTACTTTGTAATGATATGAAAAGTGACCAAAAATGCACTATTTTGGATTTGGAATTTTTTTGCGCGTACGCCATTGACCACGCGGTTTAATTAACGATATAGTTTTATAATTCGGACATTTCCCCACGCGGTGATACCATATATGTTTATTTCTATTTTTATTTACACTGTGTATTTTTTTATGGGAAAAGGGGGATGATTCAAACTTTTAATAGGGGAGGGGTTAAATGATCTTTATTCACTTTTTTTTCACAAATTTTTTGCGGTGTTATAGCTCCCGTAGGGACCTATAACACTGCACACACTGATCTTTCACATTGATCACTGGTTTCTCATAGGAAACCAGTGATCGATGATTCTGCCGCTTGACTGCTCATGCCTGTATCTCAGGCACTGAGCAGTCATTCGGCGATCGGACAGCGAGGAGGCAGGTAGGGGCCCTCCCGCTGTCCTGCAAGCTGTCTGGGATGCCGCAATTTTGTCGCAGCTATCCCGAACAGCCCACTGAGCTAACCGGCAGTTTTTACTTTCACTTTTAGCCGCATGGCTCAGCTCTGAGAGCGGCTAAAGGGTTAATAGCGCGCGGCACCACGATCTATTAGCGGCAGGTCCCGGCTTCACTATGACGCCGGGCCCGCCGTGATATGATGCGGGGTTACCGTGTAACCCCGCGTTATATCACGGGAGCAGGACCAAGGACGTACCGGTACGTCCTTGGTCCTTAAGGGGTTAAAGGGGTACTACGCCCCGAGACATCTTATCCCCTATCCAAAGGATAGGGGATAAGATTTCAGATCACCCCGGTCCCGCTGCTGGGGAGCCCCGGTATCCCCGCTGCGGCACCGCGCTATCATTACAGCACAGAGCGAGTTCACTCTGTACGTAATGATGGGCAATACAGGGGCCGGAGCATCGTTACATCACGGCTCCGCCCCTTGTGACGTCACGGCCCACCTGTCAGGCCCAGGGCCTGATTATGGAAACATACATGTGTTTTTATTGTATCTGTGTATAAATTAAGACCTGGGAGTGAGAGGTCATTCAGACTGTGGGTTTGTGTATTGCAAACAGATAAGGGGTCAGGAAGAGAGATGCCCCACCTGGTGGGATCAGAGGGGAGGGGGGGGGAATGGAGTTTCCCTCCAAAGAAGCAGATAAGACTTAAAATGCTGGACTCAACTGTTGTTCAATGCTGTGCCACAAGCTGACAAGACCATCTTAAGAACAGGACTCTCATGGACTGCCATATCATCATGCTGTAAGAACTTCATCTTTTGTTTTCTGAACTTGTCTTGCAAAACTATTTTATAGTCAGCACTGCGATACCTTTTATCAGATTAAATGTTTAATTAATCAGCTCTGGTCTTTGATGTCTAAATATATGAGCTCACCTTTCTGATGGCAGCTCTAGTGGAAACACGTTTATCTAAGGGTTAATTTGGTGACTTGCTGGGACTAGTAGTGGATATCCAGAGGTCTGGCGGCTTTAACCCTTGCCCCATCACACTCTCTATAATGTCTTGCCTGGACCGATAGTGTGTGATCGTGACAACTGGTGGCAGCGTCGGGATATATTTAGAGATTTTAAGTGCTTGCTGGATTTTACCTGTAAGGAAATCTTAGCACTAAAAAGAAATTGCATACATCTTCTTGTGTGTAAATTCCAAAGACAGAGCTCAGTGCTGGTTTAAAAGACATACAAAAAGAGTGCAAGACAGTTCTGTCCTCCCCATCTCCTGTTTTACCTCCTCTCGGAAATATGGAGGCATATCGCAAGCAGTCCAAGCCTGCACTGGAGCTAATGTGCCAAGAAAAGGACATCCCTACTGCAGGAAAGAACAAGGAACAACTTATTGCTTATCTTGTGGAGTATGATGCCCGTGCAGAAGAGCTGAGTGACATGAGACAAAGTCCTACAGCTGGAACTGCCATCCAAGGACTGATATCTCCTGGGGAATACAACATTACTCCCCATCAGGACAGTACTCCACATGAGGCCTTGGACTCTTATATGCGGACTGCCTTACAACACCTTGGGAATGTGGATGCCAATATGAAACTCCAACTGCTTCTCCAGTACCAAACTGCTGAGAGAGAGGCTCAGACACGAGCCGCAGAAAGAGAGGTCCAGGCACGAGTCGCAGAAAGAGAGGCCCAGGCACAAGCCGCAGAAAGAGAGGCCCAGCGAAGGCATGAACTGGAGGTTCTGAGGCTGAGAGGGGATGCTTCATCCGCACGGAGTGATGTGCAGGATCAAGGAGACCACAAACCCTACTTGGAACATTTCCCCATGTTGGAGAAAGATGGTGATCTGGATGTGTTCCTGAGGGGATTTGAAAAGGTTTGCCGGCAGTTCCATCTACCTAAGGAACAGTGGGGATGATATCTAATCCCACGGCTGCGAGGGAAAGCTCTGGATGTATTTGCTTAGTTTTCCTCTGAAAGTGACCAGGACTATGAGGCAATAAAATCTGCCCTGCTAAAAAGTTTTAATCTGACTCAAGAGGCTTATTGGAAAAGATTTAGGACTTTGCAACGAAGCGCCACAGAAAGCTGCACTGAACATGGAGGTCAGCTAAGGACTGCATTCAGGCAATCGACTGGGGGCCTACAAGTCACTGCCTATGAGGCCCTGGAGGACTTGATGGTCCTGGATCAGTTTCTCCAAACACGAAGCTTTGAAGCCAGAGAGTGGATATTGGACCGCAAGCCCAAGACAGCAACGGAAGCAGCAGAAATTGGAGATGACTTTGCCAACAACCGGGCACCAATAGCAAAGTGTGGATCTGCACAAGCTGGAGCAAGTACCTGGAGGGGAGCCACACACCCACAGAGCAAAACCAGTAGCACCAAGCCAGCCGGAAAATTCTTGCCATCAGCACCAAAAGCAACAGGAGCCACATTGGGTCAGGGGGACACCCGCCGATGTTACAGATGCAACAATATTGGGCACCTGAGTGCCACTTGCCCCAACAAAAAGAATTCTCCACCAGTAGCTGGGGGACACACAGCCGTTCTTCTGGTGTCCGGAGCAGTGGAGAAAAGAGCGGATAACCTGCAGAGTGTAACTGTGGGTGACCGGGTGACAGTGGGTTTTGCGAGATTCTGGAGCCTCCTTTACCTTGGTGCGGCCTGAAGTGATGGATACAGAGGACATCATCCCTGGAAGAACCATGGCTTTAAAAGGAATTGGAGGTGTGTACCTGAATTGGGGTACAGGCAAGGGTTTGCGGGAGGTGGGGGTCTCTGAGGACATCCCTGTTAATGTTCTGCTGGGGAATGATTTGGGTCGGATGCTCTGTCATTATGCTCCAGAGGACACTACCTGCACACCGGAAGGGCTAGGAGAGAGCCCTGTTCATTCTGAGGTACTGTGCGAGACTGTGGGAGACACTGCGAGATGTGGTAACTGGGAGGGCGTACAGGTTATTGATAAATGTTTACCTGTGACTGAACGAGTAATGTTTTCCAAAAGTGAAATGGGGTGTATTGGGACATGTGGTGACAATGCATTGCCAATGCCAAAACCTAGTGGAGATGGGCTAGGTGGAGGGGTTGGTGTGCCCCTGGTGACATTTAAGGATGAGGGACCAGCAGTGAGTGATATGTCTCAATCCTGTGAGCCTAAGGAGGAGGAGTGAAGGAGTGATAGCCCTGTGTATGATGCCTGTATTGTTATGTCTGGAACTGAGGGGGAGGAAGGTAAACCCCAGGGGGGGCATACCAATGGTGGCAGTGGTAACGTGTTAGCAGCATGCCAGGGCTGCAGCTTTAACAGGAAGGGAGGATGGTGATGCAAGGGGCAAGCTGTGTGACTTGCAAGCCCCAGCAGAGGAAGGTGGAGATGCTAGTTCACCTGGGGGAAATAAGCTCCCTGATACCACGAGATGGGCGGAGGGAAATGAGCATTTCCGGGAAGCTCTGCGCAGTGACCCTTCCCTTGAAGAGCTGAGACAACGTGCTGAACATGCAGGTGTTGACACAGATGGGCATCGGGTATATTGCGAAAATGATATCTTTTACTGGGAGTCCCTTTCCAAAGGCATGCTAGGGGCCCAGGAGAGAGAAAGGCAGTTAGTGGTTCATAGGCAGTACAGGAAAGAGCTGCTGAGGTTGGCCCATGAGACCCCCCTGGCAGGACATTTGGGAGTGGCCAAGACAAAGTCCAGGTTGGCACACAATTTCTACTGGCCGGGTATAAGTACTGCTGTTGCCAATTATTGTAGATCTTGTCGTGTCTGCCAGAGGGTGGGTAAGTCTGTGGATGTTACTCATGTTCCCCTAGTTCCCCTACCAGTCAAATCTGTACCCTTTGAACGAGTGGCAGTGGATATTGTGGGACCTCTAGCTATACCCAGCAGCACAGGGAAACAATTTATTTTCACTGTGGTGGATTATGCAAGCTGTAGCCTTATCCTCTGTCCGGGCAGATAAGGTGACAGATGCACTGATCAGTATATTCTGCAGGGTGGGGTTCCCAGTTCATGTCCAATCTCATGCAAAGCCTCTGTAAAAAGGTGATGTCACAATCACACCCTATCGGTCCAGCCAAGACATTAGAGAGAGTGTGATGGTGCAAGGGTTAAGGCCACCAGACCTCTGGGTATCCACTACTAGTCCCAGCAAGTCACCAAATTAACCCTTAGATAAAAGTGTTTCCACCAGAGCTGCCTTCAGAAAGGTGAGCTCTATATTTAGTGATCAAAGACCAGATCTGATTAATTAAACATTTAATCTGATAAAAGGTATCACAGTGCTATGCATAAAAATAAACAAATGACATACAGTTACAAAGATATGAAAGAGTTTAGCAAGGCAAATTCAGAAAACAAATGATGAAGTTCTTACAGCATGATGATATAGCAGTCCATGAGAGTGAGTTCCAGCTGTTCTTAGGATGGTCTTGTCAGCTTGTTGCACAGCATTGAACACCCAGAGTCTAGCATTGTTAAAATATTATATATCTGCCGTTTTGGAGGGAGACTCCATTCCCCCCTCCCCTCTGATCCCACCAGGGGGGATCTCTGTTCCTGGCCCTCTTATCTGGTTGATTATATGATTGGACCAGAGTGCCCTTACATCCTGCTGCTTCAAAAGAGCCTCTAACTTCAAAGGAGATACAAACAAACAGCCAGACCCCCAATAAAATGCAATACACAAAAGGATACACTGTCTGAATGACCTCTCACCCATCTCTTGAATAATCCATCACACACAGTTATAATTTATAATACACATATAGGATTTTAATAATCAGGCCTTGGGCCTGACAGGTGAATGTACAGCACTTGGTAGCAAGCCCATACCACCCCCAAACAAATGGTCTCTGCGAGAGGTTCAATGGCACCTTGAAACAAATGCTAAAAACATTTGTAGAATCGGAGGGCAGAGACTGGTAAAAGTATTTACCCCATCTGTTATTTGCTTACAGGGAGGTGCCCCAAGAGTCTACAGGTTTCTCGCCCTTTGAGTTATTGTATGGTCGCAAAGTGCAGGGACCCCTAGATTTAGTTAGGGGAGAATGGGAAGGGGGGCTACATGTCCCTGAGACTTCTGTGGTGGAGTATGTTCTGAGATTCAGGGACAGGATGCAGGCATTGACTGGGCTGGTACAGGACAACCTCAAAGCAGCACAGTCCAGGCAGAAGTACTGGTATGATCACAATGCAAGGGACCGGGTCTATGAAGTGGGACAGAAGGTAATGGTTCTGAACCCCATTAGGCAGAATAAGTTGCAGGCAGCCTGGGAGGGTCCCTTTACCATTTTACGGTGCCTAGAACCCACCACGTATGTAGTAGCCCTTGATGAGAAAAGTCAGAGGCAGAGACAGCACCACATTTATATGCTGAAGGCATACTATGACCCTGAGGAGGTGGTACTCAGTGTATGTAGTGCACCAGAGGAAGGGCTGGGTAGTGATCCCTTACTTGATCTAGTGGAGGAAGCTAAGAGCCAGGGATCCCTTCAGGATGTGGAGATCAATCCACAGCTCTCAGATGAAAGAAGGAGGCAGCTTAATCAGGTACTAGGCCCCTTCAGTGCCACCTTTACTGGGAGGCCCGGGCGAACTACTCTAGCCACCCACCATGTTGATACGGGGGCCCAGCCACCACTAAGACAGGTAGCCTACCGGGTATCCCCAGAGGTAAAAGCCCATATACAGAAGGAGATCGAGAACATGTTAGAGCTAGGGGAAATTAAGAAGTCAAAAAGCCCCTGGGCCTCCCCAGTGGGGCTGGTGCCCAAAAAAGACAAATCCACTAGGTTCTGTGTGGATTACCGAAGGTTAAATGCTGTGACTACCTTTGATGCTTACCCTATGCCCAGAATAAATGAACTACTTGATCAGCTAGCAGGTTCCCAATATGTGACTATCATGGATTTAAGTTGAGGGTACTGGCAGATCCCTATGACCCCAGAGGCCCAGAAGCGGTCAGCCTTTATCACTCCCTTTGGGTTGTTTGAGTACTGTGGCATGCCTTTTGGGATGAAAAATGCCCCAGCCACTTTCCAATGACTGGTTGATCAGCTGCTAGAGGGCCACAGGGAATACGCCGTGGCCTACTTAGATGATATTGCCATATTCAGCAAGACCTGGGAGGAGCACCTTAGTCACCTGGACAAGGGGGTAAAGCAAATAGCTGAGGCAGGGCTTACCATAAAAGTGTCAAGTTGGCATGACAGAAGTGCAGTATCTAGGACATAGGGTAGGAGGAGGGTCCCTACGCCCTGAGCCCAGTAAGGTGGAGTCTATTATGACCTGGCCAATTCCTAAGACCAAAAAGCAGGTCATGTCCTTTTTGGGGACCGCAGGGTATTATCGTAGATTTGTACCAGATTATAGTAAGATAGCAAAACCTCTCACAGACTGGACAAAAAAGGTGTCCAAGCAAATTACCTGGACTGAGGATTGTGATAAGTCCTTCATTGCCCTAAAGACAGCATTGTCCAACTCTCCGGTCCTCCAGGCCCATGATTTCAGTAGGAGGTTTGTGGTACAAACAGATGCTTCCAATTTTGGGCTGGGGACTATTCTTAGCCAAGTTAATTCCAATGGAGAAGAACACCCCATACTCTACCTTAGTAGGAAGCTATTGCCTAGAGAAGTGGCCTATGCGGTCATAGAGAAAGAATGTCTAGCTGTGGTCTGGGCTTTACAAAAATTACAGCCATACCTGTACGGCAGGGATTTTACTGTCATAACTGATCACAACCCTCTACATTGGTTGGACAGAGTGTCAGGTAACAATGGCAAAGTGCTTCGCTAGAGTCTTATCCTCCAACAATATAATTTCACTGTCCAACACAGGAAAGGAAGCCTGCATCAAAATGCAGATGGATTATCGCGTCAGGGAGAAATGGATGGTTAATGGAGACAGATCTATCATCCTGGAGAGGCCAGATCTCTCTGTCTCCATCTTAAGGGGGAGGTGTCAGGCCCAACGCCTGATTATGGAAACATACATGTGTTTTTATTGTATCTGTGTATAAACTAAGACCTGGGGGTGAGAGGTCATTCAGACTGTGGGTTTGTGTATTGCATTTTATTGGGGGTCTGGCTGTTTGGTATCTCCTTTGAAGTCATGCTCTCAGGTCCCATCATATAATCAAACAGATAAGGGGTCAGGAAGAGAGATGCCCCACCTGGTGGGATCAGAGGGGAGGGGGGGGAATGGAGTTTCAATTCCAAAGAAGCAGATAAGACTTAAAATGCTGGACTCAACTGTTGTTCAATGCTGTGCCACAAGCTGACAAGACCATCCTAAGAACAGCACTCTCATGGACTGCTATATCATCATGCTGTAAGAACTTCATCTTTTGTTTTCTGAACTTGTCTTGCAAAACTCTTTTATATATTTGTATACCTGTATATCATTTGTTTCTGTATTTTTATATAGTCAGCACTGTGATACCTTTCATCAGATTAAATGTTTAATTAATCAGCTCTGGTCTTTGATCTCTAAATATATGAGCTCACCTTTCTGAAGGCAGCTCTGGTGGAAACACGTTTATCTTAGGGTTAATTTGGTGACTTGCTGGGACTAGTAGTGGATACCCAGAGGTCTGGTGGCTTTAACCCTTGCACCATCACACTCTCTCTAATGTCTTTCCTGGACCGATAGGGTGTGATAGTGACACTGCCCCTTTCAATACAAGTCTATGGGAGGGGGCGCCCCCTGCCATAGACTTGCATTAAGGGGATGGGCCGTGATGTTACGAGGGGCGGAGTCATGACATCAAGCTGCTCCGTCCCCTGTATCGCTCGTCATTATGCACAGAGCGAACTCGCTCTGTGCTGTAATGATAGCGGGGTGCCGCAGCGGGGATCCCGGGGATCCCCAGCAGCAGGACCGCGGCGATCTGACATCTTATCCCCTATCCTTTGGATAGGGGATAAGATGTCTAGGGGCGTAGTACCCCTTTATGGATGAATTGTGTATCACCCTCAACCTGTCAGTGTCAGATTAAAGAGCAGCTCTTTAGTCATGCCCTACAAACTCCTGAAAATGATACACAGCCGGATCTCTGGCGCTAACTTGATAAGAAATATACATTATAAGTGAAAGAGGTGAGGTGTAATTTTCCTAATACTGCTAATTTCTGAAGGCACGACAAAGCTAAAGAGTCATTCTGTACTTGGTCATTTCTTAGTATATTGATTGTCAGAGAAAATTACATTATCCTTTTGAGATGTAACCAAAAGCCACCGTCATATACAGTCATGGCCGTAAATGTTGGCACCCCTGAAATTATTCAAGAAAATGAAGTATTTCTCACAGAAAAGGATTGCAGTAACACATGTTTTGCTATACACATGTTTATTCACTTTGTGTGTATTGGAACTAAACCAAAAAAGGGAGGAAGAAAAGCAAATTAGACACACCAAACTCCAAAAATCGGCTGGACAAAATTATTGGCACCCTTTCAAAATTGTGGAAAAATAAGATTGTTTCAAGCATGTGATGCTCCTTAAAACTGACCTAGGACACGTAACAAAAATCACACCTGAAAGCAGATAAAAAGGAGAGAAGTTCACATAGTCTTTGCATTGTGTGTCTGTGTGTGCCACACTAAGCATGGACAACAGAAAGAGGAGAAGAAAACTGTCTGAGGACTTGAGAACCAAAATTGTTGAAAAATATCAACAATCTCAAGGTTACAAGTCCATCTCCAGCGATCTAGAATTGCCTTTGTCCACAGTGTGCAACATTATCAAGAAGTTTGCAACCCATGGCACTGTACCTTATCTTCCTGGCCGTGGACAGAAGAGAAAATTGATGAAAGGTGTCAACACAGGATAGTCCTGATTGTGGAAAAGCAGCCCCAAACAAGTACCAAAGATATTCAAGCTGTCCTGCAGGCTCAGGGAGCATCAGTGTCAGTGTGAACTATCCGCCGACATTTAAGTGTAAAGGCTAACCTGTTAGCCTGGATTTGTGGGAGGAGCGGGAGGCCTTTACGAACCCGCGGCTTGTCACTCTCTCACACCGTGGGTTCTTCACTTGACAGCCGATCAGCCGACCGGAACTAGCATGTAGCATTCGGTGCGGCGGTGAGTGGGTAAGTGGCAAGGGCTGAGTGAGGGTAGCGCACGCACTATGTCCCCCCTGCTCCAGAGGTAGGCCGGATTCTGGGGGATCCCTCGTTCAGCCCAGCCCTGGTTATCAAAACAATTTATACTTATACAGCGTTTCACAGGTTACTGCAGCATTTCACAGGTTTAGGTAAGGGCCGGCTCGTAGCATTCACCCGTGACAGGGGGAGGTGCAGGGGCAAATGCATGTTAAGTACTGACATTCTGAGTTGTCAGCATTTCCCTCTCACTATTTTATTTGCTCGTCAATATGAAATTAGTTAATACATGCTCTTGGTTACAGCCTCCCCCCCCCCCCCCCTCCTAGTGTGGCTGGTGGAAAGGAGGGGAATTCTTGGGGTCATGCAGGATACCATCTTCTAGCATGGGTATTACTTGTCGGGCCTCATAGCATGTCACGTCACTCAGGGATGCCCCCTCCCCCTTTCTTCCTCCTCTCTGGGTGCGTTGTTTTCAGCATTCTATCTATAGTACACTCGGCACATCACGTACAGGTAGAGATTATACAGCTGGTTCATCTCCCGTATACATCGTCTGCTCAGTAACTCTGGCATCAAAGGGTCAATGTAAAAAAATAAAAACATTTGTATTTTAATTCAGACATGTTTTCATATGAATATTCAGAAGGTCGCGGTTATATTATCTCAGGTTTCCGCTTACTTTCCGGGGTGTGTCTTTTACTAACACCTGGTATGTTATTATGTTCTTGTATACAGTTGAATGACACAGAAAATTTGGTGCAGGTTATCATTACTGGTTTTATTCCTGGTTCGTCTTCTGTCAGTTGTTTATCAGCGTAGCATCTAGGCCAATCATAGTCACAAACAGTGTTCACCATTATTGCAGTGACTTTGGTATGTACGGTGTTATTCTATTTGAATTTTCCAACAGTAACTGTTATATTTATGTTCAGGAGTATAGATGAGTTATTAGATTGAGAATTAGCACGGTAGATATTTAGTAATGGTTTGCTGGGAAGAATTTCATTACATTATTTTATTTTTAGGTCATATTGTGGGTCCGTCGGGCGGTTCCAGCATATAGAATTCTCCTCTGTCATCGTAATTTCATACATACATCTAACGTTTTGGGTATCTGGTTGATTATCTTAGAAGTAGGCTTTCATTATGAATAGAGTCGATTATATTCTGTCCTGTCATAGATTCTTATAGTTGGGTTTGTTAGGAAGAGTCGGAATCAGATTTCTCCATCACCTTCACAGTCTACGCAATCATTTTCGTATTACCTTTCTGGTACGTGGTCAGGGGATTGTACAAATTTGGAATATGGCTGGTGGTTTTAGAGGTAGGTTCCATTTTTTAGTGAATTTCTTTATGTTCTGTCATTTTATAGATTTCATAGTTGGGTCTATCAGGAGACATCGGCATCAGATTCGGCATCATCATCACAGTCGACATCATTCATTTCATCTTACCTGTCGGGTACGTGGTCAGGTGGTTGTACTAACATAGACTTGGTTTAGGTTGAATTCTTTGTTATTTCACTTCCAGACCTGTACAGTTGGGCCAGTCAAGTAGCGTCAACATCAGAATTCTACATTATCATCATTATTTTTCATCTCACGTTCTGGTACATGGTTTATTTATGGTTAGAAGTAGGTTTTATTTGGGTTGAATTTCATTACACTGGTTTCTATTTCAGATTTATACAGCCAAGCCTGTTTAATGGCGTCAGCATCTGAATTCCGCATTTTTCAACGATCATTGTCATTTCACGTTTGGTATTTGCTGGTTGGAGAAGTTTAGTTCACATGCATCCTTCTGTATGGTATTAGGCATCAAGAACTGAGAATTTAAGCCTATTATAGTACAGTATTGGTTATAGTTAGAGATGAGCGAATCGAAGTTGACGAACCCGAATTCGTTACGAATCTCATGAAAAATTCGATTCACAACAAATGCGAATATCGCCGCGATTCGATCATGCGAATCGCTTCATTAAACTCCATTTTACAGCGTTCCAGGCTATTGGAGACCTAAGATGTGAGTACATGGGGCAGGGGATTATGGGACCCTGAATCACATGTGAGATGCAGCCTATCAGTGTTCACTGACCCCTGTGATGTCACAGCCCCTATATAATCGGCGGCCATCTTGCCTCTCTTCATTTCATCTATGCAGTCAGATAGAGAGGACGGGACTGCGTGTGTGTGAATAGCTCATACCACAGCATTACACTGCAACTGCTAGTCACATCAGCATTAGGGAAAGACAGGAGTGCAGAGTACTTTGCTGTTAACACTGAGAAGGATCATTGATAGCTAAACCTCATATTCACGTTATTGAGCATTGCAGAAGAGAGAGGCAGATAGCTGTCAGCTGCCTCATACAGATCTCCAAGCTGCCTGAACTTTCTGAAGCATCTTATCTCCTAATTTTTCAGCCCAATTGAATTTATTTTTTTTGCTCCACAAATCTTCTGCTGCTCAGAATTGTGTGACAGAGTGCAATTTAGGGTTTAATCCCTGGATTTATTTTTATTTGTGGTGCTGCACTGTTGGGTCCTTCTGCTGTTCAGAAATATGTGATTGTTCAGTGGACTGTAGTGCATTTGTACCATTTTGTACCTGTTAATCCGTCAAGGGGCTACATACTGTGCAAGTCCAAACAATAGTACTCACCGGCTGTTTTTTTTTAAATAGTTTTTTCTGCGTATAGTTAGGCATATTACTGCCCTCATCAGTGCATACCGCATACGTACATCCAAGTATTGTACCATTTAGTACCTGTTAAGCTGTCAAGGTGCTCCATACCTTCAAAGTCCAAACAATAGTATTCACCGGCTGGTGTTTTACAAAAATACAGATTTTTTTTCTGCGTATAATTAGGCATAATACTGCCCTCATCAGTGCATTCCGCATAGGTACATCCAAGTATTGTACCATTTAGTACCTGTTAGGCTGTCAAGGTGCTCCAAACCGTCAAAGTCCAAACAATAGTATCCACCGGCTGGTGTTTTGCAAAAATACAGATTTTTTTCTGCTAATAGTTAGGCATATTACTGCCCTCATCAGTGCATACCGCATACGTACATCCAAGTATTGTACCATTTAGTACCTGTTAATCTGTCAAGGTGCTCCAAACCGTCAAAGTCCAAACAATAGTATCCACCGGCTGGTGTTTTACAAAAATACAGATTTTTTTCTGCGTATAGTTAGGCATATTACTGCCCTCATCAGTGCATACCGCATACGTACATCCAAGTATTGTACCATTTAGTACCTGTTAAGCTGTCAAGGTGCTCCATACCTTCAAATTCCAAACAATAGTATTCACCGGCTGGTGCTTTACAAAAATACAGAGTTTTTTCTGCGTATAGTTACGCATATTAATGCCCTCATCAGTGCATACCGCATAGGTACATCCAAGTATTGTACCATTTAGTACCTGTTAGGTTGTCAAGGTGCTCCATACCGTCAAAGTCCAAACAATAGTATCCACCGGCTGGTGTTTTACAAAAATACAGATTTTTTTCTGCTAATAGTTAGGCATATTACTGCCATCATCAGTGCATACCGCATACGTACATCCAAGTATTGTACCATTTAGTACCTGTTAATCTGTCAAGGTGCTCCAAACCGTCAAAGTCCAAACAATAGTATCCACCGGCTGGTGTTTTACAAAAATACAGATTTTTTTCTGCGTATAGTTAGGCATATTACTGCCCTCATCAGTGCATACCGCATAGGTGCATCCAAGTATTGTACCATTTAGTACCTGTTAAGCTGTCAAGGTGCTCCATACCATCAAAGTCCAAACAATAGTATCCACCGGCTGGTGTTTTACAAAAATACAGATTTTTTTCTGCGTATAGTTACGCATATTACTGCCCTCATCAATGCATACCGCATAGGTATATCCAAGTATTGTACCATGTAGTACCTGTTAATCTGTCAAGGGCCTACATACTGTGAAAGGACAGCTGTAAGTAATCACCTGCTGTTGTTCTAGACAAATACTGTTTAAAGAGTAGTGTAGCGTATTGTAATAACCTCATAAACGCACTAAGTATGTCAGGCAGAGAAGTGCCAGGACGTGCACAGAGGAGTGGCAAAGGCCTAAATACTTCAGGCAGAGTTGGCAGCAGACTTGGGGTGAGTGGCAGCAGGAGTCACAGCAAGAGGCCTGAGCTCCTGTTATCAGCCAGCAGTGTCTCCACCAGCAACCCATCTGCCGTCGTCGATTGGTTAACATGCTCATCCACATCATCACAAGTGACATCTGACACCCCCAGTCAACAGTCAGTGGGTTCCTCAGACACAACCCTGAGTTGGCATGGCCCGGGAGCAGTCCCTGTCCTCCCATTGTCTTTATCCTATGCTGTTCCCTCTCCTAAAGAAGTATCTTATGCTTTGGGTTCAGCTCCACTATTTACTGAGGACGATCTAATAGAGGACAGTCAGCAGCTACTGGACAGCCAAGAAGGGGAGGAACCAGGCGGCCAAGTAGTGATGCGGAGAGTGACGTGGGTGGCGGTGTTGCAAGGGTTCAGGGTCCTGAAACAGACACTGTTGGGGAACCTGAGGAGGACATCAGTGACGTGCACACACCTGTGGATGATGATGAGGCCGATCGCAATTGGGAGCTGGGTGCAGAAGGGGCTTCATCATCATCAGGAGAAGAGAGTTGCAGGTGTCCCTTGAGGCAGCAAGGCGGTAGCACGGTTGGCAGTCAGCGTTGTGGCAGTAGTGGAAATTCTGGAGCCAAACGTGCCTGGGGGAGACCACCTGCTTCGCGGCAGCCTACCTTTCCGGGAGGTGGTGGAACAGGGGTTCCTGGAGAAGGCGCCAGTAGCAGTCAATTAGTGCGGACTGTGGGTGGGAAAATCAGCTACTCGGCGGTGTGGAAGTTTTTCATAAGTCATCCAGAGGAGGTTCACGTAGCCACATGCAAGATCTGTCGGCAGAAGGTGAAGCGTGGCCAGGGTCCCAATGTCGGCACCACGGCCCTGCGTCAACACATGCTTCGCCACCATAAAGCGGCCTGGGAGAACCATGGCTCCGATGTAGTGGTCCAGCCTGCTGCATCACCCAGTGGCCATCCGTTCCCTCCTTCATCCAGCCAAGGCTCCACCACCTCAGCTGAAGGGAGCTGTGTGTCAAACCCTCCTTCTGTCGCTCCTGCTTCTCCCGCTTTTAATCAGCCATTCCGCCAACAATCCATCGGCGAAGCCATGTCCAAGAGACAACAGTATGCGCACACTCATCCAACGGCGCAGAAGTTGAATGTGCTCCTGTCCAAGTTGCTGGTGTTGCAGTCCCTCCCTTTTCAAGTGGTGGAGTCTGCACCTTTCAGAGAATTGATGGCTTGTGCCGAGCCAAGGTGGAGAGTCCCAATCCGTAATTTCTTTGTGAAGAAGGCAGTACCAGCCCTGCATAAGTTTGTACAAGAGAAGGTGGGCCAGTCCTTGAGCCTGTCGGTGTGTTCAAAAGTGCACAGCAGCGCCGACGTGTGTAGCTGTAACTACGGGCAGGGACAATACTTGTCTTTTACGGCCCACTGGGTAAATGTGGTTCCTGCACAGCCACAACAGCAACTTGGACAGGTCCCAGCGCTTCCTCCTCCACGCTCTCGCTCCCAGGCAGTTGGTCCTTTTACAGTGTGTGATGACGCCTCCTCATCCTCCACCGTGTCCTCGGCCTCCACTGCACGTCCAAATCTCGGTGGCCCTTCATCATACCATGTGTGTAGGGCACGGCGGTATCAAGCTGTTCTTCACATTGTTTGCCTTGGTGAACGGACTCACACAGGGGAGGAACTGCTAAAGTTCATTCGTAAAGAAATCCGAGTATGGCTTACTCCACGAAATCTGGAACTGGGAACCATGGTGACCGACAACATGAAGAACATCGTGTCCACGCTGCGACAAGGAAGTGTGAAACATGCGCCTTGCATGGCACACGTGTTGAATCTGGTTGTCAAGCACTTCCTCAAGTCTTCACCCCATTTGCAAAGCATCCTGAAAATGGCAAGGAAACTGCATGCACTTCAGCCACTCGTACACCGCCAAGCACACCTTCCTTGAGCTGCAGCGTCAGAACGGTATTCCACAACATAGTCTTATTTGTGACGTTGCCACACGTTGGAATTCCACCCTCCATATGTTGGACAGATTATATGAACAAAGAAAAGCCATCACCGATTTCTTGATGATCCAAGCAGATAGAAGTACTCCACTGTGTAACTTCAATGTGAACCAGTGGCAGCTCATATGTGACACTTGCCGTTTGCTGAGGCCCTTTGAGGAAGCCACATCATTTGTGAGTCGCCTGGATTACGCCATGAACGACGTAATTCCACTCCTACATTTCCTACAACAAATGATTGAAGCCATGGCTGGTCACGGCAATGGAGACGTTGCGCCTACATCTCAAGGCAACATGAGCCCTGTGGGGGCTGAACTGGAGGAGGAGGATGATGAGGGGCAGAGCGGAGCACAGTTTAGGTTGGATGAGTTGGCCGGTGTTTCTAGTCATCGAACAGGAGAGGAGGAGCAGGAGCAGCCAGAGGAGCTGGAGGGTTATGAGGAAGTTGAGACAGAGGACCCAGACACACCATTGCAGTATGCAGTGGAGATGGAGGCAGGTAGTCCCTCCGAGTCACTGGCGCAAATGGCACGATGCATGCTCAGTTGCTTGCATAGTGACCCCCGAATTGTCAAAATTCATCAGCGGGATGACTTCTGGATCTCCACCTTATTAGACCCTCGCTACCATCCCAAAATGGGGGCCTTTTTTACACCGAATGAGAGGGAGGACAAACTGACCTACTACAGAGATTCTACGTAGTCAAATGGCTGATGCCTATCGGCCACATGGTCCATCCACTTGCAGGTCTGACTCGGGGGGCCCTCTGCGCTCACCTTCCACTGCCATGGCTGCTGGGGAGGTGAGGGGTGGCAGTAACAGTACCAGCTCAATCAGCAGTAGCCTGAGTCTACAGTCGCTGATGAGTAGCTTTCTTCACCTGCATAGTGAAGCAACTCATCAGCAGCAGGTAGACATGGAGCAGGACCTGAATCAGCAGGTGGTGGCATACCTTGACATGGCCATGCCAACAACCATTGAAGATCCGCTGGACTTCTGGGCAGCCAAACTTGATTTATGGCCACAACTAGCAGAGTTTGCCCTGGAAAAGTTGTCCTTCCCGGCCAGTAGTGTACCATCAGAGCGGATGTTTAGTGCGGCCGGGGCCATAATCACCCCAAGGCCAACTCGTCTGTCCTCTAAAAATGTGGAGAGACTGACGTTTGTCAAGATGAATCAGGGATCAGCCAGGATTTCCAGCCACCAATGCCAGATGCCTCAGAGTATATTGACCATGCTGCTACACCAACCTTTCCCAATTATGGTTGGTTATGAAACCCTCTTGGGTTATCAATTAGGGTTATGAAACCCTCTTTGGTACTGCGATTGACTGCTCCTGGCTCATCCTGTGTCTTTCAGGAACTACTTGCCTCACTGATGCTTCTGGCCTTAGGCCTTTAATTTTTGGATGTTTAGCAGTAGCTAAATATATGCTTAATGCAAATGTCAACATTGATCTTGAAATGTAAGGGGTTATGAAACCCTCTTGGGTACTGCGAATGCCTGCTCCTGACTCATTCTGTGTCTTTCAGGAACTACTTGCCTCCCTGCCCTCAGGCCTTGGGCCTTCAATTTTTGGATGTTTAGCAGTAGCTAAATACATGCTTAATGTAAATTTCAACATTGATCTTTAAATGTAAGGGGAGGGGTTGGTTATGAAACCCTCTTGGGTACTGTGAATGACTGCTCCTGACTCATTCTGTGTCTATCAGGAAATAATTGCCTCCCTGATGCCTCAGGCCTTGGGCCTTCAATTTTTGGAAGTTTAGCAGTAGCTAATACATGCTTAATGCAAATTTCAACAATGATCTTTAAATTCTCTGTGCTCTGCTAGGGCCCTCCTACCCCGCCGGGGCCGATCCGAGGACCTCACTAAACCATCCAATCGGTAGTAGAGACATGCTGTGTGTACAAAGGGCAGGGACTTAATGAACCCGAGCTTATGACCCACGCTTAGTTGTGATTCTTCTTTCCTGGCAAATAATTGCAATCCCTGATCCCTATCGTGAATGGGGTTCAGCGGGTTACCCGCACCTGTCAGTGAAGGATAGACACACGCCGGTCCATTCAGTGTAGCGCGCGTGCAGCCCCGGACATCTGAGGGCATAACACACCTGTTATTGCTCGATCTCGCGAGTGATCGTGCAATGTAAGGGGTTATTAAAGCCTCTTGGGTACTGCTGATGCCTACTCCTGACTTTCAGGAACTACTTGACTTCATGATGCTTCTGGGCTTGGGCCTTTAATTTTAGGATTTTTGAAATACATACATACATGCTTAATTTAAATTTCAACATTGATGGTGCAATGTATGGGGTTATTAAACACTCTTGGGTAGTGTTTTTTCAAATTTTCTGATAATTCTAACAGTAATAAACTTGAATTTTCCACAATAATAACCATTATACCATTGAACGATTGTTGCGTGTGATTTTTTAAGTAAAATTTTCAAAAGAAATACGCAAAGGGATGAACTCTGCTTCTTTATTTCATAAAAAATTATTTTATAGAAGAATGTCTTTTGGTGGTCCACCGTCTTGCATTATAGAGTCTTCTGGACTCTTGGATATGCGCTTGTTCTTAAACAACGGTACAAAAAACAAAAATGGACGGTCAGGGCTATACGTTGCGCCTACATCCTACGGCCACATGAGCCCTGTGGGTGCTTGTGAGATTAGGTCCTTTGTACCCACACGGCGTGGTCCGGGACACAAATTTTAATTTTAATTTCAAATAAAAAAATCACACATTTCAATGGTCTCCTCATGCTGCAGCCAACTCCAGGCTGAGTCATTCTGGTAATATATAGAGAGCACTCGCTGTCCTAAATTTTCATAAAAATTTTTGTCAGAAATGTTTGTCTTTTTTATTAGGGATTGTGAAGCTTTGGTGCGTACTCATGCATCAGCCAACTCCAGCCTGTGTCATTCAGGCAATATATGGTTTACTGATGGCGCTGCTGGGCCTGGGTCTGGTAATTTCAAATTTTCTCATAGGTAGCACCCGCTATCCAAAAGTCTTCTTCATAAATTTCTACAATTGTTGTGTTTTTTTGGAGGGATTGTGAAGCCCTAGTGTGTACTCATGCATCAGCCAACTCCGGAGTCATTCAGGCAATATATAGGTAGCACCCGCTGTCCTAAATATTCTTAAAATTATTTTAAAAATGGTTGTTTTTTCTTTGGGATTCTGAAGCCCTGGTGTGTACTCAATACTGCTTCCTGCTACACTCGTTGGTCCTGCGTCAGTGTGCTACTCCGCCTCCACATCCTCCACTGTGTCTTAAGCCTCCACTGCCCGGACAAGTCTCAGTGGCCCTTCAGCATACCATGTGTGAAGGTCACGGCGGTGTCACACTGTTCTTCACATGGTTTGCCTTGGCGAGAAGTCTTGGAAACAATGGCCGGTTAGGTCAATGGAGACGTTGCGCCTAAATCTCATGGCCACATGAGCCCTGTGGGGGCTTGTTGGATTTGGTCCTTCGTACCCACATGCTGGGGTTTGGGACACGCAAAGGTTGCTTTAAATTTCAAATCAAAAATGATGGCGCTGCTGGGCCTGGGTCTGGGAATTTCAAATTTTCTCATAAGTAGCACCCGCTATCCAAAATCTTTTTAAAAAATTTCTAAAATTGCGGTGTTTTTTTTTGGGGGGGGATTGTGAAGCCCTGGTGTGTACTCGTGCATCAGCCAACTCCAGGCTTTGTCATTCAGTCAATGTATGGTTTACTGATGCCGCAGTGGGGCCTGGGTCTGTGAATTTCAAATTTTCTCATAGGTAGCACCCGCTATCCAAAATCTTTTTCAAAAATTTCTAAAATTGCGTTGTTTTTGGGGATGATTGTGAAGCCCTGCTGTGTACTCGTGAATCAGCCAACTCCAGGCTGTGTCATTCAGGCAATATATGGGTTACTGATGCCGCTGTTGGGCCTGGGAATTTCAAATTTTCTCATAGGTAGCACCCGCTATCCAAAATCTTCGGTTTAAATTTCTTTATTCATCTTTTAATCTTAGGGATTGTGAAGGCCTAGTGCCTACTCATGCTGCTGGCAACTCCGAGCTGTGCCATTCCTCCACTATATGGTCTCCTCATGCTGCCAACACCTCCATGCTGTGTCATTCAGCCACTATAAGGTCTCCTCATGCTGACAACATGTCCATGCTGTGTCATTCAGCCACTATATGGTGTCCTCATGCTGCCAACACCTCCACGCTGTGCCATTCAGCCACTATATGGTCTCCTCATGCTGCCAACACCTCCACGCTGTGTCATTCAGCCACTATATGGTGTCCTCATGCTGCCAACACCTCCACACTGTGCCATTCAGCCACTATATGGTCTCCTCATGCTGCCAACACCTCCACGCTGTGTCATTCAGCCACTATATGGTGCCCTCATGCTTCAGCCTCATCCAAGCTGTGTCATTCATCCACTATATGGTGTACTAATGCTGCCAACACCTCCACACTGGGCCATTCAGCCACTATATGGTGTCCTCACGCTGCCAACACCTCCACGCTGTGCCATTCAGCCTCTATACAGTCTCCTCATGCTGCCAACACCTCCACGCTGTGTCATTCAGTCACTTTATGGTCTCCTCATGCTGCCAACACCTCCACGCTGTGTCATTCAGCCCCTATATGGTCTCCTCATGCTGCTAACACCTCCACGCTGTGTCATTCAGACACTATATGGTCTCCTCATGCTGCCAACACCTCCACGCTGTGTCATTCAGTCCCTATATGGTCTCCTGACACTGATGCCACCACCAGGCTCTGTAATTGTGCTGCTGTGCGACAGTGATTCTAAAAGCGATGCCGTTAATCTGCATGTTATTCTGAATAACAGGATTATTTTACTAACCCAGCACACTCCATATGCATTTTAGAACACAGCAAAATGTTCTATACCCCTATAGAGGCTGTATGTAGGCTAGAAATAGCCTTTTTTATAATAGATTCGCCGCAAAAAAAATTGGATCGAAACAAACTTTATCGGCAAATTCGGCGAATCGGGCGAATCAAATTTTTGAAAAGTTCGCTCATCTCTAGTTATAGTTACTAATATTTGGTTTTGTTATTGTTTTAGCTTCGGGTTGTGCAGCTTCATCTTATCCCTGGGTAAGGTATCCTTGGTGTTTTATCCTTGATAAACGCCTCATGAACCCAACACGCCTTTAGGTTGCGATTATCACCGTTAGTGCACTACAATCACGGTTATAATCACATGCCCTGTCCAGGGGTACAGGGAGTAGCATTGGGGTAAATCGTGGGTAGCTGTTTTCACCTGTTGCACTCATTACTACACAGGACATGTCACGAATATTAGTCGATTCATTGTTTCATAACCGACACGTCTTCGGATAGGTAGTTTTGCGTTGTTTCAGGTGGGTTCATCAGGTGAGTATATTCAGGTAAGATGATTGGTTTGATGATAGTCACGCTAATTGTTGTTAAACTCGATGTAGCTAGTCAGAGTTAAGATCCTGACCTTATTGTCTTGTGTTTTTTGGGGGGTTATCTTCCAGAATGTAGCATGCATCAGACATAGAGGAGTCGGCCTCCATTATGGAAAATGTGGCCAGGTCTTTGGAGCATGCTAGTGTGCCATCTTTAAGAGTTGGACTATTCCCAAGATTACGGCTGAACTTGTCAAGAGAGGAATTCCCTTTCCAGCGTTAGCTAGGAAAGCGGAATTATATAGGCTTCTGATGGCAGTTACTTCGGGCCATGCTAGTGAAGATGTGTCCATGAACACATTACACACCCCGCTTATCAAACTGCACGCCCTCATAAATAACATGTCTTCTAACATGTCCGACATGCAGACCAGAGTTGAGGCGCTAGAGAGTACAAACTCTGAAGTTCCTACACCTTCCACCACTTCTCAGCAACCACCGCCTCAAGTTAGTCAAGCATGTACAGTCTCTGTTATCCCCAATATAGCGCCAGCTCATTTAATCCTAGCACATATGAAGAAAGAGATACTAGAGGGTAAAGACGTGAACTTAGCTTCCTTGTTGATAGCCACCCATGATATATTGGAAAACAAGACTATAGTGTGCAGTGATGTGTCAGTGGTCTTAAAATCTAAAGATGTTAGGCTTAACTCTGTCAAAATTTATCATGTCCTTTAGTATCTGAGATATTATCTGTACGGTCAAACCTGAGAGGAGAGAAGAATTAGATCAATACCTATATAAGATCACAGAGTTCTATCATAAGTATGGGGGACATACTTTTTATGATTACCATAAATCATTTTCCGCTAAAGCAGCAGCCGCTCTAAGTCAGTTCAATTATGTGGTTAATTGGGCAGTAGTGGATACAGAGATTTATTGTAACCATTTTGTGGGCCTCAAAGCCCCGGTATGCGCTAGATGTCAGTCTAGCACCCATTCGACAGAATGGTGTCACTTGGTAAACTCAGATACATCAGATAGTCAGCCTAGTACATCAGGTTCTAGCCAACTAAAGTATCGGGTTTAGTGGTGAACAAGTCGGAGCAACCTATCCGTTTTCTGGGGACAGGGCTGCCATCAGAAATTTCGGGGCCCCTTACACAGCTCAAGGCCTGGCCCCCCCCCCTTCCACCACGTGGCCTGCCCCCCGAATGGGCCCCCAGGGCCTGTCCCTAATCTTATTTTATTTTCTAATTATATATTTCTAATTAGATTAAAGCAGAGTGCAGTGCAGTAAGACATTGTGCTGCACAGTATTTTACTGCTATATTCTAATACACCCTAATCTAGATACTGTGAAACTTCCCTAAAAATTCAACAATAGTGCCACATACTGATCATACAGAGGTAGATACTAGCAAGGGCTCTGCAGCCATTATAAGGATTACAGTTACATTTACTGACTCACAAGCTACGTCTTCTTTGATCAGAGGCCATCATGAAGACTCGTCTCCAAAGAACCTGCCAGACATACATTTTAGGCGCCTTTCTTCAGCACAATGCCCACTTCTTTACAGACTCCTCATGTGTATGGCTCCACACATTAATAGTGCCCACTTTGTGCCTCTCTGTGCCCCTGTATATATATATGTACACCCCTCTGTGCCCCCCTATATATTTATTGACCCTCCCTCTTGGTGCCCCCAAATATATATTTCATGACCCCCTCTTGGTGCCTCCATAATATATTTAATGACCCCCTCTTGGTGCCCCCATAATATATTTTATGACCCACCCCCTCCTCTCTGTGCCCCCCATATACTGCTGTAGGCCCTCCACAGACATACTGCCTCCAGCCATGTATAGGATGTGGCTGCAGGCAGTATGTCTGTGTACCGGACAGTTTCCGTGGCCCAATCACTCCTTCTCTAGTCTGGGGTCAGGATCGACTGCTATGGCCTATGGGTCATAGCCAGGGGCAGACTGACAACACTCGGGGCCCCCGGACCAAAAAAAATGCAAGGGCCCCTGCTAGGCTCTGCAGCTCATCAATCTTCTGCCACACCCTATTCTACCCAAATCCCACACACAATAACCTAAAATTTATATATGTAAGAAACACTTAAAGATAGGCAAATTTCCTGGTGTACAAGGAGTAAATATATATACCACCACACAATAACTGGATAATATCGCCATACTGTACTGAATAAAACCACTATACACAGACCAGTATTCTATAAAGGATCTGTATACAATATAAGTGATTATATACAGGACCATATGGCGGTAAATGTCAGCTGTACACAGGATGTGTATACCATATAAGTGATTACAGTTACATTTTGGGACTCACAATTACATCTTTTCTGATCAGCGGTGTCCTCTTTCCTTTTCTTCTCCGTCCGAATAAGACCACCATGTGGATCTCTTAACATCTGCAGGAAAAACATGTCCGACTCTGCATTTTTCCAGTGCCCTCCCATCCTCTAGTAATAATGCCCTCCTTGGTGTCCTGCACAGTAAAAGGGCAGGTAGGTAGGTAGCGGGTAAATAGGTAACTAGGTAGGTAGATCAGGAAGCCAGATATGTAGGTAGGTGACAAGCCAGGTAGGTAGGGGCCAAGCTAGGCAGTTAGGCAGCCATGTATGAAGGCCAGGTATGTACATAGTTAGATAGCCTGGTATGTAGGTAAGAAGTTAGGCATCCAGGTATAAATTTAGGTAGCTGCCAGCCATAAGTATAGGCAGAGTTACCCCCCCCCCTTCCCTATAGGCAGAGTTACCCCCCTTTCCCTATAGGTATAGGCAGAGTTACCCCCCTTCCCCATAGGTATAGGCAGAGCTACCCCCTTACCCTATAGATTTAGGCAGAGTTACCCCCCTTCCCCATAGGTATAGGCAGAGTTACCCCCATTTCCCTATAGGCAGAGTTACCCCCCTTTCCCTATAGGCAGAGTTACCCCCATTTCCCTATAGGTGTAGGAAGAGTTACCCCCCTTCCCCATAGGTATAGGTAGAGTTACCCCCTATCCCTATAGGCAGTTACCCCCCTTTCCCTATAGGTATAGGCAGGGTTACCCTCCCCCTTCCCCATACTTATAGGCAGAGTTAACCCCCCCTTTCCCCATAGGTATAGCCAGAGTTACCCCCCCCTTTCCCTAGAGGCAGTTACCCCCCTTTCCCTATAGGTATAGGCAGATTTACCCCCCCCTTCCCCTATAGGTATAGGCAGAGTTACCCCCTTTCCCTATAGGCAGAGTTACCCCCTTTCCCTATAGGTATAGGCAGAGTTACCCCACCTTCCCCATAGGTATAAGCAGAGTTACCCCTCCCCCTTTCCCCATAGGTATACGCAGTTACCCCCCCCCTTTCCCCATAGGTATAGGCAGAGTTACCCCCCTCTTCCCCATAGGTATAGGCAGAGTAACCCCCCCTTTCCCTATAGGTATAGGCAGAGTTACCCGCCCCCTTTCTTTTTAGGCAGAGTTACCCCCCCTTTCCCTATAGGTATAGGCAGAGTTACCCCCCCCCTTCCCAATAGGTATAGGCAGAGTTACCCACCTTTCCCATAGGCAGAGTTACCCCCCTTTCCCTATAGGCAGAGTTACCACCCTTTTCCTATAGGTATAGGCAGAGTTACCCCCCCCCTTCCCCATAGATATAGGCAGAGTTACCGCCCTTCCCCATAGGTATAGGCAGAGTTACCCCCATTTCCCTATAAGCAGAGTTACTCCCTTTCCCTATAGACAGAGTTACCCCCCTTTTCCTATAGTTATAGGTAGAGTTACCCCCCCTTCCCCATAGGTATAGGTAGAGTTACCCCCCTTTCCCTATAGGCAGAGATACCCCCCTTTCCCTATAGGTATAGGCAGAGTTACCCTCCCCCTTCCCCATACGTGTAGGCAGAGTTAATCTCCCTTTCCCCATAGATATAGCAAGAGTTACCCCCTCCCCTTTCCCTATAGGCAGAGTTACCCCCCTTTCCCTATAGGTATAGGCAGATTTACCCCCCCCCCTTCCTCTATAGGTATAGGCAGAGTTACCCCCCTTTCCCTATAGGCAGGTTTACCCCCTTTCCCTATAGGTATAGGCAGAGTTACCCCCCTTCCCCATAGGTATAGGCCAAGTTAGCCCTCCCCCTTTCCCCATAGGTATAGGCAGAGTTACCCCCCCTTTTCCCATAGGTATAGGCAGATTTACCCCCCCTCTTCCCCATAGGTATTGGCAGAGTAACCCCCTCCCTTTCCCCATAGGTATAGGCAGAGTTACCCGCCCCCCCTTTCCCTATAGGTATAGGCAGAGTTACCCCCCCTTCCCCATAGGTATAGGCAGAGTTACCCGCCCCCCCTTTCCCTATAGGCAGAGTTACCCCCCTTTCCCTATAGATATAGGCAGAGTTACCCCCCCCCCTTCCCCATAGGTATAGGCAGAGTTACCCCCCTTTCCCATAGGCAGAGTTACCCCCCTTTCCCTATAGGCAGAGTTACCACCCTTTCCCTATGGGTATAGGCAGAGTTACCCCCCCCCCTTCCCCATAGATATAGGCAGAGTTACCCCCTTCCCCATAGGTATAGGCAGAGTTACCTCCATTTCCCTATAGGCAGAGTTACCCCCCGTTCCCTATAGGCAGAGTTACCCCTCTTTCCCTATAGGCAGAGGCAGATTTACCCCCCCCTTCCCCATTGGTATAGGTAGAGTTACCCCCCCCCCTTTCCCTATGGGCAGAATTACCCCCCCCCTTTACCTATAGGTATAGGCAGAGTTAACCCCCCCTTCCCCATATGTATAGGCAGAGTTAGCCCTCCCCCTTTCCCCATAGGTATAGGCAGAGTTACCCCCCCTCTTCCCCATAGGTATAGGCAGAGTAACCCCCCCTTTCCCTATAGGTATAGGCAGAGTTACCCCCCCCCCCCCTCCCCATAGATATAGGCAGAGTTACCGCCCTTCCCCATAGGTATAGGCAGAGTTACCCCCATTTCCCTATAAGCAGAGTTATTCCCTTTCCCTATAGACAGAGTTACCCCCCTTTTCCTATAGTTATAGGTAGAGTTACCCCCCCTTCCCCATAGGTATAGGTAGAGTTACCCCCCTTTCCCTATAGGCAGAGATACCCCCCTTTCCCTATAGGTATAGGCAGAGTTACCCTCCCCCTTCCCCATACGTGTAGGCAGAGTTAATCTCCCTTTCCCCATAGGTATAGCAAGAGTTACCCCCTCCCCTTTCCCTATAGGCAGAGTTACCCCCCTTTCCCTATAGGTATAGGCAGATTTACCCCCCCCCTTCCTCTATAGGTATAGGCAGAGTTACCCCCCTTTCCCTATAGGCAGGTTTACCCCCTTTCCCTATAGGTATAGGCAGAGTTACCCCCCTTCCCCATAGGTATAGGCCAAGTTAGCCCTCCCCCTTTCCCCATAGGTATAGGCAGAGTTACCCCCCCTTTTCCCATAGGTATAGGCAGAGTTACCCCCCCTCTTCCCCATAGGTATTGGCAGAGTAACCCCCTCCCTTTCCCCATAGGTATGGGCAGAGTTACCCGCCCCCCCTTTCCCTATAGGTATAGGCAGAGTTACCCCCCCTTCCCCATAGGTATAGGCAGAGTTACCCGCCCCCCCTTTCCCTATAGGCAGAGTTACCCCCCTTTCCCTATAGATATAGGCAGAGTTACCCCCCCCCCCCTTCCCCATAGGTATAGGCAGAGTTACCCCCCTTTCCCATAGGCAGAGTTACCCCCCTTTCCCTATAGGCAGAGTTACCACCCTTTCCCTATGGGTATAGGCAGAGTTACCCCCCCCCTTCCCCATAGATATAGGCAGAGTTACCCCCTTCCCCATAGGTATAGGCAAAGTTACCTCCATTTCCCTATAGGCAGAGGCAGATTTACCCCCCCTTCCCCATTGGTATAGGTAGAGTTACCCCCCCCCCTTTCCCTATGGGCAGAATTACCCCCCCCCCCCCTTTACCTATAGGTATAGGCAGAGTTAACCCCCCCTTCCCCATATGTATAGGCAGAGTTAGCCCTCCCCCTTTCCCCATAGGTATAGGCAGAGTTACCCCCCCTCTTCCCCATAGGTATAGGCAGAGTAACCCCCCCTTTCCCTATAGGTATAGGCAGAGTTACCCCCCCCCTTTCCCTATAGGCAGAGTTACCCCCCCCCTTTCCCTATAGGTATAGGCAGAGTTACCCCCCCTTTTCCCATAGGTATAGGCAGAGTTACCCCCCCTCTTCCCCATAGGTATTGGCAGAGTAACCCCCTCCCTTTCCCCATAGGTATGGGCAGAGTTACCCGCCCCCCCTTTCCCTATAGGTATAGGCAGAGTTACCCCCCCTTCCCCATAGGTATAGGCAGAGTTACCCGCCCCCCCTTTCCCTATAGGCAGAGTTACCCCCCTTTCCCTATAGATATAGGCAGAGTTACCCCCCCCCCTTCCCCATAGGTATAGGCAGAGTTACCCCCCTTTCCCATAGGCAGAGTTACCCCCCTTTCCCTATAGGCAGAGTTACCACCCTTTCCCTATGGGTATAGGCAGAGTTACCCCCCCCCCTTCCCCATAGATATAGGCAGAGTTACCCCCTTCCCCATAGGTATAGGCAAAGTTACCTCCATTTCCCTATAGGCAGAGGCAGATTTACCCCCCCTTCCCCATTGGTATAGGTAGAGTTACCCCCCCCCCCTTTCCCTATGGGCAGAATTACCCCCCCCCCCCTTTACCTATAGGTATAGGCAGAGTTAACCCCCCCTTCCCCATATGTATAGGCAGAGTTAGCCCTCCCCCTTTCCCCATAGGTATAGGCAGAGTTACCCCCCCTCTTCCCCATAGGTATAGGCAGAGTAACCCCCCCTTTCCCTATAGGTATAGGCAGAGTTACCCCCCCCCTTTCCCTATAGGCAGAGTTACCCCCCCCCCCTTTCCCTATAGGTATAGGCAGAGTTACCCCCCCCTTCCCCATAGGTATATGCAGAATTACCCCCCTTTACCATAGGCAGAGTTACCGCCCTTTCCCTATAGGCAGAGTTACCACCCTTTCCCTATAGGTATAGGCAGAGTTACCCCTCCTTCCCCATAGGTATAGGCAGAGTTAAACCCCCCCCTGTTTCCCCATAGGTATAGGCAGAGTTACCCCCCCCTTTCCCTATAGGCAGAGTTTCACCCCCTTCCCCATAGGTATAGGCAGAGTTACCCCCCTTTCCCTATAGGCAGTTACCCCCCTTTCCCTATAGAGGTATAGGCAGAGTTATCCCCCCCTTCCCCATAGGTATAGGCAGAGTTGCCCCCCCTTTCCCTATAGGTATAGGCAGAGTTACCCCCCCCCCTTTCCCCATAGGTATAGGCAGAGTTACACCCCCCTTTCCCTATAGCCCCCCTTTCCCTATAGGCAGAGTTACCACCCTTTCCCTATAGGTATAGGCAGAGTTACCCCTCCTTCCCCATAGGTATAGGCAGAGTTACCCCCCTGTTTCCACATAGGTATAGGCAGAGTTACCGCCCCCAGTTTCCCTATAGGCAGAGTTACCCCCCCTTCCCTATAGGTATAGGCAGAGTTTCACCCCCTTCCCCATAGGTATAGGCAGAGTTACCCCCCTTTCCCTGTAGAGGTATAGGCAGAGTTATCCCCCCCTTCCCCATAGGTATAGGCAGAGTTGCCCCCCCTTTCCCTATAGGTATAGGCAGAGTTACCCCCCCCCCTTTCCCCATAGGTATAGGCAGAGTTACACCCCCCCTTTCCCTATAGCCCCCCTTTCCCTATAGGCAGAGTTACCCCCCCCCCTTACCCCATAGGGGCCCCTCTGAGCACCGGGCCCCCGTACGGGGGTACTGTCTGTACCCCCTGATGGTGGCCCTGTCTGGGGAAATCGCAGATTTGCAACAATTGTAATTACACAGTGTGTAGCTATGGCTAATGCAGGTTGTTGCATATCTGCACAATTTGTTTCAGGGCACACCCTTAAACTGCCTGTTCCCAGAAAACGGAAAAAGCATGACTAGCCGTGGTGGACGTAGAGTTCTTGAGCTTGTTTTTGGAGGACATCTTGATCAATGTTTTGTCCAATTTCTACTTAATGGTTTCCTGTTTGGATTTCATATTGGTTTGGTGGCTCTTCCGGAGGTAACTCACAAATGTAGGAACTTGTTGTCAACTTCTGCAGACCCAGATACTATATCTACACTCATCCAGACAAAATTAGACAAGGGGTTTATCATAGGTCCCTTCTCGCAGCCCCCATTTGATACGTGGAGGGTGAACCCTATCGGTCTTGTTACTGGAAAATTTTCCAATAAAAAAAAGATTAATTTACGACGTTTATTTCTCGGCTATTAGAACTTTTACCTACAGCACCCGAGCAGAATAGTATCATTCAATAAGATCAGCAAGCACTAGCTGACTTGAAGATATGGGAATTGTTTTGGCGCAATTGGAATGGTATCTCCTTTTTCATTCCTAAAGTATGTGACCAATTCCCTGTAGTTTTTTCTGACGCCTCCTCAGACTTGGGGTTCGCAGCTATTTGGGACAAACAATGGTTGGCTAGTCCGTGGCCCCCAGAGGTTAGTCAGATGTCAGGATTTTAGCGTAATTCAGCACTGTTTAAGTTATACCCAATTGTAGTGGCTGCTCAGGTTTAGGGCCATAACTGGAAGAAATCTACGGTACTATTTTTATCTGATAATGTGGCCATAGTGGAACTGCTATTGAAAGGTAGATCAAAATGTCCTCAGATAATGTCTTTTGCCAGGAAATTAGTCTGGTTGTTGTTATATCACAATTTCAATTTTACATGCGCACATATAAATAGTATACAGAACAAAGCAGCAGATGCTCTATCTAGAAGGAATTTCTCACTTTTCTTTCAGGTGATGCCAGAGGCAGAGCTAGCAGGGGCCAAGATCCCAGCGTTACATTCACTGATCCTCGATTAGTAGAGCATTGGCAAGTAGCTAAACAACTTGTCATCAATTCACTATTTCCTAATACGCAGAAAGTTTATAATTCAGCCTGGAAAGTGTTCCAGAAATTTTAACAGGATTTTCCAGAAGGGGATGTTAGATCTGTAGCATTTGTTTTGGCCTTCATCAGGTTTTGCCATACTAACCTACATTTAACTCATAATGCTATCAAGATTTATTTGGCAGGATTACATCACCATTTGTCCTTAACTGACCCTGACAAAGATTCTTTATTTTCTTCACAAATGGTCAAGGCGGCTTTAAAAGGTATTTTGAAAGGGGAAATCCCAAAAGGTCCCACTAGACAGCCTATTTCAGGGGATCAATTTAGGAAGCTTTCAGATGTGTTGGTCTAACTCTGAAAGCAGCGATGTACTTGGGGTATTATGGATTTCTCAGGCCTGGGGAATTCACCAATCGTAATGCCCACAGTTAATTTCTCAGGTTATGCCAGTTAGAGCGGAAAGTAGACCACTTCATGTTGTCCTTGACTAACACCGAAACATCTTTACCAGGACAGGTCATAGTGGTACATTATTTCGCCACTTGCCATAAATGGTGCCCAGTGAAGGTCTTTTATATATTATTAGAATGGTGCCATCAAAATAGGCCTGATGTTCCTCTTTTGTTGTTCAATAATTATTCATTAACCACTTCTGTATTCATCAAGCACTTACGTGTTCTAATCAGGTCTATTGGGGGTGATCCGGCCTCTCTGTTAGGCCATTCATTCTTTATGGGAGCCGCCACTGCCGCATCACAAAATGGAGTCCCGGCACATGTTATCAAGAAACTGGGTCGCTGGAAGTCTGGCAGTTATATGCGTTATATTTCTAATCCTCGCAAAGAGATGGCAGACGCTTTTCAATCTCTAGCAATGTGATGTTTTGTATTTTGATTTCTATTCTATTTCTGAGTTTTGCCCTCGTTTATACAGGCCTACTCTAACGCAGCAATATTGGCACAAATCAGACTGCTTAGTCATTAGGTAGTATATTCAGGTTGATTAGCATTCATATAGTTCACGTTTCCCTACATGGTTGAGCTTCGACCACAAGTGTAAAGGCTAACCTGTTAGCCTGGATTTGTGGTAGGAGCAGGAGGCCTTCTTCACTCCCACCCACCCTCCCTTATTTTCTAAACAATCATGACAGGGTATGCCTTCATTTATACAGGCCTACTCTAACGCAGCAGTATTGGCACAAATCAGACTGCTTAGTCATTAGGTAGTATATTCACGTTGATTAGCATGCATATAATTTACGTTTCGCTACACGATTGAGCTTCGACCACAAATGAAATTAAACGCTATGGCAGGAGACCCAGGAGGACCCCACTGCTGACATAGAGACTTAAAAAAGCAAGACTACCTTTTGCCAAAATGAACTTGAGTAAGCCAAAATCCTTCTGGGAAAATGTCTTGTGGACAGATGAGACCAAGATAGAGCTTTTTGGTAAAGCACATCATTCTACTGTTTACCGAAAAGGGAATGAGGCCTACAAAGAAAAGAACACAGTACCTACAGTGAAATATGGTGGAGGTTCAATTATGTTTTGGGTTGTTTTGCTGCTTCTGGCACTGGGTGCCTTGAATGTGTGCAAGGCACCCAGGATTATCAACAGATTTTGGAGGATTATCAACAGATTTTGTGTTGCACTGTACAGCCCAGTGTCAGAAAGCTGGGTTTCCGTCTGAGATCTTGGGTCTTCCAGCAGGTCCAGCAGGACAATGACCCCAAACATATGTCAAAAAGCACCCAGAAATGGATGGTAACAAAGCGCTGGAGAGTTCTGAAGTGGCCAGCAATGTGTCCAGATCTAAATCCCATTGAACACCTGTAAAGAGATCTTAAAATTGCTGTTGGGAAAAGGCGCCCTTCAAATAAGAGAGACCTGAAGCAGTTTGCAAAGGAAGAGTGGTCCAACATTCCGGCTGAGAGGTGTAAGAAGCTTATTGATGGTTATAGGAAGTGACTGATTTCAGTTATTTTTTCCAAAGGGTGTGCAACCAAATATTAAATTAAGGGTGCCAATAATTTAGTCCGGACCATTTTTGGTGTTTGGTGTGACATTATGTCCAATTTGCTTTTTTTCCTCCCTTTTTTGGTTTAGTTCCAATACTCACAAAGGGAATAAACTTGTATAACAAAACATGTGCTACTGCAATCCTTTTCTGACTGACTGTATTATCTTTTCTTTAAGGTAAAGTTTTGGCAAAACAATTTATTGATTTGAAAAAGATTAAAATAACTTCAAGGGAAAAAATTATGGGAGGGGGGATTAGGATATATCATTGTTGTACGCCAGTTTTCCAGCACACAAAAGTTGGATACTTTTGCCAAGCCTGGCTGATTTAACATAAGTTATAACAGAAATTTTAATGGCACTTGGGACCTCAGCACCTTCTCTTCCAGCCTATCAATTCTCACATATCTTTTGGATTGAAAAGTGTCCTTAAGTTTATTCCCATTATACTTCTAGTGGCTAATTGCGCCCCCTTTAGTCAATGGATGCAACCTACCATGCTGTCTATATTTGATGCTATAACTGACCTTAAAGTTTTTCTGGCAGTCAACAGACTGGATACAAAATGGCATCCGTCGTAAGCAAACATACTTCCCCTGAGGTGTAGATCTATGGGCACTGCATAATGCAGTGTAAAAGGAGCCTTGAAGGAAGGCATCTGCAGGGGGACTACTGCAAACCCCAGCATGACACAATAACCAGTATATGCCATATTTAAAAGAGATTTGAACGTCTGTAAAATAACAAAAGCAGAATAATTAAAGACCACATGAGCATACATTTAAAGGGGTACTCCGGTGAAAACCTTTTTTCTTTTAAATCAACTGGTGCCAGAAAGTTAAACATATTTGTAAATTATATCCGTGAAGAGAAATGAAAATATCGGCACTCACCAGTATGGCTGCAGGGTCTTCTTTATTGAGACATACTCACATGCGGGGTACAGAAGAGAGGGGAGTGGGGGGACAAGTGGTGGCGACCGAGCTCTAGTTTCGCACACTTGGTGTGCTTCGTCCGGCCATGACCCATACTGCCTATGACTGCCTTATATATAAGTGAACCTAGTGCTTCACCTATCATGCTCCTGAACATCTCTCACATGATCAGGTGACATGGTAGGGGGGAGGTGTGTTAAAAGCAAAGATAGTTAGAAGCATGCTGAGAGCTCCGTTGTGTCGTTTAACCCTATGTTGCCTGTGGCATTAGTTTTAATGATCCATAGTGTCTCCACTCGTAATAATTTCGATTCTATTCGTTCCCACTTATTACATGACACTTTTTCTAAGCCTACAAAGCGTAGTACATCAGGGTTATTGTTATGGGCTTCTCTTACGTGGGCCTGCAGACGGGACGCTCCTGGCTTTCCAGCGCGTATGGTATAAAAATGTTCCCTAATACGCATCTGGAGCTGGCGTTTCGTCTGGCCTATGTAGAAGAAGCCACAGGGACATATTATAGCATAGACAACATTTTTCGTGTGACAGGTAATTAACTCTTTAATAGTATGAAAGACTGCTCCTAGCCTTACGTGTTTAGTTTCCCAGCAATATCTGCATTGATTGCAGTTTTTACACTGGTGGGTACCTTTAGGTGTGATGTCACTAAGCCAGGTTTCTTTTTTCGCTGATGTATTGCTACTCTCAGATTTATTTCTCAATTTATCTCCTATGGTGAGGTTCTTTCTGTATGTTATACGTGGTTTGTTTTCTGCTCTTTTTTTCAAATCCTCATCGGCTTCCAATAGAAACCAATTTCTACTTATAGCTCGCTCTATCACTGGATTCATAGGAGTGTTTTGGAATACAAAGGTGAATCTTTCTTTTAGATTTTCCAACTTATTAAGTGGATTTTTATTTTTAAGTAGATCTTCCTTCTTAGTTATCTCTGCTTTATTTCTACCATAATTTATTACATCATCAGGATAGTTGCGTTTTTTTTAACCTTGTTACTAACTCATTAGCCTGTATTACATAAGTATCATTTTTACTGTTATTTCTTTTTAGGCGAATAAATTGCCCATATGGAATGTTCTTTTTTGTCATAAATTTGTGGGAGCTATTAAAATGTAGCAGTGTGTTTTTAGCTACTGTTTTTCTGTAATTTTCAGTAATTATACAGTTCCCTTCAATAAGGAGTTTTAGATCTAGAAACTCTAAAGTCTTGCCTCCATAGTTATTGGTGAAATGCATATTCACGCTATAGTTATTCAAGTATGTTGTGAACTCATTAAATAAAGCTTGCGTGCCGGTCCATATTAGGATGATATAGTCAACATAGCGATAATACATTTTTATGAAAGGGAGATATGGATTGGTGGTACTGTATATAAACCGATTTTCAAAACTACTCAAAAATAAATTTGCATAGGCACAGGAGACCGGTGTCCCCATAGGGGTGCCGGTCTTCTGTTTGTACCATTGTTCGCCATGCATGAAGGTATTATTGTGAAGTACAAAATCAAGGCCCTCTGTCACGAATTCAATCATATTCTCAGAAACATTAGCTTGTGTGAGAGACTCTTTCACTGCCTGTATACCCGCTTCATGGGGGATACGGGTATACAGGCTAGTGACATCTATCGAACATAGACTACTCCCTCCTTCTACATGAACTTCTTTTAAAATTTGAAGAAGATGCTTAGTGTCCTTTACATGTGACAATATAGATGTTTGTAATGGGCTAAGAACCCAGTCTAGGTATTGAGACAAAAATTTGTAAATTATTTCTATTAAAAAATCTTAATCCTTCCAGTACTTATTAGCTGCTGAATGCTACAGAGGAAATTCCTTTCTTTTTGGAACACTGATGGTATCACGACCACAGTGCTCTCTGCTGACATCTCTGTCTATTTTAGCAACCGTGCATAGCAGAAGTATGCTAAGGGCAGCATGGTGGCTCAGTGGTTAGCACTGCTGCCTTGCAGTGCTGGGGCCTTGGGTTCAAATCCCACTAAGGACAACAATAAATAAATAAATAATTTCAGAAGGTTGAATGGGAGTGCAGAATCCCATAGAAGGGTGGGCTTTTCTTGAGGCGGAATTCCGCAAGCGGAAATTCTGGCGTGTGATTAGACCATTAAGGCAGGATAGGAGAAAAAGCATTAGAGACCTGTTGTACATTGTAAAACTTGGCACCATTTTAACTTCCTCCATGTGCTCACAGGGTTTCTGGCTGGGAATGAAGAAGAACATGATTTTTCTTCGTGAGCTGCAGCTAGGGAGAGACAACAAAGAGAATTTTGTTTTCTTCCTTTTCCGACAATTGTGTGATGTTTTTAAGTTTTACTGTCAAAAAACTAAATAAACATCTGACATGGCACAAAGACATGTCATAAGCTTTGAACGGTCTAACCATTCTAAACGTTTGACATGTGTGTGCAAAATGATAATAGGGCAAGTAAATTAGCTTTACAAACAGCTCAGCTCCTCTACTAGCCTCAATGGACCCAGTATCATTTATTGCTGTAATTTCCAATTGATAGGAGAAGGGAGAGAAAGATGGCTGACACAGTAGAGGCTAAACAGACAAAAGCAAAAAAAAAAAAAGTTTCACATACATTAGGATTCATTTGAATAATCTACCAAAAAAGTAAGTTTTTGTAGTAAGAATAATCCTCTGGTAGCCTCTGGTACATGCACACTATCGCAAAAGGCCATGTAATCACATGTAAAAGCCCTTGTGCACTGTGAAGCTATTATTGGTCAGTGTTTTCATATATAAATTGGGATTTGGGGTGTAACATATTCTTCAAGGGTTTACTTTGAGGTGATGTATTTATTTTTATTTTAGTTCTGTATCAATTGAAAAAAAAATTGGGGAAAAAAAACTAAAGCTGATGAGGGAAATGCAAGAATTAAGAGATTTAGAGACAGAACATAAAGGGAGGCTAGATCACTCTCTTAAAATAAAAGTAGATAAAAAAAAAGAGAAGAGGTAAGACACCTACTTATAGATGAAGCAAACAAAGAATTAACAAACTGTTGGAGTCAAGCTTATGAGTACAGTAATAAAATAGGCAGGGCATTGCCAGTAGCAGCGAAGGTGCAAAGGTCAAGATCATTTATTGAAAAAAAATACTAAAAAAAAATCACAAAATATCACATATCAACCATCGGAGATAGCGGAGGCATTTAGAAGCTTTTATGAAGATTTGTATAACATTGACGTACATAACCCTATGACTATGGGATTAGAATTTCGAGCAAAAGTAAAAGCGTTTATAGCAAGTTCAGGGTTGCCAAAATTAGAGAGAAGTGAAGTAGAAAAATTAGAAAAGGCTATTTCTGAAGAGGAACTGAATCAGGCATTAAGTCTAATGAAGGAAGGGAAATCACCAGGACCCGATGGGCTTTCATTAGGCTATTACAAAAGTTTGAAAGAGATATTGAACCATTTTTTTCTTAAAAACTTCAATTCAATAGCCCAAGGGTGTGCAATACCTAAAGATACAACTAGAGCACACATAACTGTGATACTAAAGGAAGGGAAAGATGCCTCACAATGTATGAGTTATAGACCTCTCTCTCTCCTGAACATTGATTTAAAATTATTGTCAAATATACTAGCTAGAAGGCTTTCTGTGTTCTTGGGAAGGATTGTACCCTATGATCAGGTGGGGTTTATTGAGAAAAAGTAGGCAAGGGACAACACCATCAGAACCGTGCATTTGGTCCAGTTCGCACGGTCAAAGAATATCCCGGTGATGATGTTAGCAACTGATGCCGAAAAGGCATTTGACCAGGTGAACTGGATCTACATGGAGGAGACCTTAAGATATTTGGGTCAAGAAAACAACTTTTTGAGTGTAATTCTGGGATTGTATCAGACCCCATCAGCTAGGGTACGAGTAAATGGAATACTCTCAGGGGACTTGGAGATTTGAAATGGGACAAGACAGGGGTCCCCCCTGATTTTTACATTGATTCTAGAATAATTTTTATGCAAGACCAGAGCAAATGGAGATGTGGAAGGGCTGAAGGTACAGGGAATCAAACATAAAGTTGCAGCCTATGCGGATGACCTGACATTTTACATGTCAAAACCACAGGTAACATTACCCATAATAATGAAGGAACTTGAAAAATATGCTAGGCTTTCCAACTTTAAAATTAATTGGGGGGAATCGGAAGCTCTTAACATTAGTCTTAGGAAGAAAGTATTAACACAACTGCAATTAGCTTTTAAATTCAAATGGGCAACACAGGCAATTAAGGTCCTGGGAATATGTATTTCTGCTGAACCGAGATTGCTGTATAAATTAAACTATGTCGCGCTAATAGCAAAAAGCCAGAGTCAGTACGTAAAAAAAAGTCATCAAGGTTCTTTTCTTGGTTTGGGAGGTGCGTGCTTTTTAAAATGACTATTCTACCGCAGATTTTGTATGTTTTTCAATGCGTGTCAGTGAGATTACCGCAGGCTTTCTTTAGAACCTTGGCAACCATACAGAATAATTCCGTTTTGGGGTGGGGAAAAAAAATGAGATTAAAGAGAGAATGTGTCGATTGAAAGAGAGAGGTGGGGTAGGACTCCCAGAGTTAAGTGGGTACTATATTGCAGCCCATTTGGCTCGGGTAGTAGACTGATGAATTCACATAAAAACTAAAAACATTAGGTCTCAGTAGAACAAGCTATAACGACAATTCCATTGAATTGTTTACCATGGTGCCTAGGTACGGAATTGAAAGAGCTACGACAACACCCTACGATTGGGGCTACATTGGCAATTTGAGGTGAGGCAATAGTACGGAGGGAGCTGTTGCCGAATAACTTGCTAAGGACACCCATTATCCGAAACCCAGTGTTCCCTCCAAGTGTGGGAGACCTGGTGTTTTGGCAATGGATTGAAGGTGGAAAATTTCGAGTAGGCCATTTGAGAAAAAGTAACACGCAAGATGAGTGGATATAGGAGTTAGAAGCATCTTGAAGATCCTGTGCCACTGGGTTTCTGGAGAGTCTTAAAATTGAAACATTTTCTTTGTCAAGTCACGCAATCCTAGTTATTATCTGAAAAAGGAGAAATAGGGGGAAAGAATGGAGGGAGAAGAGAATATATCTTGCTGCTAAGATATTACACCACCCCGCCCCCCCCCCCCGGCTAGGTTAAGAAATGTATCTAGAAAAAGATAATGTTTATACTGTAGGTGATTAGGAGTTTTTGATAGCGTGTAAAAAAACGCGGGAAAGGCAAATAAGAGTATATGATTTGTCCTTTTCTTTTCCTTTTATGTGTGAGAAGCCCCAGGATAGAATGGTGGCATTTAGGATCTGGGGGTAATAATGTTGTTAATTAGGTGTATGTACTGTATATATATATATATATATATATATATATATATATATATATATATATATATATAAATATACATATATATATATATATATATATATATATATACATATACATACAGTCATGGCCATAAATGTTGGCACCCCTGAAATGTTTCTAGAAAATGAAGTATTTCTCACAGAAATGGATTGCAGTAACACGTTATGCATATGTTTTGAAAATTGGACATAATGCCACACCAAACTCCAAAGATGGGCTGGACAAAATTATTGGCACGCTTAACTTAATATTTGATTGCACATCCTTTGGTCCTTTGGAAAAAATAACTGAAATCAGTTGCTTGATATAACCATCAATAAGCTTCTTACACCTCTCAGCAGGAATTTTGGACCACTCTTCCTTTGTAAACTGCTCCAGGTCTCTCCTATTGGAAGGGTACCTTTTCCCAACAGCAATTTTAAGATTTCTCCACAGGTGTTCAATGGGATTTAGAGCCAGACTCATTGCTGGTCACTTCAGAACTCTCCAGCCCTTTGTCGCCATCCATTTCTGGGTGCTTTTTGACGCATGTTTGGGGTCATTGTCCTGCTGGAAGACCCAATATCTCAGACAGAAACCCAGCTTTCTGACACTGGGCCGTACAGTGTGACCCAAAATACATTGGTAATCCTCAGATTTCATGATGCCTTGCACACATTCAAGGCACCCAGTGCCAGAGGCAGCAAAACAACCCCAAAACATATTGAACCTCCACCATATTTCCCTGTAGGTACTGTGTTCTTTTCTTTGTAGACCTCATTCCGTTTTTGGTAAACAGAAGAATGATGTGCTTTACCAAAAAGCTCTATCTTGGTCTTATCTGTCCACAAGACATTTTCCCAGAAGGATTTTGGCTTACTCAAGTTCATTTTGGCAAAATGTAGTCTTGCTTTGTTATGTCTCTGTGTCAGCAGTGGGGTCCTCCTGGGTCTCCTGCCATAGCATTTCATTTAAATGTTGACGGATAGTTCACGCTGACACTGATGCTCCCTGAGCCTGCAGGACAGCTTGAATATCTTTGGAACCTGTTTGGGGCTGCTTATACACCATCCGGACTATCCTGCGTTGACACCTTTCATCAATTTTTCTCTTCGGTCCACGCCCAGGGAGATTAGCTACAGTGCCATGGGTTGCAAAATTCTTGATAATGTTGCGCACTGTGAACAAAGGCAAATCTAGATCTCTGGAGATGGACTTGTAACCGTGAGATTGTTGATATTTTTCCAGAATTTTGGTTCTCAAGTCCTCAGACAGTTCTTTTCTCCTCTTTCGGTTGTCCATGTTTAGTGTGGCACACACAGAAATACAATGCAAAGACTAAGAGAACTTCTCTCCTTTTTATCTGCTTTCTGGTGTAATTTTTATATTGCCCACACCTGTTACTTGCCCCAGGCGAGCTTTAAGGAGCATCACATGCTTGAAACAGTCTTATTTTTCCACAAATTTGAAAGGGTGCCAATCATTTTGTCCAGCCCATTTTTTGCAGTTTGGTGTGACATTATATCCAATATGCTTTTTTTCATCACTTATTTGTTTTAGTTCCAATACACACAAAAGTAATAAACATGTGTATAGCAAAACATGTGTTACTGCAATCCTTTTATGTGAGAAATATTTCATTTTCTAGAAAAGTGTCAGGTGTGCCAACATTTATGGCCATGACTGTAATTAGTGCAATGATGTGCACCTGGGTGCAATCTAAGTGTCACATGATCTGTCATTACATATACATACCTTTTTTGAAAGGCCCCAGAGGCTGCAACACATAATCAATAGGCATCAGTAACCAAACACTGCCATGAAGACAAAGGAACTCTCCAAACAAGTAAGGGACAATGTTGTTGAGAAGTACAAGTCAGGGTTAGGTTATTAAAAAATATCCAAATATTTGATGATCCCCAGGAGCACCATCAAATCTATCATAACCAAATGGAAAGAACATGGCACAACAGCAGAGCTGCCAAGAGACGGCCACCCACCAAAACTCTCGGATCGGGAAAGGAGGGCATTAATCAGAGTGGCAGCACCGAGACCTAAGGTAACCCTGGAGGAGCTGCAGAGTTCCACAGCAGAGACTGAAGTATCTGTACATAGGACGACAATAAGCTGTATGCTCCATAGAGTTGGGCTTTATGGCAGAGTGGCCAGAAGAAAGCCATTACTTTCAGCTAAAAACGAAAAGGTACGATTTGAGTTTGCAAAAAGGCATGTGGGAGACTCCCAAAATGTAAGGAGGAAGGCACTCTGGTCTGGTGAGACTAAAATTGAACTTTTCAGCCATCAAAGAAAACGCTATGTCTGGTGCAAATCCAACACATTATCCAAAGAACACCATCCCCAAAGTGAAACATATTGGTCGCAGCATCATGCTGTGGGAATGTTTTTCAACAGTCGGGACTGGGAAACTGGTCAGAGTTAAGGGAAAGATGGATGGTGCTAAATACATGGATATTCTTGAGCAAAACCTTTACCACTCTGTGCAGGATTTGAGGCTAGGACGGAGGTTCACCTTCCAGCAGGACAATGAAGCAAAACACACTGCTAAAGCAACACTTGAGTGGTTTAAGGGGAAACATGTAAATGTGTTGGAATGGCCTAGTCGAAGCCCAGATCTCAATCCAATTGAAAATATGTGGTCACAATACTGTTCAAAAGCGCAAACCATCCAACTTGAATTAGCTGGAGCAGTTTTACAAGGAGGAATGGGCAAAATCCCAGTGGAAAGATGTGGCAAGCTCATAGAGACTTATCCAAAGTGACTTGGAGCTGTGATTGCCGCAAAAGGTGGCTGTACAAAGTATTGACTTTAGGGGGGTGAATAGTTATGCACATTGACTTTTTCTGTTCTCTTGTCCTATTTATTGTTTGCTTCACAATAAATAAAATAAAAATCTTCAAAGTAGTGGGTATTTTCTGTAAATTAAATGATCAAAATCCTCCTCAAACAATCCATGTGTTAGGATTCGGCAGGCTGGAGGTGGATCCTCTGTGTCAGCGAGGGATTGGCGCGGACCGTACCGGTGGACTGGTTCTAAGCTGCTACTGGCATTCACCAGAGCCCGCCGCAAAGCGGGATGGTCTTGCTGCGGCGGTAGCAACCAGGTCGTATCCACCGGTAACGGCTCAACCTCGCTGACTGCTGAGAATGGCGTGGGACAGGAGGACTAGACAGAGGCGAGGTCAGACGTAGCAGAAGGTCAAGGCAGGCGGCAAGGTTCGTAGTCAAGGGTAACGGCAGAAGGTCTGGTAACACTGGTAAGGCAATCACAGGAACGCTTTCACTAGGCACAAGGCAACAAGATCTGGCAATGCAGGGAAGGGGAAGTAAGGTAATATAGGCATGGAGCAGGTGAGCTAATTACACTGATTGGGCCAGGCACCAATTAGTGGTGCACTGGCCCTTTAAATCTTAGAGAGCTGGCGCGCGCGCGCCCTAGAGAGCGGAGCCGCACGCGCCAGGACATGACAGCCGGGGACTGGGACAGGTAAGAAGATTGGGATGCGACCCCCGAGCGGGCGCGTCCCGCTATGCGGATCGCATCCCCGCCGGCAGTGTCAGTGCAGCGCTCCCGGTCAGCGGGTCTGACCGGGGCGCTGCAGCGAGGAGAACGTCGCGAGCGCTCTGGGGAGGAGCAGGGACCCGGAGCGCTCGGCGTAACACCATGCTAATTCCAGGTTGTGAGGCACCAAAATACGAAAAAAGTCAAGGGGGTGAATACTTTTGAAAGGTACTGTGTGTGTGTGTGTATATATATATATATATATATATATATATATATATATATATATATAAAATCATATAGCTAAAAAAAACAGACAATAACTCTAAGAGTTCTTTTAGATGATTGTATTACAGATTGCTATGTACATTGAAGTGACAAATTATTCATGACATAAATGTTTGCATCTGGAGTGTTCAGGGAATATCTGACAGTTTATCACCATGTTATAAAGCATTTCACATTTCATGGGAGTTCATACAGTAACACTTTACATGTAGATAATTAATCATGCTTAGGCCATACTGTCATGGCTTTACTTATAAAATGGCTGTTTTTTTTTTACTGTCTGTAGGAATATACAGGCAACTCTCTAGACACATGGTTACCGTACAAACTAATGTAAAATTAAACATAAAAGACAAATATGAAACCTGATAAAGTAACAATATATACGCACATACAGTAAGTATATGTATTGATTTGAATGAAAAATGAATAGATACAAATATATTTGACAAATAGGAAAAACATTTTGCATGTACTGTTCATCAGGGTGTTTTAACTCTATAAGACTGAGGGTGCATGCACACCCCGTTTTCACTGTACGGGTACCGGATCCGGCTGTGGGAGGGGAATGAGCTGGCCGGAGTCATCGTTTTACTCTGGTCGGCTTGTTTTTGACCTGTATGCGGTTTTCTCACCGGACCTAAAAACGTAGTATACTACGTTTATAGGTCCAGTCAGAAAGCCGGATACGGGTCAAAAATTAGCCGACCGGAGTAAAACGGTGACTCTGGTCGGCTCATTAAAGTCAATGGATTTCAGCGCCGGTCCAGATGGGGTACGGGAGCGCATGGTTTTCCCCTCCTCCAGCCGGATCCGGCACCCGTACAGTGAAAACGTGCACCCTAAGACTGTGTTCAGGCCACGTCTGCAATACAGTGACCCCCCGACCTACGATGGCCCCGACATATGATCAAATCGACATACGATGGCCTCTCAGAGGCCATTGCATGTCGATGTCAGCATCGACATACAATGCTTTTTTATGTCGGGGCTTAATGTTCCCCGTGTGGTGCGGTAAGTATTACTTACCCCTCCACGATGCTCCGGGGTGCCCACCGGGTCCAGCGCTGGTCTTCCGGTGTCTTCTCGGCCCTCTCCAATTACGTCAATGCGCTGCTGCGCACGTCATCCAATAGGAATGGCGTACGCAGCGGCGTAATGACGTCGCTACGCAGGCCCAGTAAGGCCTTGTGGAAGAAAGCAGAGGACCGGAGAAGACAGCAGAGGACCGGAGAAGACAGCAGAGGACTGGAAAAGACTGCGGAGAGCCCAGCGGAGGCCCGGGGACACCATCATGAGCGGCGGGGACAGGTGAGTACAGCTTCCTATACTTTACATTGCACGAATCACTCAACATACGATGGATTCAACAAATGATGGCTCGTTTGGAACGAATTACCATCGTATGTTGAGGGACCACTGTACATGTTCTCCTCTGACAGGAAATGCTCAAAGCATGCATATGCCAGATGTGTTTATAGCTTATTACCAACATAAGCCCAATAAGCCAAAAGTGTATCCTTTTTTCTCATGTTCAGGCGGTATTTGTCAGGTCTATACTATGTATTAAAAAGTATAATCAATTGTACTTTTCAATTTAAAAAGCCCTGCAAAAATCTATTGGCATATATGGTGGGAGATCTTCCTGGTGTGTATGCCTTTCTCTTCATAAAAGTGGTGGGGCACCCAAGACATCCGGTGCACGGAGCGGACTTCACTCCGTGCCGGATGACTGGCGATGCGTGGCGTCACGGCCGGGCCCCGCTCGTGATGTCACAGCCATGCCCCCTCAATGTATGTCTATGGGAGGGGGCGTGACGGCCATCATGCCCCCTCCCATAAACTTGCATTGAGGGGGCGGGGCCGTGATCAGACATCTTATCCCCTTATCCTTAGGGGACAAGATGCCTAGGGGTGGAGTATCCCTTTAAGCATTATCAGAGGTATCAGGCAACTGCTTATCCTTCTCTACCTATTTGAATACCCATGAAAGTCTGGTCGATCAAAGACTGACTTTTGGATTCTGGAGAGGACTAGTAGTAGTTTCACCTCACAAATAACAGGTCCCCATGATCATACAATTTCATACAATATCATACAGTTTAACTGTAATGCTATGTAATACTGTTGTATCCAATAAACCAAAGCAATACATCAGAAATTCAAATATCTGTCTTCTGAATTCTTTTGTGAATGGAATAATATCTGGCAGCATAGGGCATGCAGCTGTACAATCTGTAGCACGTTGAGCAGGATCATCTAGTAACACATGCCTGTGGATGACTTTACTCCTCCGAGGAATCTCAATATCAGGATGTGACTTGTCTTAATGAGGCTGCCGAGAGCTCTTCTTCAAAGTACAGCAGTTGGTCCACCAGAAAACACTCACTAGCCCTGGAAACAAGAGTCTCCAGATGCCTCTTCACCTCTTTTTCTCTGGTATTGCTCTGCCGTGCCGTTTTGAGGTAAGTATAAACCTTTTCGAAAGATTCTGCTCCCATACTTTGTATAGCGGACCTACAAGACATATAAAATAATAATAATATATTATAATATTTCATATCAAACAAGTTTATATAAAAAAAAATGTAATCTCACATCTTTGTTACATATTCTCATTATCCTTTCATGTGGTTTTCACCTGTAAGGTCTTTATCACTGTAAACTATTAAGAAGCAGTTGTTGATTGACTTTCTTATAGCTATGTTTTTATTTTCATTAGGGATTGTGTCTCTATACAGAGTTAAATAACAGGGCTGCTACCCTGGAGCATGTTCCACCAGTGATGTCAGCTGCGATTCCTACCACACCTCCTGCATCTGCTGTTTGTTCAGGACCCGATGAGTTCCAATACGAGAGTCCTGTTCCATCCGTTCCTTATTTCTAAATCTTCCTTTTACACCCTCTGGGAGTAGGTTAACGTACTTTGTTCTCACTTAGATGGGGACTCTAAAAACCATATACAACAGGTATTCTCAACTGGGGGCACAGCATGCTGCAGTAATATATTCAGGGGCACAGTGTGCGGCAGTAATATATTCAGGGGTACAGCATGTGGCAGTATTATATTCAGGGGTACAGCATGTGGCAGTATTATATTCAGGGGTACAGTGTGTGGCAGTATTATATTCAGGGGTACAGTGTGTAGCAGTATTATATTCAGGGGTACAGCATGTGGCAGTAATATACCTGGAGCACAGCGTGTGGCAGTATTATATTCAGGGGTACAGTATGCGACAGTAATATTTTCAGGGGCACAGTATGCGGCAGTAATATATTCAGGGGCATAGCGTGCTTCAGTAATAATTTCAGGGGTACTGCATGTGGCAGTATTATATTCAGGGGTACAGTGTGTGGCAGTATTATATTCAGGGGTACAGTGTGTAGCAGTATTATATTCAGGGGTACAGCATGTGGCAGTATTATATTCAGGGGTACAGCCTCTGGCAGTATTATATTCAGGGGTACAGCGTGTGGCAGTTTTTTATTCAGGGGTACAGCGTGTGGCAGTATTATATTCAGGGTTACAGTGTGCAGCAGTATTATATTCAGGGGTACAGCGAGTGGCAGTATTATATTCAGGGGTACAGCGTGTGGCAGTATTATATTCAGGGGTACAGTGTGCAGCAGTATTATATTCAGGGGTACAGCATGTGGCAGTATTATATTCAGGGGTACAGAGTGTGGCATTATTATAATCAGTGGTACAGCGTGTGGCAGTTTTATATTCAGTGGCTACAGCGTATGGCAGTATTATATTCAGGGTTACAGAGTGTGGCATTATTATAATCAGTGGTACAGCGTGTGACAGTTTTATATTCAGTGGCTACAGCGTATGACAGTATTATATTCAGGGGTACGGCGTGTGGCAGCATTATATTCAGTACCTACAGCATGTGGCAGTATTATATTCAGGTGTACAGTGTGTGGCAGTTTTATATTCAGGGTAGAGCGTATGGCAGTATTATATTCAGGAGTACAGCATTTGGCAGTATTATATTCAGGGGTATAGTGTGTGGCAGTATTATATTCAGGGGTACAGTGAACTTAGTTGCAATGGAGCTGTGTTTAGATCTTAACCCAATAAGGATGCTGTTGCCCAGCTATGTTTTGGTTTATATTTACTGGTTTCTTAATCACTTTTTATTTCCTCAGGGGCTTGTTTTTGGCCTATAATTTAAACATAGAAACAAATAATGTGTTGGCAGATAAAAATCATTTGGCCATCTTATCTGCCCAATATTATCTGATTACTATGACTAGTCTCTGGCCCTATCCTATATATGAAGGATAGCCTTCAGCTACCACTTCTGCAGGAAGGCTATTTCATAAGTCCAACATGAAGTCTGACACTGAGAAAATTGCCAAAAAGGTTTCAGAGTTATGTCTAAAAAAGGCAAATTAATTTTGCTTTATCTATCACTTATCTTACCCAATAGTTTCTTTTGTAAATGAAGGGATCCCCCCATTGTTACGACTTGTCAAACTGCAGTGTGGATATGAACTATTACACAGTTCTTCCCTGTAATGATTTTTCTTTGGAACCTTAAGGCAGGCATTTTCAGCACTTTACCCTTTCCATTCCACATAAGCATATGATATGGAAGTATTAGTTTGGTCCCACTAATAGCCAATAAGTTATGCCTTCTGCCACGTATTGAAGATCTTACTTTTCCTCTTTGCTTGGTGTGGTCCCTAGAGCCAGCTTTGATCAATCTGCCCTTCCTGTTGGCTTAAAAAGCTGTTATGACCCCATCCAACCAAGTGCTGGTTGTCCATGCATTCTTTTCATATAACCATCCCTAAGGGTCATGGTTTTCCTTTTTCTATATTTTAAACATTATGTCTGTCAGCTTTCTTAGTACTTGTGTAAGAAGCAGTCTAATTCACATTTGTCAGAGCTGAGCTGGTAAAACCCTTAAGAATCCTTGTTCTGCCCTAAGCATACTTTAGGCAAATGATGTTCTTTTTCACTAAGTAACTATAGCCACTATAGATGCCAAGAACAATTGGCAGCTATGATGCATTTGATTAACTAGAAAGTTAAAAAGGTAAATGCAGATCACCAAACCTATAAAGAAAGAATTATGCATGTAATGTCCAGAATCATGAAGATATTTCATCCCCATAGGACACTGAGAAGCAGATTGGGCTTACATAATGAGCGTATGCTATGTACTACAAAGGCATGGAAGAAGACAGCAGAGAATGCCAGGACAAGGAATTATTTCAGTCTGTATTGAGAATCGCCTTTGTTTATTTCCTTTGGTGCATTCCCCAATCCCCAGAACCCTGATAGAGTGCTATGACACTATCTGTATACAGAGTAACATATATATATATATATATATATATATATATATATATATTGTCTTGATTCGGCAGGCTGGAGGTGGATCCTCTGTGCCAGAGAGGGATTGGCGTGGACCGTGTCGGTGGACCGGTTCTAGGTTGCTACTGGTATTCACCAGAGCCCGCCGCAAAGTGGGATGGTCTTGCAGCGGCGGTAGCAACCAGGTCGTATCCACTGGCAACGGCTCAACCTCTCTGACTGCTGAGATAGGCGCGGTACAAGGGAGTAGACAAGAGCAAGGTCAGACGTAGCAGAAGGTCGGGGCAGGCGGCAAGGTTCGTAGTCAATGGTAATAGCAGGAGGTCAGGAACACAGTAATGGTAAACACAGAAGAAGCTTTCTCTAGGCACTAAGGCAACAAGATCCGGCAAGGAAGTGCAGGGGAAGTGAGGTAATATAGCCATGGAGCAGGTGGAAACTAATTAGGGTGATTGGGCCAGGCACCAATCATTGGTGCACTGGCCCTTTAAATCTCAGAGAGCTGGCGTGCGCGCCAGAGCATGACAGCCGGGGACCGGGACAGGTGAGTGACTTGGGATGCGATTCGCGAGCGGGCGCGTCCCGCTATGCGAATCGCATCCCCGCCGGCAATATCAGTGCAGCGATCCCGGTCAGCGGGTCTGACCGGGGCGCTGCAGGGAGAGAAACGCCGCGAGCGCTCCGGGGAGGAGCAGGGACCCGGAGCGCTCGGCGTAACATATATATATATATATATATATATATATATATACATATATACACGCACACACACCTGTAGAAGAGTGTAAAGTAAAAAAAATATATATATATACAACATGCTGAGAGAAATGTATAGCATGAAGCAAATATCCGGCTGATAGCATTTCTAATAAATGCTTCCGAGGCAGCTGGGAAACTAAAATTCAATCAACATGATCTACTGATACAGAATATGGGAAGATCACATTGGTGCAGCCTATGATCTACTGTAGTCTCTATAGATTGTTTAACCCCTGATAGACACCACCCATTTGGTCATTAAAGGGGTACTTCGGTGTAAAACTTTTTTTTTTATAAACTGGTGCCAGAAAGTTAAACAGATTTGTAAATTAGTTCTATAAAAAAAATCTTAATCCTTCCAGTACTTATTAGCTGCTGAATACTACAGAGGAAATTATTTTCTTTTTGAAACACAGAGGTGAATCACGAGCACAGTGCTCTCTGCTGACATCTCTGTCCATTTTAAGAACTGTCCAGAGTAGGAGAAAATCCCCATAGCAAACATATGCTGCTCTGGACAGTTCCTAAAATGGACAGAGATGTCAGCAGAGAGCACTGTGATCATGATGTCAGCAAAGAGCACTGTGTTCCAAAAAGAAAATAATTTCCTTTGTAGTATTCAGCAGCTAATAAGTACTGGAAGAATTAACATGTTTAAATAGAAGTCATTTGCAAATCTGTTTAACTTTCTGGCACCAGTTCCACCGGAGTATCCCTTTAAGGACACAGCCAGCTTTCAGCTTTGCAAAACAATATTTTCATCTTAGCGGCCTCACGGATTTACTCCACAACAGTACAGTCAGTCTGACTGAGTATGCGCATAGGTGCATAAAACATCTGTCACTGATTATACAGTTGTAAAATGCTGGCAGAGTAAATGTTTTTATGGGCAATTAAATAATTGAAGACTTTTGATGACGGGTGAGTGCCTTATGTTTAGAAGCACCCCATGTCTGTTGTAATCCTGAACCATTAAATCCACGTTTGACCATATTTGATGTGATCTAAATATGTTATTCCCGATTGCCAAGTGGCATTAAAAGTTTTTTGAGAATCCTTGAGGATACAAGATTTAAGATGCAAAGAGAGAGACTGAGTTTTCCGACTTGTGGCGATGGTGATCTTGGCAGCGAAGAAGGATGAATTAGCTTCCGATTCCCCCTAGACTGTACGGATGTCACTAGTTTTGATTCCTCTAATATGTTGTAATACTCATTAATATTAATTATACAAATAAAATAATACAACTTATTTTAATGGCACAATTATTGCAGCACTTCACAATTCTGAAGGTATGTGTACAGAGAAACATCTGACAATCATTCTCAAGTGCAGTGTTTCCCAACCATTGTGCCTTCAGCTGTTGCAAAACTACAACTCTCAGCATGCCTGAACCACTGTTGGCTGGAAGTTGTAGTTTTGCTACAGCTGGTGGTACACTACTTGGGAAACACTGCTCTAATGAACCTAAGCTGCACGACTGGATATAGGAGTCATCTTTTCAGGTGTTTTCCAGCATGGCCACTGATTCCATAAGTAGTGACTTCTAAGGCCATGTGCACATGGCGGAATGTCCGTGCGGAATTCCGTCGGAATATTGTTCATGTACATTCTGCTGCAGCAGAGTCCCATTGATTTCAATGGGATTCCGCTGCACTGTGCACACGGTGGAATTTCCGTGGCAGATGTTTCCGCAGAAAGAATACACGTCTATTATTTCTGTGTATTTAGCTCAGAAATGCATTGCCGTATATGAAATGGCGCATTTCCGTGCTATCCTAGCACCAGCTGGATCATGCACATGTGCGCCTGTGTTTTCCGGGCGGACATTCTGCACATTTTCCTACCGTGTAAACATACCTAAGGACATATTCACATGGCCGAAAACGTGCAGAGAACATTCTGCACATTTATATGTTTTTCAAGGCACTAGGACTGCTAGGAAATGCGCTGTCTCATAGAAGGCAATGCTTTTCTGAGCAGAATCTGCAGAAAGAACAGACACCAGAATTGGAAGTTCAGCAGAATGCACAGTGCAGCAGAATCTCATTAACCTCTTAAGGACTCAGGGCGTACCTGTAAGCCCTGAGCCCACCCCCGGTGTGAAAAGCGGGGTCACACCGTGACCCCGCATCACACCGGGTCGGTCCCGGCTGCTAATCATAGCCGGGACCCTGGGCTAACAGCGCGCGGCATCGATCGTTGTGCCGCACGCTGTTAACCCTTCAGATGCGGCGATCAAAGTTGACCGCCGCATCTGAAAATGAAAGTAAACGCTTCCCGGCAGCTCAGTCGGGCTGATCGGGACATCGCGATAAAATCGCTATGTTCTGATCAGCTGGGACGCAGGCGGAGGTCTCCTTACCTGTCTCCGCGGCGTCCGATCGTCGATTGATTGCTTCAAGCCTGAGCTACAGGCTTGAGCAATCGAGCCCCTATCTGACTGATCCGTGCAAAGCTATGGCTTTGCAGGGATCAGCATAGGAGATCAGTGTGTGCAGTGATATAGGTCCCTATGGGAGCTATAACACTGCAAAAAAAAAAAAGTGAAAAAAAAAGTTAACAAAGGTCATTTAACCCCTTCCCTAATAAAAGTTTGTAATAAGGGATTACATACAGGAATACATAGGGGATAATTGTATTATAAGTGATAGCCAGCATGGGTTTACTAAGGATAGAAGTTGTCAAACCAATCTAATTTGCTTTTATGAAGAGGTGAGTAGAAGCCTTGACAGAGGAATGGCTGTGGGTATAGTGTTTCTGGATTTTGCTAAAGCGTTTGATACTGTCCCTCATAGACGTCTGACAGGTAAGTTAAGGTCTTTGGGTTTGGAAATTTTAGTTTGTAACTGGATTGAACACTGGCTCATGGATCGTACCCAGAGAGTGGTGGTCAATGATTCGTACTCTGATTGGTCCCCGGTTATTAGTGGTGTACCCCAAGGTTCAGTACTGGGACCGCTGTTGTTTAATTTATTTATCAATGATATAGAGGATGGTATTAACAGCTCTGTTTCTATCTTTGCAGATGACACCAAGCTTTGTAGCACGGTACAGTCTATAGAGGATGTGCATAAGTTACAAGATGACTTGGATAGACTAAGTGTCTGGGCATCCACTTGGCAAATGAGGTTCAATGTGGATAAATGTAAAGTTATGCATCTGGGTACTAATAACCTGCATGCATCGTATGTCTTAAGGGGGATTAAACTGGCAGAGTCACTGGTAGAGAAGGATCTGGGTGTACTTGTAGATCACAGACTACAGAATAGCATGCAATGTCAGGCTGCTGCTTCCAAAGCCGGCAGGATATTGTCATGTATCAAAAGAGGCATGGACTCAAGGGACAGGGACATAATACTCCCCCTTTATAAAGCATTGGTACGGCCTCACCTGGAATATGCTGTTCAGTTTTGGTCACCTGTCCATAAAAGGGACACTGCAGAGTTGGAAAGGGTGCAGAGACGCGCGACTAAACTAATATGGGGCATGGAACATCTTAGCTATGAGGAGCGATTAAAGGAGTTACAATTGTTTAGTCTTGAGAAGAGACGTTTAAGGGGGGATATGATAAACGTATATAAGTATATTAATGGCCCATACAAAAAATATGGAGAAAAACTGTTCCAGGTTAAACCCCCCCAAAGGACGAGGGGGCACTCCCTCCGTCTGGAGAAGAAAAAGTTTAGTCTCAAGGGGCGACACGCCTTCTTTACCGTGAGGACTGTGAATTTATGGAACGGTCTACCTCAGGAACTGGTCACAGCAGGAACAATTAACAGCTTTAAAACAGGATTAGATACATTCCTGGAACAAAATAAGATTAATGCTTATGAAGAAATATAAAATCTCATCCCTTTCCCAATATCGCGCCACATCCCTACCCCTTAATTCCCTGGTTGAACTTGATGGACATATGTCTTTTTTCGACCGTACTAACTATGTAACCCCCCTTTTCCCATAAAAAAAAACTGTGTAAATAAAAATAAAAATAAACATATATGGTATCGCCGCATGCGAAAATGTCCGAACTATAAAAATATATCGTTAATTAAATCGCACAGTCAATGGCGTGCGCGCAAAAAAATTCCAAAGTCCAAAATTGTGTATTTTTGGTCACTTTTTATATGATAAAAAATGAATAAAAAGCAATCAAAAAGTCCGATCAATACAAAAATAGAACCGATAAAAACTTCAGAGCACGGCGCAAAAAATTAGTCCTCATACTGGCACATACGCAGAAAAATAAAAAAGTTATAGGGGTTAGAAGATGATAATTTTAACATATACATTTTCCTGCATGTAATTATGATTTTTTTCCGAAGTACGACAAAATCAAACCTATATAAGTAGGGTATCATTTTAATCGTATGGACCTACAGAATAAAGATAAGGTGTTATTTCTACTGAAAAATGCACTGCGTAGAAACGGAAGGACCCAAAAGTTACAAAATGAAATGTTTTCTTCAATTTTGTCGCTCAACGATTTTTTTTTTTTAAGGGGGTACTCCGCCCCTAGACATCTTATCCCCTATCCAAAGGATAGGGGATAAGATTTTAGATCACCGCGGTCCCGCTGCTGGGGACCCCGGGGATCGCTGCTGCAGCACCCCGCTATCATTACTGCGCAGAGCGAGATCGCTCTGCACGTAATGACGGGCGATACAGGGGCCGGAGCATCGTTACGTCACGGTTCCGCCCCTCGTGATGTCACGGGCCGCCCCCGTCAATACAAGTCTATGGGAGGGGGCGTGGCGGTCGTCACGCCCCCTGCCATAGACTTGCATTAAGGGGATGGGCTGTGAAGTCATGAGGGGCGGAGCCATGACGTCACGCTGCTCCGGCCCCTGTATCGCCCATCATTACGCACAGAGCGAACTCGCTCTGTGCAGTAATGATGGCAGGGTGCCGCAGCCGCGATCCCGGGGTCCCCAGCAGTGGGACCGCGGCGATGTAACACTTTATCCCCTATCCTTTGGATAAGATGCCAGGGGCGGAGTACCCCTTTAAGGGGTTAAAATCAATGGGAATTCCGCTCGGAAATTCTGCTGTGTGAACATAGCCTAAGGGTATTTCTTCCTGAACCAAAATAATATAGTTCCTTTTTTTAGAATGCTACCTAACATTATTCCTGACGTAGGCAAAAGCAATCCGAGAATAGATGACCTAATATCGAAGGCAGAATGAAAAGTTAAATGTAACGGAAGTGGGATTGGAACTATATCATAGCAATAAATAATACTTCCATGTAAATCATAGAAATTATACAGCAGCCTAATATTAGAGTTGCACACTGTTATTTTCCTAAACATTCGGAGCAGTTGGGAAGAGGATCTGCTTTCCTTTAAAGTCACTTTCAGAGTCAGTAATTAAGCTGTGACCTCAGAGGCAAATGTTGATTTAATATGCACACGGAAATTACAATTCTGACAGCTACTCAGTGCCAAGAGACGCCCCGGCTCACCCGCAGCCAGCAGCTAAGCAGGTGCCAGAAATATAAACATCTGCCATTTTGGTAGAAGTGACATGTAGGCCAGCAAGACCATGCCCTGTTAAAATGGAGAAGATGTTCAAGAGTTGCAGGCAATCTGTATGTATGTTTACAGACATAGGAAGGATTTTCTAAATAAATAATACGAACTTATAAATATCCTATTTATGTTCAAGAAAATTTCTTGACAACATGGAGAAGAAAGATAGCAGTACAGTGTACAACTTCCAGGGGTAGGGTGGGAATAATGGGATCACGCACAGGCTTACATTTTTTTAACCCCTTAAGGACCCAGCCAATTTTCACTGTAGGACATGGCCATTTTTTGCACATCTGACCACTGTCACTTTAAACATTAATAACTCTGGGATGCTTTTACTTTTCACTCTGATTCCAAGATTGTTTTTTCGTGACATATTCTACTTTATGTTAGTGGTAAAATTTTGTCGATACTTGCATCATTTCTTGGTAAAAAAAATTCCCAAATTTGATGAAAAAATGAAAATTTTGCATTTTTTTTTTTTACTTTGAAGCTCTCTGCTTATAAGGAAAATGAATATCCCAAATAAATTATATATTGATTCACATATACAACATGTCTACTTTATGTTTCCATCATAAAGTTGACATGTTTTTACTTTTGGAAGACATCAGAGGGCTTCAAAGTTCAGCAGCAATTTTCCAATTTTTCACAACATTTTTCAGGGACCAGTTCTGTTTTGAAGTGGATTTGAAGGGTCTTCTTATTAGAAATACCCCACAAATGACCCCATTATAAAAACTGCACCCCTCAAAGTATTCAAAATGACAGTCAAAAGGTTTGTTAACCCTTTAGGTGTTTCACAGGAATAGCAGCAAATTGAAGGAGAAAAATCTAAATCTTCATTTTTTACACTCGCATGTTCTTGTAGACCCAGTTATCGAATTTTTACAAGGAGTAAAAGGAGAGAAATCTTCCTAAAATGTGTAACCCGTCCTGCCCCGCCTATTGTGGGTGGGCAGGATGGGGAAAACGAACGTTAACCCCCCACCCCTCCGCCCCCGATCTGCTATTGGTGGTCCCGTCTAGACCACCAATAAGAGGGATAGGAGGGGTGGCACCCCTGCCACCTCACTCCTATGCCTTCAGGGGGATCGTGGGTGTCTTAGACAACCGCGATCCCCCTTATATTCTGGGTCACTATAGACCCGGAATGACCCGTAATCGCGCAAATCGCAATTGTGAATTCACTTGCGATTTGCCGCGATCGCCGACATGGGGGGGTCTAATGACCCCCCTGGGCATTTGTACGGGATGCCTGCTGAATGATTTCAGCAGGCATCCCAGTCCGATCCCCGCCCGGTGCGCGGCGGGGGCCGGAATTCTCCATGACGTACGCGTACGTCATGGGTCCTTAAGTACCAGGGTGTCATGACATACGCGTACATCAAGGGTCCTTAAGGGATTAATATATGTATATTACACAGTACACACAAGTAACTTTTGGCATGAGACTTTGGGTAGATAGTAATTATCAAAGTTATATTCACAATAATGCCAGGACCCAAGCTTTTCAGCAGAAAATTGTACAGAGCATCACAACAGCTTGCCTTCTTCCCACAATGCATCCTGGTGCCATCTCTTTCCCAGGTAAGTGACCAACACAAACTGGACCATTCACATAATCCATGAGACAAGGTTATCTACTGCTTCTACATTGTCTAGTTCCTATGGTCACAAGATAGCTATGGGCACTCTGACTGATCTGCATTATAGGCAGTAACCTGCTGTACAATTTGTGTTCTCACACCTTTTTACCATAGCCCCCATTAATGTTTTTAGCAATGTATGCTACAGTAGCACTTTTACGGGATCTGACTAGCCTCCATTCGCCACATGCATTAATAAGCCTTAGGCATCCTTGACCCTGGAAGACTTAAAGAGTACCTGTCACCCAATAAAACTTTTAATATAGTGTTCCTTGTGTAATTAGCAGACACTTTCCCATTCACTTGCTTTAAAATTATCAACATAAATAAGTTTTAAATGTAAAAGAAAAAATTCCCACTATGGGGTTCTATTCTGTTCCCTGCTGAAATTAATACAGTAAGTTTGGTCCCTTCCCAGCCTGGCAGGAGACCAAATGCAAAGAGCCTCATTGAAAGATGCATAGAGCCTCACTGAAAGCTGCACAGAGTCTCACTGAAAGCTGCACAGAGCTTGAGGTTTTCTATTCATCACGGCTCTGCAAATATGTGAGGGTGGAAGTGGTACCCCAGCAGGCTTCAGTGATATCATACCTGTTGGGAAACGCCCACTTTTTTAATTACTCTAGGCTTTTACTTTTGTTCATCAAAAATATTCATAACATAGAAATAAATATCAAATCAAGAAAATAAATTTAAGTCACATAGTAGAAGTCATGAGTATAGCTAAATATTTGCACTAAAATCTTGTATATTATTTCTTCAGACAAACTAGTATCCCTGTTTAAGTAATGGAGGCTGTCAAGGAAAAGTAGGCCACATTTAAACAGATCACACTTTTTTGCTTGGTCTATTTTATGGCTCCTAATAAATTGTGTAGTGTTCTAGAATATCTATTAAAGTGGCATTTTAATGAAGCAATAGGGCTTTCTATTATATCTCTGCAAGAAAACATAAAAGCATATGTAATGTAAATTATATAAAAATAACGTAACAAAGGGAATGAGCAATTATGATGAGTCCCACTTTAATTATATTATCAAATCCTTTCTGATTTACTTTACATATATTTACATAAATATACAACATGCCTATGATTCAGGAATCTCTGAAGGGATTAGGATGTAGGTCAAATATACCTGGAATCTTAAAATGTCTTCTTAGAACCTACAGCAGATAAAATATTTTACTGTCCTACTTGAAATACCTGAAGGGAATACTAGAAAATGAGGTGATACTCCAAACCTGGCTTATGTATAGCAAGTTTACACCATACACAATAAAGATAAACTAATATAGGATTTTCAAAAAATAGATATCTTAAATAATTATCTTTATCAAAATGAACAATTTAACTTTGGGACGGCATGGTGGTTTCTAGGGTCCCTGTGGCTCTAGTGTCATAGGGAGTCTGCATGCCACCATATGTGCCGATATTCACCTTTAAAAACAATGCTTCTGGGAGAGAGTTTATCTATACATACTGCAACTGAAGGCGCATATCATATTCTTTATGTCAGATTTATACAAATTGGTCAAAATTGACATCTCTACCCCTTATTACTAATCCTGAAACCTGTACTGAACGGTAACATGGCCGTGCAAATCTTAGGCAGTTGTTTGAGGTAACTTACACTATATGGGCTTTGTATTGTTAGTAGGTTCTCTAAGAAAAAGTTTAAGTAAAAAAAGTAATACAGTATAGTATATTGATAAAAATTATAATAAAAAATAGTTTAAAATATGAAGAGAAATGTGACACAATTCTAGTGTAAAAATTCTATATTATATACATATAATACAAGGGTATTTGCACAGTGTATTTTATGATTGGTTGGCATTTATCTTCCTTCTCTTAAATAAATAATGTTACATGAAAGTTACATAACTAAATGTGAATGGTGAAAATAAATGAGTATGGTGCAAAATTAAAAAATGCATCATTCATTTCTTTAGCCACTTTACACCTCTTTTCTTATATTTAAAGACTCTGACATGCTGAAAATAGGCACGTGCAGGTGATCATTTTATTGGAACCTTTGCTGTTATTGAACCCTCTGGACAGATCACCAATCAGGTCTAATTATCTAGGAATCAATGTGTAAGGAGTCGTCGCTGGTTGTTGGTCTTAAAGGGAATTGCCTAGATTATTTTCCGATTACAGACAGATACTGAAACCATGTTCTTTTTTTATAATCTGTTTCCATTTTCTGATTGTAATTTAGTTATTTTATTATTTGCACACTAATTACATAATAACTTATAGTTACGTAGTTTGTATAAGAAGAAAAAAAATGTCTAGAGTTTAAAAAAAAGAAAGGCAAAAAACATCCCTTCCTGATTCCAAATCTGGTGATCAGAATAAATCTCTGATCAATAACCCTAGTCCAGAATCTAGTGACCTTAACCTGTAATATTATTACTCTTTGGAAATGCATCCAGGCCTCTTCTGAACTCTTTATTGAGTTCACTATGACAACTTCCTCTGGCAGAGCGTTCCATAGTCTCACTGCTCTTTCAGTAAAAACCCCCTTCATGTATTGGTGTAGAAACCTTCTTTCCTCCAGACATAGAGGATGTCCCTTATTTTACATGCAGTCCTGAGTATAAATAGGTTATGAGAAAGATCTCTGTAACTGCCCCCTAATATATTTATACAGTTATTAGGTCACCCATTAACACTTATGTTTTGTAAACAGTGCACAGTATTCCATGTGTGGTCTGAATTATTTATTATTATGATTTTTACAGTGGTAGAATTATTTCCTTGTCGTGGTCATCTATGCCCCTATTGATGCACCCCATGATTTTATTTGCCTTGGCAGCAGCTGCCCGACACTGGTCGCTACATTTAAATTTACTATTAACTAAAACTCCAAAGTCCTTTTCCATGACAGTCGTCCCCAGTGTTTTCTCATTTAGTACATATTCCTAGCCTGGATTTTTCCTCCCCATGTGCATTACCTTACATTTATCAGTGTTGAACCTCATCTGCCATTTCTCAGCCCAAACCTCCAACCTATCCAGATCCATTTGTAACAGTGCACTGTCTTTTATTATATTAACTACTTTACAAAGCTTAGTATCATCTGCACAGATTTACACTTTAATATATAATCCCTTTACAAGGTCATTAATAAATATAATAAAAAGAATAGGACCAAGAACTGACCCCTGTGTAACAGTCACGCAAGAAGAGTATGCACCTCTGTTTTACTTACATACATTTTTTTCCCAGCCTAAGCATTCCCATTTTATGTACAAACCCTTTATGTGACACTGTATCAAATGCTTTGAAAAATCAAGATATACCAACCTTTTATGTCACCGTATTAAATACTATGGAAAAATCAAGATATACGACATCTCGCGAATCACCCTTTATATTAGATTTAAACAGATATCCTGCTGCCGTAGCATGATCGGAGTTATGCTTTAAAGGGGTTATCAAGGGAAAAAATATTTTTTATATATCAACTGGCTCCTGAAAGTTAAACAGATTTGTAAATTACTTCTATTAAAAATCTTCATCCTTTCAGTACTTATGAGCTTCTGAAGTTGAGTTGTTCTTTTCTGTCTAAGTGCTCTCTGATGACACGTTTCTCGGGAACCGCCCAGTTTTGAAGCAAATGACCATAGCAAACCTCTTCTACTCTGTGCAGTTCCCGAGACAAGCAGAGATGTCAGCAGAAATGTCAGCAGAGGGCACTGTTGCCAGACAGAAAACAACAACTCATCTTCAGCAGCTGATAATTATTGAAAGGATTAAGATTTTTTAAAGGGGTACTCCGCCCCTAGACATCTTATCCCCTATCCAAAGGATAGGGGATAAGATGTCAGATCGCCGCGGTCCCGCTGCTGCGGAGCCCTGGGATCCCCACTGTGGCACTGCGCTATTATTACAGTACAGAGCGAGTTCGCTCTGAGCGTAATGACGGGCGATACAGGGGACAGAGCCGTGTGATGTCATGGCTCCGCCCCTCGTGACATCACGGCCCGTCCCCTTAATGCAAGTCTATGGCAGGGGGCGTGATGACCGCCGCACCCCTTCCCATAGACTTGAATTGAAAGGGGCGGACCATGATGTCACGAGGGGCGGAGCCGTGACATAACGATGCTCCGGCCCCTGTATTGCGCGTCATTACATGCAGAGCGAACTCGCTCTGTGCTGTAATGATAGCGCAGTGCTGCAGCGGTGATCCCGGGGCTCCCCAGCAGCGGCACCACGGCGATCTGACATCTTATCCCCTATCCTTTGGATAGGGGATAAGATGTCTAGGGGCGGAGTACCCCTTTAATAGTTACATAGTTACATAGTTAGTACGGTTGAAAAAAGACACACGTCCATCAAGTTCAACTAGGGAATTGAAGGGTAGGGGTGTGGTGCGATATTGGGGAAGGGATGGGATTTTATATTTCTTCATAAGCATTAATGTTATTTTGTTCCAGGAATGTATCTAACCCTGTTTTAAAGCTGTTAAATTTTCCTGCTGTGACCAGTTCCTGAGGTAGACTGTTCCATAAGTTCACAGTTCTTTTGGTAAAGAAGGCGTGTCGCCCCTTTAGACTAAACCTTTTCTTCTCCAGATGGAGGGAGTGCCCCCTCGTCCTTTGGGGTGGGGTTTAACCTGCAACAGTTTTTCTCCATATTTTTTGTATGGGCCATTAATATACTTATATACATTTATCATATCCCCCCTTAAACGTCTCTTCTCAAGACTAAACAATTGTAACTCCTTTAATCGCTCCTCATAGCTAAGATGTTCCATGCCCCATATTAGTTTTGTCACGCATCTCTGCACCCTTTCCAGCTCCACAGTGTCCCTTTTATGGACTGGTGCCAAAAACTGAACAGCATATTCCAGATGAGGCCGTACCAATGCTTTATAAAGGGGGAGTATTATGTCCCTGTCCCTCAAGTCCATGCCTCTTTTATACATGACAATATCCTGCCGGCCTTGGAAGCAGCAGCCTGACATTGCATGCTATTCTGTAGTCTGTGATCTACAAGTACACCCAGATCCTTCTCTACCAGTGACTCTGCCAGTTTAATCCCCCCTAAGACATACGATGCATGCATGTTATTAGTACCCAGATGCATAACTTTACATTTATCCACATTGAACCTCATTTGCCAAGTGGATGCCCAGACACTTAGTCTATCCAAGTCATCTTGTAACTTATGCACATCCTCTATAGACTGTACTGTGCTACAAAGCTTGGTGTCATCTGCAAAGATAGAAACAGAGCTGTTAATGCCATCCTCTATATCATTGATAAATAAATTAAACAACAGCGGGCCCAGTACAGAACCTTGGGGTACACCACTAATAACCGGGGACCAATCAGAGTACGAATCATTGACCACCATTCTCTGGGTACGATCCATGAGCTAGTGTTCAATCCAGTTACAAACTAAAGTTTCCAAACCCAAAGACCTTAACTTACCTGTCAGACGACTATGAGGGACAGTATCAAATGCTTTAGCAAAATCCAGAAACACTATATCCACAGCCATTCCTCTGTCAAGGCTTCTACTCAGAAATTACTAATAGAAGTAATTTACAAATTTGTTTAACTTTCTGGAGCCAGTTGATATAAAGAAAAAAGTTTTTTCCTGGAATACCCCTTTAATTACTGTTTGCATATGTCTGAGATAGGGAAAATAAATTATTACTCCCTGATGGCAAGTAAAGTGGAACCAGTAGGGATTTAAACACAAAATAGACAAAGGGTGAAAAAAAATATACATAAAAAATCTATATAAAAAAAGAACCAGGTCTGTCTGATAGTACTCCTCTGGATTCTCTCCTGTCTGATAGTACTCCTCTGTGCTCTCTCCTGTCTGATAGTACTCCTCTGGGTTCTCTCCTGTCTGATAGCACTCCTCTGTGCTCTCTCCTGTCTGATAGCACTTCTCTGTGCTCTCTCTTATCTGATAGTACTCCTCTGTGCTCTCTCTTATCTGATATTATTCCTCTGTGCTCTCCTGTCTGATAGCACTCCTCTGTTCTCTCTCCTGTCAGATAGGACTCCTCGGTGCTCTCTCCTGTCTGATAGGACTCATCTGTGCTCTCTCCTGTCTGACAGCACTCCTCTGTGCTCTCTCCTGTCTGATAGGACTACTCTGTGCTCTCTCCTGTCTGATAGGACTCTCTACTGTCTGATAGTACTGCTCTGTGCCCTCTCCTGTCTGATAGTACTCCTCTGTGTTCTCTCCTGTCTGATAGTACTCATCTGTGCTCTCTTCTGTCTGATAGGACTCCTCTGTGTTCTCTCCTGTCTGATAGGACTCCTCTGTGCTCTCTCCTGTCTGATATGACTCCTCTGTGCTCTCTCCTGTCTGATAGGACTCCTCTGTGTTCTCTCCTGTCTGATAGTACTCATCTGTGCTCTCTCCTGTCTGATAGGACTTCTCTGTGTTCTCTCCTGTCTAATAGTACTCATCTGTGCTCTGTCTGATAGGACTCCTCTGTGTTCTCTCCTGTCTGATATGACTCATCTGTGCTCTCTTCTGTCTGATAGGACTCCTCTGTGTTCTCTCCTGTCTGATAGGACTCCTCTGTCTTCTCTCCTGTCTGATAGGACTCCTCTGTGTTCTCTCCTGTCTAATAGTACTCATCTGTGCTCTGTCTGATATGACTCCTCTGTCTTCTCTCCTGTCTGATATGACTCCTCTGTGCTCTCTCCTGTCTGATAGGACTCCTATGTGTTCTCTCCTGTCTGATAGTACTCATCTGTGCTCTCTCCTGTCTTATAGGACTCCTCTGTGTTCTCTCCTGTCTAATAGTACTCATCTGTGCTCTGTCTGATAGGACTCCTCTGTGTTCTCTCCTGTCTGATATGACTCCTCTGTGCTCTCTCTTGTCTGATAGGACTCCTCTGTGTTCTCTCCTGTCTGATATGACTCCTCTGTGCTCTCTCCTGTCTGATATGACTATTCTGTCTTCTCTCCTGTCTGATATGACTCCTTTGTGCTCTCTCCTGTCTGATAGGACTCCTCAGTGTTCTCTCCTGTCTGATATGACTCCTCTGTGCCCTCTCCTGTACTATTAGATAGGAGAGAGCACAGAGGAGTGCTAGCCCACCCCCACTTACTGGACTTTGTCCATGCCTGTGCTTCAGCTTGGACAAAGACATGATTTCTATAAAATGTTCTTATGAAGTATATAAGGTTAATGTTTTGCTAAGATGTAAAACAAAAAGTTTTTGAATCTAACAGTGCCCATTTAAGCTTACTCAGGGTATTTCCTAATCCCAAGTAGAGGTACCACTCTGTAGCAGTGAAGGGAAATATTACTATACAGATATCCAACTGAGATAGGCAGGCAACAATAAACCTCTTCCATTGATGGGGAAAATGATGAGCCTGGACATCTGAACATATTACAGCCTCCTATTTATAAGTAATAACACATCTCTCATTTGTGTTATAACCAAGTTAGTAGAGGGAATCAACATTATTATAATCCCTATGTTTGGAATCAAAAGATCCAAAAACTCATTAGTCTCATAATTTTGTTGAGGGTGGTACTAACAGTTTTCCAAAGATGTTTCATATTTGAACAATCCCACATACCATGGAACAGATCAGTCTCTTGCTGTCTCCCACCAACTTTCATTGATCATCCACTTCTGAAATTCCTGGATCCAATCTCTAATGTAATCTTCCGTCTCAGTTCCTCATATTTCATGGAGAAAGATTGCTTTGTGGTTTCCAAAAGAAAAGCATCAGATTGATTATGCGCACTTCCTCACTAACATTTATCAGTTTTTACGCATAGCTAGAGCAGATCATGGGAGGCTGAACTTCATTTGATCATGGTTTATCATCAGGATGAAAAAGTTCCCCCAAGGTGTTTACCCCCTTAGCTTTACAGCTACAAAACAATTTGCTCCAAAGTCCCAACTTACAACTAGGGTTACCCCAAAACTGCATGGTGGGCTAATTTATCCAAAAGTTTTCAGAGGATTTTTATAGGTAACATAAAAAATTTAAGTTAAACAGCCATAGGTCATTTTATAAAAGGATAGCCCCAACCTACTACTCCCCCCCCCCCCCCTCCCGCCCTTTCTGTGATATTGGGGTTTTACTATTTGGTTAACTATCGGTACATTTCTCTGTAGAGGAAAGTGGAGGGAAATTTTATAGAAAAAGGGGTGTAAATGTCAGGTTTAGAGGATGTGATTAGGAGGCTAAGGAGCAGTAACCCCCCAATCTAGCACTGCCCATCTAACTATACAATGAAGTGGCTAGTAAAACCCCTTTATCTCAAGGATGGGGGTCACAGCAAAAAAAAGCAATCAGGGGACTAGAGGCTATTAAATTATGGAAATTTCAAAACTGGTTGCTGCCTTATCCCTGCCTGTGCAATACCACATTCAATTCAATGAGCCGACCGGAGTCAGTATGAGGCTTTTGACCAGAACAGAAAACCGTGGTCTGCTGCAGTTTTCAGTCTGGTTGAAAAGCTGTATGTGGTCGCCGACCGAAGTCACTAGCTTACTCCATTAGGCTTATTGAAATGAATGAGATACAGCACAGAAATGTGATGAGAATGCACCCTTAGTTGTGGATTTGCTGCATATTAATGTAACCCATGTTGTTCTTGTATTCATACACTCATGCAGTAGATGTAATGTATAATAAAGTCTTGGGGACCTCATGCATTTGTGCAGTGAAAAAGCTACAGAGCAGAAAATCATGATTTGCCCCAGTTGGATTTTTCTTTTATTTCCATTACTTTCAGTTGTTCCAACAAAGAGCAAAATAGTAATTAAAAAGTACTGAATACTAAGGCCTTAGTGACATGATAACAACCTGAATAAGATTAACACCGTGAATGAAACAGGAGGCCATTATCACAGTAAGGAGACTAAAATTGCATTAGTTGTGCTGCTATGGTTTTATTTTATTAAATGCTACTTTGAGTTATAAAAAAAATACTAAAGCACCAAATTCAAGTAAGCCAATCTTCTTGGACCTTGCCATTAATGGAAATCTTACAATATTTTTTACAATGTTTAATACACCAACATTTTCAAAATAGCATTGAAAGGGCTACTAAGTGTTGATATTTTATGTTTCTCATTTATTATCCGTTATTCATATTTATTATTTAGTTTTTTTATTGCGTACTATACTCCTATAAGTATTGCTCCAGGAGCAGGAGACAGGTTCAATAGTCAGCCTCATTGGAGTTGTCTTGTTAGACCTTTAGGGCTAACAAGAACCAGGACCCAATGGGGGATTCCCTGGTGGTTTGGTCTAGCTTGGAGACTAGTAAATAGTGCAGTGTCATTTTATTCTCAGTTAATAGTCCAGGCGCACGTTACTGGAGAACTTGAAATAAAGGCGTATAGAATGTTATGAATTTCACCAAATGGATCACACAGTGTGTGCCATAAATTTGGGATATTTTCAATCTTTAGCTTTCCATTTGTATAGTGGCATACTTCATGACACATTTGATGTCTTATGTTGTCCTATGTTGAAGATACAACACTAAACTAATTTATATGAGGTATGGTGGCTATAATTATCCATGTTTGTTCCTTCTTTAATTTTTTATAATGATTATTATTATTTGCATTTATTTACATTTTCTTACATATGGCTTTCCATTCTGGAAATGTCCAATTTCTTTGAATAAGAGAAGAACTGGAAAAGCAATATGTCACTCATATAAACCTTAAAGTAAGATTAATAGCCATGCAGGAACGTTTTACGAAAGCAGCTGCAGATAGGGAAGGTTTCAATGTTTGATCGTTGGCTGTAGCCTTAAAGGGGTACTCTGGCCCTAAGACATCTTATCCCCTATCCAATTATAGGGGATAAGATGTCTGATCGCGCTGGGGACCCCCGCAATCTCTCATGCAGACATCCACCTATGGCAGTTGCACAGAATGATGTTCACTCCGTGTCTGAAGGGTCACGACTACTGGGACGGAGATTCGAGACATCACGACTCTGCCCCCTTGTGACATCACGCCCCACCCCCTCAATGCAATACTATGGGAGGGGGCGTGACATCACAAAGGAGCGGAGCCATGGCGTCACAATAGTCTGTCCCCTGCACAGCCCATCATCAGCCTTGCTCTGTGCAGCTGAAAAACGGGGGTGCTGCAGGAGAGATTGCAGGGGTCCCCAGCGGTGGGATTCCCAAGATCTAACATCTTATGCCCTATCATTTTGATAGGGGATAAGATGTTTAGCGCCGGAGTACCCCTTTAATAAAATGAGTCAACCAAACAAGATTTTTGTAGAGATGAGCAAATTTTTTGAAAAATTAGATTCGACCGGTTTGCCGAATTTTCTGAAAAATTTGTTTCAGTCCAAATTTATTTGTGGTGAATCTCTATTAAAAACGGCTATTTCTGGCCTGCAGAGAGCCTCAATAGGGGCACACTTTGCCTTGCTGTAACACGCATAGGGTGTGTGCTAGGTTAGTGAAATAATACTGTTATTCAGTATGACATGCAGATTACATGCATTGCTATTAGAATCACTGTTGCAGAGCAGCACAATGACAGAGCCTGGAGGTGGCATCGGTATGAGGAGACCATATAGTGGCTGAATGACACAGCCTGGAGGTGGCAGCAGCAAGAGGAGAACATATGGTGGCAGTATGATACAGCCTGGAGCTGGCATCAGCATGAGGAGAACATATGGTGGCAGTATGATACAGCCTGGAGCTGGCATCAGCATGAGGAGAACATATGGTGGCAGAATGAGACAGCCTGAAGCTGGCATCAGCATGAGGAGAACATATGGTGGCAGTATGATACAGCCTGGAGCTGGCAGCATCATGAGGAGAACAGATGGTGGCGGAATGAGACAGCCTAGAGCTGGCATCAGCATGAGGAGAACATATGGTGGCAGAATGAGACAGCCTGGAGGTGGCATCAGCAGCATCAGGAGTCCTGAAAGTGACCCGGTGACATAGTGGGTCGGTGGGTGGCAAAACCAGTACCTGGTGACGAAGGTGGGTGAAAAAAGGAGGACTTGACATCAGATGTGTGGCATCAGGTGGGTGGCAGGATCAGAATAGTAGCTGAGGCAGATAGGCAGAAGAAAAAAGTTTCTTTTGTAAAAGTGTTAGTGTGCACCAGTAAGTATTGAGGATATGCATTATGTAAAACTTAACTTTTAATAATAATCTTAGGATAAAATATATGTACCCAATTTTTTTTAATCAAACAAAAGGAAAGGTGTGCAAAAAACACCATGTGCAACATACACCACCAAGTATTGATGTGATGTAAAGACCTCTAAAAGGTGGAAGGCAACAACGTATGATTCATTGTAACCGGTGGGGGTAAAAACTTCCCTCTCGCATTGTTAAAGGGAACCAATCATCAGATTTTACCCTATATGACGCTTGGCAAAGCGTTATATAGGGTAAAATCTTTATTTTCACCATTCTCGGGGGATGTTCCTGCCCCCAGGGATGGTGAAGATATGAAGTTATAAACTAGTCACCGCCGCCGCCATAAGTAGTCACCTGGGCGGGGAGCTCTTCTCACCAACTCCTGTTCTTCTGACGGCTGCGACGCCCCCTCCGCTTGATTGACGGGCCGCATCATTGCTCTGCTCCGTCTGTTCAGTGAGAGGAACGATGACGCGACCTGGAGGGCCACAGGCTTGGTGGTTTCTAAACCGTGGCCCTCTAACCTGTTAAGGACCCAGGGCATACCTGTACGCCCTGTGTCCGCTCCTGTTCTATAACATAGCGTCATAGCGGGTCGGGTCCGTGGCTAATAGCGCGTGGCACTGATCGCGGTGCCGCGCGCTATTAACCCTTTAGACTCTAAACTGAAACTAAACCTATGCCGGTTAAGGCTAGGTTCACACTACGTTTTGTACTTACGGTTCCCGTATATGGCTGGGAGGAGGGGGGGGGGGGCGGCGATTAATTGCGGCGCCCACACTCAGCCGTATACGGGAACCTTATTTAATGCGTGTCTATGAGCCGACCAGAGTGAATCGCAGTCACCGGTCGGCTGCATTTTCGGCCGTATGCGGTTTGCCGACCGCAGGCAAAAACTTGGTCGACCGCGTTTTTGCCTGCGGTCAGGAAACCGCATACGGCCGAAAACACAGCCGATCGGCAGCTGCGGTTCACTCCGGTCGGCTCATAGAGATTACCAGAACACTGTGGCTAGCTTTCTGTGAACTTGTATTTCCTGTTTTCAGTTTTCTTGTTTGCCTAAAAATCCCATGATACAATTTTCCTCCTTCCCACACATCAGCTACCCCACCCATTGAAACATAAATGAGCTGCAGACCTGTGGTTTTCAATACAGGGTGCCTCCAGCTGTTGCATTACTTGCAGATTGCTCTCTCCACCCATTGAAGTAGACAGGCTCCCTGTCATCAGCTGACTAGTGAGTCAGGTCTCGACCGCATTGCAAGCTGGGAAAAATTCCGAGACAGCAGTCATTTTGTATGCTGTTAAAAATAAATATTGGGATGAAAATCACATAAGAATTGTGAGAAAACCGTCACACACAGGTAAAGACACTATATTATGAACTACACTAACTTTACAGCCCCTGTAGCCAAGTCAAATAAAAAAAATCCTGGAATACCCCTTTAAATGATCTTTATTCACTTTTTTTTCCACTTTTTTTTTTTGCAGTGTTATAGCTCCCATAGGGGGCTTTAACCCTGCACACACTGATCTTTTACATTGTTCAATGGTTTCTCATAGGAAACCATTGATCAATGATTCTGCCGCTTGACTGCTCATGCCTGGATTTCAGGCACTGAGCAGTAATTCGGCGATCAGACAGCGAGGAGGCATGTTAAGGACCCAGGGCATACCTGTACGCCCTGTGTCCGCTCCTGTTCTATAACATAGCGTCATAGCAGGTCGGGTCCGTGGCTAATAGCGCGTGGCACTGATCGCGGTGCCGCGCGCTATTAACCCTTTAGACTCTAAACTGAAACTAAACCTATGCCGGTTAAGGCTAGGTTCACACTACGTTTTGTACTTACGGTTCCCGTATATGGCTGGGAGGAGGGGGGGGGCGGCGATTAATCACGGCGCCCACACTCAGCCGTTTACAGGAACCTTATTTAATGCATGTCTATGAGCCGACCAGAGTGAATCGCAGTCACCGGTCGGCTGCATTTTCGGCCGTATGCGGTTTGCCGACCGCAGGCAAAAACGTGGTCGACCGCGTTTTTGCCTGCGGTCGGGAAACCGCATACGGCCGAAAACACAGCCGACCGGCAGCTGCGGTTCACTCCGGTCGGCTCATAGACATGCATTAAATATGGTTCCCGTATACGGCTGAGTGCGGGCACCGAAATTAAGCCCCGCCCCCCCCCCTCCTCCCAGCCGTATACGGGAACCGTAAGTACAAAACATAGTGTGAACCTAGCCTAACTCAGGGGGCTGTTTGGGATCGCCACACTGAAATCGCAGCATCCCGAACAGCTTACAGGACAGCGGGAGGGTCCCTACCTGCCTCCTCGCTGTCTGATCGCCGAATTACTGCTCAGTGCCTGAAATCCAGGCATGAGCAGTCAAGCGGCAGAATCATTGATCAATGGTTTCCTATGAGAAACCATTGAACAATGTAAAAGATCAGTGTGTGCAGTGTTAAAGCCCCCTATGGGAGCTATAACACTGCAAAAAAAGTGGAAAAAAAAGTGAATAAAGATCATTTAAAGGGGTATTCCAGGATTTTTTTTTATTTGACTTGGCTACAGGGGCTGTAAAGTTAGTGTAGTTCATAATATAGTGTCTTTACCTGTGTGTGACGGTTTTCTCACAATTCTTATGTGATTTTCATCCCAATATTTATTTTTAACAGCATACAAAATGACTGCTGTCTCGGAATTTTTCCCAGCTTGCAATGCGGTCGAGACCTGACTCACTAGTCAGCTGATGACAGGGAGCCTGTCTACTTCAATGGGTGGAGAGAGCAATCTGCAAGTAATGCAACAGCTGGAGGCACCCTGTATTGAAAACCACAGGTCTGCAGCTCATTTATGTTTCAATGGGTGGGGTAGCTGATGTGTGGGAAGGAGAAAAATTGTATCATGGGATTTGTAGGCAAACAAGAAAACTGAAAACAGGAAATACAAGTTCACAGAAAGCTAGCCACAGTGTTCTGGTAATCTCACAGCATAGCCATTTAGCCCAAGACAAGCGCAGATCCTTCCTAAGCATGTCCATTACTGTCTGCTAGGTACGTACTAAAATCACCTTATGCTGGATAACCCCTTTAACCCCTTCCCTAATAAAAGTTTGAATCACCCCCTTTTCTCATTTAAAAAAAAAGAACAGTGTAAATAAAAATAAAAATAAACATATGTGGTATCGCTGCGTGCGGAAATGACCGAGTTATAAAAATATATAATTAATTAAACTGCACGGTCAATGGCGTAGACGCAAAAAAATTCCAAAGTCCCAAATAGTGTATTTTTGGTCACTTTTTATATCATGAAAAAATGAATAAAAAGCGATCAATAAGTCCAATCAATACAAAAATGGTACTGATAAAAACTTCAGAACATGGAGCAAAAATGAGCCCTCATACCGCCCCATACGCAGAAAAATAAAAAAGTTATAGGGGTCAGAAGATGACAATTTTAAACGTATACATTTTTCTGCATGTAGTTATGATTTTTTCCAGAAGTACGACAAAATCAAACATATATAAGTAGGGTATCATTTCAATCGTATGGACCTACAGAATAAAGAGAAGGTGTCATTTTTACCGTGTAGAAACGGAAGCCCCCAAAAGTTACAAAATACGGTAGTGTTTTTTTCTTTCAATTTTGTCTCACAATGATTTTTTTTCTGTTTCGCCATAGATTTTTGGGTAAAATGACTGATGTCATTACAAAGTAGAATTGGTGGCGCAAAAAATAAGCCATCATATGGATTTTTAGGTGCAAAATTTTAAGAGTTATGATTTTTTAAAGGTAAAGAGGAAAAAACGAAAATGCAAATACGGAAAAACCCCCGGTCCTTAAGGGGCTAAATCTTGCAAAACTACAACTCCCAGCATGCAGGAACGGCTTTCTCGCCATACTGGGATTTGTAGTTGCGTACCTCCAGCTGTTGCATAAGTACATCTCCCAGCATGCCCTTTGGCGATCAGTACATGCTGGGAGTTGTAGTTTTGCAACAGCTGGAGACACACTGATTGGAAAATACTGAGTTAGATAACAGAACTTAAAGGAGTAGTCCAGTGGTGACTCAGTGGTGAGCAACTTATCCCCTATCCTAAGGATAGGGGATAAGTTGCAGATCGCGGGGGGTCCGACCACTGGGGCCCCCCGCGATCTCCTGTATGGAGCCCTTACAGCCCGCGGGAAGGGGGCGTGTCGACCTCCGCACGAAGCGGCGGCCGACACGCCCCCTCAATACAACTCTATTGCCTTCGGCAATCTCCGGCTCTGCCATAGAGATGTATTGAGGGGGCGTGTCGGCCGCCGCCTCATGCGGGGGTCGACACCCGCTATCTGGGCGGAGAGCCGGGGCCCCGTACAGAGAGATCGCAGGGGGCCCCAGCGGTCGGACCCCCCGCGATCTCAAACTTATCCCCTATCCTTAGGATAAGTTTTTCACCACTGGACTACCCCTTTAACTGAAGGTTTTCCAACCAGTGTGCCTCCAGCTGTTGCAAAAGTACAACTCCCAGCATGCACGGTCTGTCAGTGCATGTTGGGAGTTGTAGTTTTGCAACAGCTGGACGTTTGCCCCCCCCCCCCCCCATCCCCCCCATGTGAATGTACAGGGTACATTCACACGGGCGGGTTTACATTGAGTTTCCTGCTTCGAGTTTGAGCCGCCGGCAAATTTTCCACCGCAGCGCAAACTCCTAGCGGGAAACTCACCGTAAACCCACCCATGTGAATGTACCCTGAAAACACTACACTACACAAACACATAATAAAGGGTAAAACACTACATATACACCCCCCTACACTGCCCCCCCCCCCAATAAAAATGAAAAATGTATGGAATGGCAGTGTTTACAAAACAGATCCTCCAGCTGTTGCAAAACAACAACTCCCAGCCACTGACTATCCAGGCATGCTGGGAGTTTAGCAACAGCTGGAGGCACCCTGTTTGGGAATCACTGGCTTGGAATACCCCTATGTGCAACCCTATGCAATCCCTAATTTAGGCATCAAATGCGCATCGCGCTCTCTCACTTGGGAGCCCTGTCGTATTTCAAGGAAACAGTTTAGGGCCACTTATTTGCGGGTATTTCCGGAAATTACGTTACAAATTTTGGGGGGGCTTTTTCTCCTTTTACCCCTTATGAAAAGGAAAATTTGGGGGTCTACACCAGCCTGTTAGAGTAAAAAAAAAAACTTTTTACACTAACATGCTGGTGTTGCCCCATACGTTTTATTTTCACAAGAGGTAAAAGGAAAAAGAGACCCCCAAAATTTGTAACACAATTTCTCCTGAGTACTAGTGTTGCTCGAGAATATTCACGAATATCGCATATTCGCGAATATTCGCGAATATAGCACTATATATTTGTAATTATGAATATTCGTATTTATTTTTTTTTTTTTTTCACAGTACACATCACAGTGATCATCCCTCTCTGCTTCCAGCTTGTGTGGTGTAAAGAAGGCTCTAATACCACTGTGTGAGACTGGTGTGCAAATTTTCGCATATGCAAATTTTCGCTTATGCTAATTTTTGGATGTGCTAATTTCCGCATACGCTAATTTTCGCATACACGAAAATATAACGCGAATATTACGAATAGGCGAATTTTGCGAATATATGACGAATAGTCGTCCATATATTCGCGAAATATCGCGAATTCGAATATGGCCTATGCCGCTCAACACTACTGAGTTCAGAAATACACCATATGTGGGCACATTTTCTTGCCAAAGCCCAATGGCGCTCCCTCTCTTCTGAGCATTGTAGTTTGCCCGCAGAGCACTTTACATCCACATATGGGGTATGTTCTTACTCTGAAGAAATGGGGTTACAAATTTTGGGAGGCTTTTTTTTCCTATTACTCCTTGTAAAAATGTAAAATTTGGGGGAAAAACTGCCTTTTAGTGAAAAAAATAATAATTTACACATCCAACTTTAACGAAAAGCCGTCAAACACCTGTGGGGTGTTAATGCTCACTGGACCCCTTGTTTCGTTCCCTGAGGGGTGTAGTTTCCAAAATAGTATGCCATGTGAGTTTTTTTTTCTGTTCTGGCACCATAGGGGCTTCCTAAATGTGAAATGCCCCCAAAAACCATTTCAGAAAAACTTACTCTCCAAAATCCCATTGTCACTCCTTCCCTTCTGAGCCCTCTACTGCGCCCGCCGTACACTTGACATAGACATATGAGGTATTTCCTTACTCTAGAGAAATTGGGCTACATATTTTAGGAAGATTTCTTTCCTTTTACCCCTTGTAAAAATTCAAAAACTGGGTCTACAAGAACATGCGAGTGTAAAAAATTCAGATTTTGAATTTTCTCCTTCACTTTGCTGCTATTCCTGTGAAACACGTAAAGGGTTAACACACTTACTGAATGTCATTTTGAATACTTTGATGGGTGCAGTTTTTATAATGGGGTCATTTATGGGGTATTTCTAATATGAAGGCCCCTCAAATCCACTTCAAAACTCAACTGGTCCCTAAAAAATGATGCAAACATAAAGTAGACATATTGAATATGTGAATCAATATATAATTTATTTGGAAAGTCCATTTTCCTTGTAAGCAGAGAGTTTCAAAGTAAAAAAAATTCAATTTTTTTAATAACATTTTGGAATTTTTCACCAAGAAATGATGCAAGTATCGACAAAATTTTACCACTAACATAAAGAAGAATATTTCACAAAAAAACAATCTCGTAAAAGTAAAAGCATCCCAGAGTGATTAATGCTTAAAGTGACAGTGGTCAGATGTGCAAAAAAAAAAGGGCTTAGTCCTTAAGGTGAAAAAGGGCTGAGTCGTTAAGGGGTTAAGACAAAATGATACACCACTTAGATGAACGTACGTGGCATGCACTTATGAGGGGAGTACAATGCACTCCAGAATGCTTAAAACAGTATTTGTCTACAATACCAGCAGGTATGTACTTTTGCCTGGCCTTTCACAGTAACTAGGCCCTTAAAAGTTTAACAGGAAAAAAATGGTATACCACTTAGATGTACGCACGTGGTATACACTTATGAGGGGAGTACAATGCACTCCACTTTGCTTAAAACAGTATTTGTCTATAACAGCAGCAAGTGTGTACTTTTGGCTGGTCTTTCCCAGTAACTAGGCCCTTAAGACTTTAACAGGAACAAAATGGTACACCACCTATGTACGCACAGGTTACACTTAACAGAGGACAATATGCTCCGCTACTCAACCAGTATTAGGCACTAATAATAGGTGATTGTGGCTTTTAGTGCTCACCTCACCCTATCTGGCTGGCTACTATTAGCTTTTCAGTTGTTGTACATACCAGTGCTGCGGCACACAGTCGCTGTGTAATACACCCAAAATTGCACTCTCTCTCTCAATCTCTCTCTATTCCCTATCAGTGCTTCTAAGATGGATTTTGGCTTGAGGTGAATTACTGCTGTAAAAATGCTTTTCTGTGCAGCACACACTGTTCTTTGTCCCTCTCTCTCTCTCTCTGCAATAGAACACTGATGTGAGTGGCCGCAAGATGGCTGATGATTATATAGGGCTGTGACATCACAGAGGTGGCTGGCTGCTGATAGGCTGCATGCTTCATGTGATTCAGGGTCATCCCGCCTACCCTGTTCCCGCATTCCAAGCATTCCTTGCCCCATGTCCTGACATGTAGAGCCCGCCATCTTAGATACCCTGTAGCCTGGACCGTACTAAATGGAGTTTAATGAAGCTATTCCTGCGATCAAATCGCGGCGATATTCGCATTCGTTGCAAGCAAATTTTTCCTGAAATTCGTAACGAATTCGGATTCATAAGATTCGATTCGCTCATCCCTAATTCTGTCATTATTTTTTCCTTGAAGTCATCTCACCAATTAATTTTAGAACTATTTTCTTTTATTTGACAGCATCAATAAACCACTCAAACTCCCCACATTCTGAGGATATGGTGTCCAACTTATCACCATCACTGTTAAAAAAAAATCCACAGGAATTCTCTAATGATTTTTCAGACACTTGCAGAGGCCCTATGTGATTGATCTATACTGCTTACATTCTTCCTTTGAAAGGTGTGGTAATGGGTTCATTATACAATAAAGACTTTATTTCAACTGCAACACTATAAATAGCATATAAACATATATACAGTCAACAATAATAACAAAAAATATATTACATTGTAATTAAAGGGGTAGTCCAGTGCTGAAAAACTTATCCCCTATCCTCAATACAAACTTATCCCCTATCCTAGCCCCCTCAATACAGCGCTATGGCAAAGCCGGAGACTGCTGAAGGCAGCCCTCCGGCTCTACCACAGAGTTGTATTGAGGGGGCGTGTCAGCTGCCGCTTCGTGCGGTGGTCAACACCCCCTTCCTGTGGGCTGCCGGGGCCCCGCACAGGAGATGACGGGAGGCCCCAGTGGTCGGACCCCCTGTAATATGAAACCTATCCCCTGTCCTTAGGATAGGGGATATGTTTTTCAGCACTGGATATCTCCTTTAAGCTAGTCTTTTGGGGATGGCTTTGGAGGAAGACTTTCTGGCAGTTGTTGAGTTGTGGTCGCAGTCAGGTGTAGATCACAACTTAAACTCATTTACTTACATTAGCTGTGATGTAGCATTGTCCTGAAATGCAACATGGCAACCTTTGTCTACATCAACTGTGTTATATTCTAAGTCCTTGTGTAGCCCTAGCCTATATTTTAGTAGTAATTTAAAGAGTACTCTGGAATGCATTTTTTTTTCAACTTGTCCAGAATACTGTATTTAAAAAAAACACAAAAGACTGAACTTTTCTTCAACTGCTCCCCCGATACCTCTGGTATCCCACACCCGGACTCCACTGCGGTCTTCTTCCTAGTTCTCTTGGTTGACTTGTCACATTGTGACTCAGCTAACTGCTGGCTGTAGTGATGACCCGCCTTGGCTGGTGGTAGGCTGAGCGGCAGTGTAAGCTTTCAAAGGGGTACTCCGGTGGAAAACAAATTTTTTCACATCAACTTGTGCCAAAAAGTTAAACAGATTTGTTAATTACTTTTATTTCAAAATCTTAATCATTCCAGTACTTATCAGCTGCTGTATTCTACAGAGGAAGTTGCATTGCTCTTTTCTGTCTGACCACAGTGTCTCTGTCCATGTCAGGAACTGTCGAGAGCAGGAACAAGTCCCCATAGAAAACCTCTCCTGCTCTGGACAATTACTGACACAGACATAGGTGTCAGCAGAGAGCACTGTGGTCCGACAGAAAAGATCCATACAACTTCCTCTGGAGTATACAGCAGCTGATAAGTACTGGAAGGCTTGAGATTTTTAAATAGAAGTCATTTACAAATCTGTTTAACTTTCTGGCACAAGTTGATTTAAAAAAAATGTTTTCCACCAAAGTACCCCTTTAAAGCCCTTTATGGTTTTCTTGTTGGTGCTGGATGGGAGGTAAGTCCAGTTTATTTTTTTTGTTTTTTTTATGCTGGCATATTGGGCAGGAGTACTATACTAATGCAGAAACCCAAGAAGTTTCAGTTTTCATTTGTTTTTCCTTGCAAGCAAATATCTTAAAATCTTGAGGAATGGAAACACAAATCATATTAGAAAGTTGTCGAATTTTTCATTATTCAGTGATTTATTGCATAAGCAATGGACAAATGTATCCATGTGGACATAAGGACTTTTAAAGGGGTACTCCGCTGCTCAGCCATCACGCCCCCTCCCATAGTCTTGCATTGAGGGGGCGGTGCGTGATGTCATGAGGGGGCAGGGCTATGACATTGCAAGCTCCCGGCGACGGCTCCAGTGTTCGGAACAGTTTGTTCCAAACGCTGAGCAGCGGAGTATCCCTTTAATGGTAAAGTCAAAACACTATGTGGGTGTAATATATTGTATATATTCAAAATTGTAAATGATATCATATACTGCATGAACTTTCATTTGTTTATAATGCCTGGGTCTATAGAGGTTGAAGAATATGTGACTATAACTATATGTGTGCCATAAAGCATATTAAACAGTGCTACATATTTTATTTATGTGCATTGCACGCAGTGTAATAGCCTCTCCTTGTATGCTCTACTCACATCTATCGTGCTTTACAGTTATTGGCATCATAAACAATCCAGTCATTTGCATGCTGTTTGTGGCTTTTAGTTAACAAAACAACACTCCAGGGCAGAGAAATGATAAGAAGCAATTGAAATCTGAAATATGTGCTACAATTTAATTACATTACAGTAATACATTGAGATATTGCTTCTACATCCCAGCAAACCAAGAAATGTAATAATACACCGACTTAAATCTCCAGCCTGTTGAATTAATTATGACCCTAATTTCACCATGACGGAAGGACATTGCCACAGGTTTTTGTGGAAGAAGGAAAAACCGCTATCATTTTAACAAACCACAGATCAAATACTAATGGGGGTCATCTGTGGGCACACAAAAAGTCTCTTACTTATAGAGAGATTGTCAAAATCTGTGCTGCAGCAAGTGGTGCCAAGATTATGCAATTTCTGCAACTCTGGCAAAGCAATAGGAGGTAAAGTAAGGTAATAGTTCCTGAGCCATATATCTGGCCTTTAGTATTGATCTGTGACTGTGACCCATGTTACTGCTGCAACAATCTCATGTCAACATGAATGGACAGTTCTGGAGGATAACTGAAGAAATAATCCTGGAAATGGCGATTAAAATTGCAAGATTCCTAGGACCTGTCAAAAGTTTTTCCATATCACAGGTACACTTTAATTATTTCTTCATGTTTTTAAGAAATGTTACTCTCTATTTTTATTTGTATGCTTTTTTTCGTAGATGGTGCACTTCTGGACAGTACGTTTAAAGGGGCACTCCGCCCCTTAACTTCTAATCCCCTATCCAAAGGTTAGGGGATAAGAGGTCTGATTATAGGTGGTCCGACTGCTGGGACCCCGCAATCTCTGGCGCGGAACCCCGTAATACGATGCACAAAGCGAACTCCGCTCTGGGCCGGATGACCACCGCCGTCTTGCCCCCTGCATTCATGTCTATGGGAGGGGCGTGGTGGCTGGGTCACGTTTTCAGTCCCGAAAACTTCTGGTTTCCAAGCCTAGAGACTTAGCTCCGCACATAATGCGGGTGCTGTAGGGAGATCGAGGGGGGTCCCAGCGGATATGGGATAAAATGTCTAAAGCCGGAGTACCCCTTTAATACTAAGCAACACTACTGTATATTAAAATATTTTTTCTTGTGCTAAGATGGTATTTTACGCCTGATAGCTTAGCTCTGGCATACTCTAGCTCGTCGCCTAAGTGCTGGTGAAACTGTGGTCATAAGGGAACGTTGTTACATACATTTTGGACTTGCCCATACATTGCAGGCTATTGGGATAATTATAAATCCTGGTCTCGCAAATCAGTATTGTTATTTTTGCACATAAACACGCTACCTGTTACTTTTCGAGACCTGTATTGTATTTTTTGCATCACTGCAAAGATTGCTTTCATTTGATATTGGAAGACCACCACGGTTCCTACCCTTGACGCTTTAATAGAAAAAATGAACAATACTTACTCTTATGAGAAAATCATAGCGATGGGTTTGGGAAAAATTAGTACCTTCTTGACTAGAGGGGATTTGTGGATTTCCTCTACATTTGATAAAGATATCTACCACCTTCTTCTGAATCAACCACTATAATGTTGCACATGACCATCCTCTTTTCTATTATAGCTTTAGCGCAACATAGGCTCGCTTAGGCTTCACACAATCTTAACACAACTCTGTTTTACATTTCTCCCGACTATTGGTCGATTGATAAGATATGTTTGACATATGTATCATGGTTTACTTGTTCATGTTTTGGAAGTTGTTTTGTTCTTTAAAACTTTTCTATTGACCGCTGTGACTGTCCTAACTTATACATATCAATGTATCTGTATTATTATATGAAAAATTCTCTTCAATAAAAACTGTTGAAGGAAAAAAATTTTTTTTAGGGTGTATTCACACATTCATATTGCTTCATTTCAGTTATGAAATCCACACTAAAGTTCCGCTGCAAAGTACAGTACAATGTTAGCGAGTAAGGTTTAAAAAAAAAAAACACCTCTCACAGCGGAAAAAAAAACTGCATTATCTGAGTTTGCTGTTGATTTTCAAGTCTGCTGCACACTTTATCTGTTGAGGAAATAACCCATATTTTATATCAGACAGGAGGCTTTGCATTATATTGCATTTCCTTCTTTACTGCACAAGCTTAGCAGCAAAATAGTAAACATTTTTTACAAGAAAAACTTTTTAGGTACACTAGTGTACAGGTATATTCACAACCAAACATGCTATATCTGATAATGACCAATGAGAGAGTAGACCAGGTGGTAAAAGGTAATGAGCAACGGTATTAATCTTCTTTCTTTGCTGCTGCTTCGCAGCTTAAGTTGAGTATATAGTGCTCTCATTGTTTTTTCTATTATATACCACTATTTCACAAATATTTCACTAATATTATTACGTTTTGCAACATTATATTCTTATTTATATTGTTCCTATACTCTTATATTATTGTTTATCATATATTTCCATGTATATTTTAATTTTATATATCCACCTGTTTAATTTCATTTAACGCCATATGTTCTGCGTTTCTTTCCCCCTTTCACTAACTCCTATCTAACTGTATACACGCTTATTAGCTATTTTCTCTGTTACCTCGGTTCTCTTTCCCGTTGTCTCGTTGCACGTGCAGCTCCCACCGCCATTGCTGTGACACAATATTAATTAATTTCACGACACGCCAGCTCCATTCCCCATGGTCTCGCGAGGCTTGCGACTTAGCTGGTCCTCAACTAAGCCATTCCCCCCCCCCCCCCCCTTGGCTGACAGACACTGCTCTTCCTGTCAGTCAGAGTGATCCTAGCCTATTGGTAGTCTGTATATTTCGCTGACTACTCTATTATACAACCTTCTACTGCTGCCTAGTGTATATTTAATATATACTCTATTTCATTGACTTTTATATATATAAAAATGTTTCCCTCATAATTCCCTCATAACGGAGGGAAGTGGTTTCCTGTACTCCTAAACTTAATTATTTGATATATTATTTTGTATATATTTATTTCATAATATTAAAGGGGTATTCCAGGCAAAAATTTTTTATCCCCTATCCAAAGGATAGAGGATAAGATGTCTGATTGCGGGGGCCCACCTCTGGGACCCCCCGCGATCTCCCTGCAGCACCCGCATTATATGCGGGAGCTGCGTCTCCACTTTCGGAAACTTCCGGGTTTCCGGGACTGGGGATGTGACTTCACGCCACGCCCCCTCCATTCATGTCTATGGAAGATGACGTGATGGCCGTCACGCCCCCTCCCATAGACATGAATGAAGGGGGTGTGGCGTGACGTCACATCCCCAGTCCTGGAAACCCGGAGGTTTCCGAAACTGGAGACGCAGCTCCCGTATACTTTGGAGACTTGTCACAATGTTGTGTTCTTCTTCGGATGGACAACATTTCTGCTGTACAATATATCAATCGCCTGGGAGGAACCAAATCTTGCCAACATGATGAAAGAGCTTCTGAAAGCATAATATCTTCCCAATATTGTGGCAAATTGGAATTTCCAGTAATTGGAAACTAGATCCTCTAGTTTTACCTCAACTCGATCTCCTTTGGAGTCCCCTACATCTGGACCTATTTGCATCTCGACTCGATCGTCAACTTCCTCTGTTCTTCAGTTGGCGCCCAGACCCAGAAGTCATGGGAGTGGACACTCTTCTTCAATCTTAGCCCACTCACACACTATATGCGTTCCCTCCATTCAACCTGATTTTCAGAATTTACTTCAAGTTCTCTTACAGAAATCCACAATTGTTCTAATCACTTCTTGGTGGCCAACTCAATCCTGGTTTCCCCAAGTCCTCAGCATGGTAACAGATGTTCCAAGGATCCTTACCCATTCTTCGAATCTTCTTTTAGATCTTTTGAACAACCCTCATCCTCTCATTGTTTCCCTTCAACTTCCTCTAGTTGCATGGCTAATCTAGGGTCAACCACTTTTGACACAGAGTTTTCTTCATCAACTAGAGCTATCCTGTCTGAAGCCTGGCCACCAGATACCAGGACTGCATACTAATCAGCCTGGAAACTTTGGGTCGATTAGTGCATACAACGGAACTTGGATCCCGTTATGCATCTATCCCACACATCTTAAACTTTCTCTCTTTTTCTTTTTAATCTGGTAAAGCTTACCATACTATAAATCTTTATCGATCCGCTATCTCTTACTATCATGATTCCATTTTTGTTGGCAAACATCCATAAGTCTGTGAGCTACTTAAAGGTATCCGCTTCAAACGCCCACCTTTACCCAAATATCATTCTACTTGGGATGTTAACTTTATTCTTAATTTATTCACTTATTGGAATGAAAATAACTCTTTGGGGGCGATCTGATTGGTTGCTATGGGCAACTCAGCAACTTTTCCTCTGGACAGGTTTTGTCAAATCTCCCCCATTATCTTTTAAACTTACAACTCTCCTTTGTCTTCTTTCCATTAAAAGAGTTTCTGGCATCAAAGCTCTAGACATATCTCGTAGAAGTTATTCTCCTCAAGATGTCTTGTTTTCTATTCATAAATGTACAAAAACCAATTTACATGAAGTTTTCTATCCTGCTTTTCCTCACCACGATAAATTACACGTGGTTCGTTGTCTCAAATCTTATGAAGCCAAAACAGACTCTCTTAGACTTTCCTTGTGTTCTTAATTACTTATATCATATTGTAAACCTCACTTACCTGTTTCTTCTGCTACCCTAGCTAGATGGATCAGAAAAGTTATGTCTCTGGCAAATATTACATAGTTACATAGTTACATAGTTAGTACGGTCGAAAAAAGACATATGTCTATCAAGTTAAACCAGGGAATTAAGGGGTAGGGGTGTGGCGCGATATTGGGGAAGGGATGGGATTTTATATTTCTTCATAAGCATTAATGTTATTTTGTTCCATAAATGTATCTAATCCTGTTTTAAAGCTGTTAATTGTTCCTACTGTGACCAGTTCCTGAGGTAGACCGTTCCATAAATTCACAGTCCTCACGGTAAAGAAGGCGTGTCGCCCCTTGAGACTAAACTTTTTCTTCTCCAGACGGAGGGAGTGCCCCCTCGTCCTTTGGGGGGGGGGGTTAACCTGGAACAGTTTTTCTCCATATTTTTTGTATGGGCCATTAATATACTTATATACGTTTATCATATCCCCCCTTAAACGTCTCTTCTCAAGACTAAACAATTGTAACTCCTTTAATCGCTCCTCATAGCTAAGATGTTCCATGCCCCATATTAGTTTAGTCGCGCGTCTCTGCACCCTTTCCAACTCCGCAGTGTCCCTTTTATGGACAGGTGCCCAAAACTGAACAGCATATTCCAGGTGAGGCCGTACCAATGCTTTATAAATTGACATAACCGCCTTTGGTGCATATTCTACTAGAGGTGCTGTCTCTACCAGACTTGTTCAGGCAGGAGGTTCTCTTTCAGATCTCCTTAAGGCAGCAGATTGGTCATCCGAATCCACCTTCAGAACTTTTATTTTAGACCTAAAACTCATCTGTCTATGTCACTTCTATAATTCATATTATATTGTTATAGTATAATACTATTGTTATATCTATTTGCTTGAATTATTTATTATTATAGCATTATTAGCTTTGAACTTGGAATATAATGCAAAGCCTCCTGTCTGATATAAAATTGGAGATTTTCCTAGTCCTTGGTGATGGAAAATATAGATTTTATGAAAGACAGGAGGCGAGCATTATCCCTCCCTTTTACCCATCCCTCATCTGATTATGTTTATTTTTTTTTCCAGTATATTGATTGTTCTGAGATGTGGTACAAGTTCTTCTGTTTCACCCTAATTTGAAGGTTCCCTGTTCCTCAATGACTGGTCTCCTCTACAGTCATCTCATGTTTGATAGAGTACCTCTTCACCGTTGATATCAATTTCAAGTTTGTTCTACTTTTTCCTGCCGGTTGGATTTTCATCACAACTCCTGCTTGCCAGCTGATTTTTCCAAGAGACTTTTCTTCTCATTGTTATTGTTTTTTGCGTCTTTATTTATTATTACACCGAAGAAAGAAGATTATTACTTTTGCTCATGACCTTTTACCACCTGGTCTACTCTCTCATTGGTCATTATCAGATATAGTATGTTTGATTGTGCATATACCTGTACACCTGTGTACATAAAAAGTTTTTCTTGTTAAAAATGTTTACTATTTTGCTGCTAAGCCCATGCAGTAAAAAAGGAAATGCAAAATAATGCTTGCCTCCTGTCTTTCATAAAACTTATATTTTCGGTCACCAAGGACTAGAAAAATATCAAATTTTCACTGCAAACGTCACTGGTTGCACTGCATGAAATCTATGGCAAAAAAATAGGCTACAATCAACAATAAAAAAATGTAAATTGTTGCTGCAGATTATAGGCCCATTCCACTGTATCATTTTATGTGATGTGTGCATGTTGCCTTACATCTTGTACATCTATGATTTTGCATCTTTCTTGGGGGCAGCAAGTTCACAAGATTAATTTTGCTTAATATTATGAAGCCTGCCACAATGAAAAAACAATAGTTATATAATTGGGACATGACTGATGAGGAATGTGAAGGATTCACAAAGACATAAAGAGATGACAGTACCAAGTAAAATGTTGCCAGAAAATTTCATTATTCTGCAATTATTCTCCAAATTCAAAATGTGCCTTCTTAATCTAGCCTCATATGATTCCAGATGCCTGTACGTTATACCTTGTAGCATAAAGACAATCAAGAGTGTATCGGAATAGACTACAATAATCTGACCCGCACACAACAGAAAATAAGCTTTTAAAGAATTCAGGCTCACATATACCTTGGTTTTCCAATTATTCCTACAAAATGGTAATAGCACTTACTCTCTCATGCGCTTCAGCTTTGTCTGTGCCATAGTGTCGTTGATATCACTTGATGGTCTGGGAATTGATGGAGACAATTTGGTGGCAGTCTCAGTATCTACAAATCAATGAGAAGAGAGACAATGCAATTCAGTGTTCATTTTAATGGCATTATGGAACACTGGAAGCCTAACAGAAAATATAATGAGAAATTGTCTTGTTAGAGTGTTACATGAAACAGAGTAGAAGCAATGTGTGATGTGTTTAGAAGACTGGAATTCCACTACTAGATGTAGTCATCAAATGGAGAAAATGTGAGCAGGAGGAAATAAAAATAAAATGAGGCATATATTGTAGAAAAATGAGTTCAATTAGCAACCGAAATGTCCAGTTATTTTTTTTTTTGTTCTCGAAAAACTGAAGAAAAAAAAGTCTCAAAATGTGTATATATATATATATATATATATATATATATATATATATTGCAAGGACATATAAAGAAACCTTTTTTGAGAAGACCACCCAAAACTGAATTTAAAGGGGTACTTCGGTGAAATTATTTTTTTTAAATCAACTGGTGCCAGAAAGTTAAAGAGGTACTCCCGTGGAAAACTTTTTTTTTTTTTAAATCAACTGGTGCCAGAAAGTTAAACAGATTTGTAAATCACTTCTATTAAAAAATCTTAATCCTTCCAGTACTTATCAGCTGCTGTATGTTCCACAGGAAGTTCTTTTCTTTTTAAATTTCTTTTCTGTGTGACCACAGTCCTCTCTGCTGACACCTCTGTCTCAGGAACTATCCAGAGCAGGAGCCAATCCCCATAGCAAACCTATCCTGCTCTTAACAGTTCCTGAGACAGACAGAGGTGTCAGCAGAGAGCACTGTTGTCAGACAGAAAATACATTTTAAAAGAACTTCCTGTGGAGCATACAGCACCTGATAACTACTGGAAGGATTAAGATTTTTAAATAGAAGTAATTTACAAATCTTACAATGTGGGTTTGGAGAGGCTCTTGTCAATCAAATAACCATACGACCTGGGCTACCCAATTATGTCACCTATACCCAAGGTGATGAAATAGTTAAATGTAAATAGAAGGTAAATTGGGGCTCAAGGTCTTGAACAAATGGCCATAGAATATAGTTTGATAAAAAAAACTGTTTATTATATATATAAAAAAAACTAGTGGAGATAGGTGTACCACAGGGCCCTTGTGATGACACCACTCCAACAAGTATATCAATAAAATGGTATAGTAAATAATAAAATATTAAAAATGTGACCACTATAGGAAGGTAGATAAATTCCTCTAAATGATGCGCTCGTTTTTTTCTTTTTCGATTGGCGCCATACTATAAAAATAGCAACTTAATGGCTGTAACCAGGACGAGGACGCTACCAGCATTGCCACTTATCTGCTGTCGGCAGCGCTGCGGATTCACCATCTGGGGATTCACCATCTGGCGATCACCGCCACCCTCTGCTGTCCGGAAGTAGGAGATGTGAGACCGCTGTCTTGACGCCACTTGCAGGCGCTGCAGGTCCGCGACCCGGCATCCGCCGCCACTGATACGTATACAATAGACGGCGAGGACTGCATCTTAGAATGGATCGCAGAGGTGATCGCAACCGAACATACCCGGGAGTGGTGAGATACAAAATTACCTGTCATAACTGCCAGTATCTCTTGCATAGTTGACAAACATCATAGACTTTATTTGCTGCAGCAGTATAAATCTGTACAACTTGTCACAAATTGACTGCGCGAGAGACTTGAATTCAAAGTATGTGTTGAAACGAAATATTTATGCTGGCCAGCATTTTCTATATCCTTTTTTATATCTATCGTTGATTAAGGACTGAAGGAACTTATTAAGAATTACTACTGCCGGCTGACAGTCTCACATATGGTTGCTACTGGTTACAGCCATTAAGTTGCTATTTTTATAGTATGGCACCAATCGAAAAAGAAAAAAACGAGCGCATCATTTAGAGGAATTTATCTACCTTCCTATAGTGGTCACATTTTTAATATTTTATTATTTACTATACCATTTTATTGATATACTTGTTGGAGTGGTGTCATCACAAGGGCCCTGTGGTACACCTATCTCCACTAGTTTTTTATATATATAATAAACAGTTTTTTATCAAACTATATTCTATGGCCATTTGTTCAAGACCTTGAGCCCCAATTTACCTTCTATTTAATTTACAAATCTGTTTAACGTTTTGGCACCAGTTGATTTAAAAACAATAGTTTTTCACCGGAGTAGCCCTTTAAAGTGCAACATTCACCTCCATATAGAGTCGCAGTGGCACACCTCCTTCCCGTTCTGACCTACTCCTAGCCTGCAGCTCTATATGTCAATTGTGTGGGTCAGGGAGGAAGTGTGCTGCTGTGATTTGGCCAGCATCTCCAACTGTTCCAACTGTACTTATATCCAGGCAGCCTGCATATAAGTATTAAAACCACAAGGAAAGTAGGCAAACTATGGTCAGTTATATTATTATGTGCTAACTATTGGTGCCTGCCACCTTGTACATTTCAAAAAGTATCCTTCTAGGGTGGCAGTATTCTTAAAGAAGATGATCAGAATACAAAATAGATACAGCAAAGCGTAGGTACGCCACTGGGACTAAGACAAAATAGATTTACATAATTAGGCTATGTTCACACAGTATAAAATCTATATCAAAATACAAATGGTATATTGTAATAAAATATGGGCATATTTCTAATCTAATAATGTGCACAACGAAAATCTATGGGAAGGTGGCTGTCAATATATGCACTGTTTAAAAAACAAAACAAAAAAAAACAGCATATGTTGGTATTATGGAAGCTTTATGAACAGTGTGTGCGTATTTTATTCATATTTTACATCTATATTTGCTATTGATTTTACACTGTATGAACATTGCCTAAATGCCCTCATTAAAATCTGGCCCTGCTTGCCGGTCTGGACCCCTTAACGGCCACGGACGTAAATATACTATCTGTTGAGTGTGCTCAGAAGCTGAGCGTGCTTCGTATATGTGGGGTCCCGGTTGCTAACAGCAACCGGGACCTGCGGCTAATACCGGACATCGCCGATCGGGCTGATGTCCGGTATTAACCCTTTACAGGAGAATACACTGCCGGTTAGCTCAGCGGAGCTCTTCAGGATCCCCGCGGTGAAATCGCGGCATCCCGAACAGCTGACAGGACAGCGGGAGGTGTCTTACCTGTCTCCCGGCTGTCCGATCGGTGTTAGATTGCTCCAAGCCTGAAATCCAGGCTTGAGCAATCAAGCGCAGAAAACACTGGTCAATGTATTCCTATGGCAATGCATTGAACAATGCCTGCAATCAGTGTATGCGCCAAAACACTGCATAAAAAAAGTTAAAAAAATAAAAAAGTTAATAAATGTAATTTAACCCCTTCCCTTATAAAAATCAGAATCACCCCCCTTTTCCCATTTAAAAAAAGTGTGTAAATAAAAATAAAAACATACATATGTGGTATCGCCGCTTGCGTAAATGTCCAAACCATAAAAATATATCGTTATATAGTGAATGGCGTACGCACCAGAAAAATTCCAAAGTCCAAAATAGCATATTTTTGGTCACTTTTTATACCATAAAAAATTAATAAAAAGCAATAAAAAAGTGAGATAAAAAAAAATATGGTACCGATAAAAACTTCAGATCATGGAGCAAAAAATTTGCCCTCATACTGGCCCGTACGCGGAAAAATAAAAAAGTTATAGGGGTCAGAAGATGACAATTTTAAAGGTATAAATTTTCGTGCATGTAGTTATGATTTTTTCCAGAAGTATGACAAAATCAAACCTATATAAGTAGGGTATCATTTTAATTGTATGGACCTACAGAATAAAGATAAGGTGTCATTTTTACAGAAAAATTTACTGCGTAGAAACGGAAGCCCCCAAAAGTTACAAAATTGAATTTTTTCTTCAATTTTGTCACACAATGATTTTTATTTCCGTTTCGCCATAGATTTTTGGGTAAAATGACTGATGTCATTACAAAGTAGAATTTGTGGCATAAAATTTAATTGTGGCGTAAAAACCCTCAGGCAGAATATAGATTATTTGACACAGCCTTGACCTCAGTATCTGAGGAAAGGGATTTAGGAGTAATTATTTCAGAAGACATAAAGGTAGGAAGACAATGTAATAGAGCAGCAGGAAACGCTAGCAGAATGCTTGGATGTATAGGGAGAGGTATAAGCAGTAGAAAGAGAGAAGTGCTCATGCCGCTGTACAGAACACTGGTGAGACCTCAATTGGAGTATTGTGCACAGTACTGGAGGCCGTATCTCCAGAAGGATATAGATACTCTAGAGAGAGTTCAAAGAAGAGCTACTAAACTAGTACATGGATTGCAGGATAAAAATTACCAGGAAAGGTTAAAGGACCTTAACATGTATAGCTTGGAAGAAAGAAGAGACAGAGGGGATATGATAGAGACTTTTAAATACATAAAGGGAATCAACATGGTAAAGGAGGAGAGCATATTTAAAAGAAGAAAAACTACCACAAGAGGACATAGTTTTAAATTAGAGGGGCAAAGGTTTAAAAGTAATATCAGGAAGTATTACTTTACTGAGAGAGTAGTGGAAGCATGAAATAGCCTTCCTGCAGAAGTTGTCACTGCAAATACAGTGAAGGAATTTAAACATGCATGGGATAAGCATAAGGCTAACCTTCATATAATATAGGGTCAGGGACTATTCATAGTATTCAGATTATTGGGCAGACTAGATGGGCCAAATGGTTCTTATCTGCTGAAACATTCTATGTTTCTATGGTGGCGGAAAAAAAAAAGCCATCTTATGGATTTTTAGGTGCAAAATTGAAAGGGTTATGATTTTTAAAATGAAAGTGCAGAAACTGAAAAACACTTGTTCCTTAAGGGGTTATTGGGTGGATTTCATGTTGCTAAAGTGTGATGCTAATACAAAAGATACTTTTTATACATATATATTTGGGTGTTTTTAAGCAGTTGTTTTTTATGGCACCAATTGTATGATGTTTTACCAAAAGTGGCATATATAAAAAGTTTTTGTATCTGACATTTAAGGATTAAGATATTTGCTGTTGTACCACTAGGGCCCAGCTGGTTAATTTTATACATATATTGTAATCTAGCTTGATGGTGAACAGGCTCCCGTTTCTCTCATTAGTTGATAACAGGATGGGGGATTACCATAGGCTGTTTACATTGATCAGTATACCAATGGGTAATAACTCTAAATAAAGGAGGCATCCGTGTTGTTTCAGTCCTTTACTGAATTAATCTCACTGCTGTGAAAAGAACAGAGACTAGTACAGAGATGATTGGGGAACTATCAGCACTAATGTAGAAGAGGATTTACAAGGTGTATTGCCTGTTTTGTTATTTTAACACACTTACAGCAGCCAGAACTGCACACACGCAGAATTTCTGGGCCTAATTCTGCATTGGAATTCTGCTGGAGATTCTGGAGCAATTCAATGGGATTCTACTTCGCTATACACATCCGGAATTTCTGTGGCAGATGTATTTTACACGGAAATTCTGTTCATTCTTTCTGCGGACATCGCATGGAATGCACAGCTGTCGGAATGCATATGAGAGGTTGCAGTCCTAGCACCAGCATATTATGCCGGCACCCGCAGTCTTAGGAATGTCCACATGGAGATTTTCCGTGCGGACATTCCAAAATGTGAACATAGCCTAAATCACAAGTATAAAAAAGTTTTCCATGAAAACCAATGGGTGGAATTCTGACTGTAACACAAGGTATATTATTGGTGATATTTGCACAGCTATTTAACCAGTGAGGGTTCCATAGTTGGTGAGCTATGGCATATCCCTAGTAGATGACATGATTTGCATATCAGTAGTAGACTGGCCACAGAGACAGAGTGAACAGCTGTTCAGGGAAACAGCAGTTCAGAAGGGCCCGCAGGGCTCCATGGATTTGCACTGCCTCTTTATATATTTTGGGTATAATTGGGGATCGATCAACAGCAATGAGAGCATATTCAAGCTATACACTGTTACTTGCTTAGGTAAACACATCCCTTTAACATTTAGGGTATGATCCCACATAGTGTATACGCAGAGTAAATCTACGTGACTATGAAGCATAGGCCCGCCTCCAAGCCTCACTGCACACACAGGGCTGCTGTCTGTGTGTCTATTCATATACTAAGTAAAATATGGAGCGTATTTCCCACTGTGCAGCAGATTTTAATAATGTCCAGACACATAAGTTGATACACGGTTCTAGGTTCTAGTGCCAAATCCAGGGGGATAATAATAAATGTAGGTGTCATTGTAAATACTCACATTTCTGCTTGTGACTGGTTTTCTCTACCATGGTTTTTGTAGGGGATTACTATAGTAACATGGTGAATTATCTCATACTTGTAGTAAAGCATTTTGAGTAACTGATAAATCAGTATATAAGAGTTTAAAGCAGTATTCTTTCACTATAAATGCATTAGAACTTTATGAGACTACTACAAAGTAGTTCTCTCCATCACATGGTTCCGCCAAATTCCCATTATTAGATTGTAAGTATTTAATTATAGATTTCATCTCGGTTTCCATTTATGACACCAGCACTTACCTAGGAATCTCCCAAGTAATTCATTCCTAATTTAATTTGTATTACATTTTCTGAGTACATCTTATATAATACATTTGGTGAAGTGCAGTGAAGACAATGTTATGGCCGAGAATATACCTCATGGCCCTATTTGCCTTTTGTTATTCTCACAGCCAATTCTGATACACATTTATGACATCCTGATCACTATCTTGATTCCAGGAACAATGACAAATCAAGAGTACATTACACACAATAACAACTATAGTCTAAGCTGTCTCACCCAAGCAACTGGAAGCCAGGACTTTTTGCAGATGAAGCATCATATCCTTTACATCAGTATCCTGTAGATTGCCAAGAATATGGAAAGAAAAGAAAATAAATCAGTTAAGTTAGTTCTGCTAGAAAAATGTAATTCCAATTGGGATCAAAATATGTGAAAGTGATTTTTTAATGCCAAATCTATATATGAATGTATCTAGGCGTGTATTCCATATATAATAGAATAATACAGACATTAACAAAAATAGGTGTAACCCAATGCAAAATAAGAGTAATAGTGGGATAGAAAATCCTCAAAACTAATGACACCTATCAGTAAAAGTTGTTAAGGAAGGAGCTCCCATAAACATATGATAAAGCGCAAGAACATTTTTTGGAGCCGTTTGAAAGCAATAATATACAAAATATATTTTATTAAATAAAATGCACAAATACATAAAAGCTGAGGACTCTCACCCAAAGATGAGGGACAAAAACAGCATGGGTGACCCCTCGGGTTACTGGGGGAGCTAGTACAGCAAAATATGCATAGACATAGTGACAAACACAAATGCACATAAAATCAAATAGTGTCCAGAAGGACTACAGGAACCAAAAAAATCAAGGCATACTTATGAAATGCTCCACAAGGACCTGAGGGGACACCACCCCAATCCTACGTTTCGTGACCGAAGCCTTTCTCTTGTTTTTTGACAGGGGTCTGATAGACAGGAAAGGAGTGAACACAGAGGAGTGCTAGTATCGCCCTTACTTCCTAGGTTTTGCCCCAGCCTGTGTTTCAGTTGTGACATAGATGATACTGCAGCAAGACAGGATTATGTTCTGAATGGTATGGGGACCCTAGTGGTCTTTTTTTATAACCTATGATTTCTATGAAAAAGAGGTAAACATTTTTATGAAGTATATTAGAAATGTTAATGTGTTGCCAACATGTACAACATATCAAAAGATTGTCAAGTGCACATTAAACTTTGGCATCTGACCAGATTTAAATTCAAATTAGAACGAAAACTGTTCTTTCTCACCCTCTCTCAGCAAGAATTTTCAGCATCAGTGCAGTTAGGTGCTCAAAGGGCTATTCCACTGCCCAGCGTTCGGAACATTTAGTTCCGAACACTGTGTGGGCGCTGCGGGGGTCAACCACGCCCCCTTGTGACATCAAGCCACACACCCTCAATGCAAGTCTATAGGAGGGGGGACTAATTGTTCCGAAGTTGGCCAGTGGAATACCCCTTTAACAACTCCTAGCCCTTTATCTGCATGTAGGTAAACCATGGTCTCAATGACACTGAGGCTGAAGAAAATTCCTTAGTGATAGTCATATCTTTGTCACTTCTCACATTAAAGTGGTTTGCCCCACAAACAACACTTATCATCACCTATCCACAGGATAGTTGATATATGTTTGATTGGTTGGGTCCAACTTCTTGGCCCTCCAATGATCTCAAGAATGGGCTTCTGGCTGATTGGAGCTACTTCTAAATTTAACTCTATGGGCCTAATGAAAATTGCAATGTAATTGTAATGTTGTTCTGTGCTAGATTTATTTACATTCTCCAGTCATCTGTTCTTGTAATAAATTAGTACCTAGGCAGTGCAATAACACAATGATCCAAAATATTAAAAAACATTTTCTATCTGAGTGGCTGAGGAAAAGGAAAACAAAAGTATTGGATTGGATTAAACAAACAGCCCCAACGGACATATAGCGGAAGGACCATCTTGAACACAAGCAAACCAATGTGTCTGCATTGATCCATAGACCCATAAAAAACCTTTATCTATAAAATTCAGGTATATAGTCAGTACCACACATTAGGTGCAGTAGAGTTCCCCCGCATTAGGTGAAATATAGTTCCCCCCCCCCATTAGGTGCAGTATAGTTCCCCACATTAGGTGCAGTATAGTTTCTCTACAGACATACAGCCTTCAGCCATATACAGTGTATGGCTGGAGGCTGTATGTCTGTGTACAGCCCCACTTCAGTGTTCCGACCACTGCTCCTCCGATCCGGGGTCACGATCTACTGCTATGGCCTAAAGGCCATAGCAGTAGGTCCCGGGACTGGAGGGGCGGTGGTTGGAGCACAGAAGATGACGTGCAGGTAACTTACCATGCTTGCACGTCCTCCTCGATGCTCCGCTCTACTCTTCTCCTATGGGAGCACGCATGGGATGTCAGTGATGTCCCTGCATGCGCTACCTACCGGCAGCCCCTGCGTTATTAAAGTTAACACGGGGCCGCAGAAAGGTAACCGGGACATCCTTGTGTCCTGAAAAGATCTTTCAGGACACAGGGATGTCCCCAATGTGACCGAAACCCCCTGTGGGCTGCTCAGTGGCGGATCCCCTCCCTGGGCTTGATTAGGGTGAGCCCAGGCACACCCGGCACTCCCGTGTGCACGCCTATGACTCTAGAAGAAGAAATGTGGCAACTGTCACTTGTCATGCCTGATGTCAGCAACATACCTCGCCAACTGGCACTGGGTGCTTTCTCTTGAATTCCTAAATCCCATGCAACAGAGCCTTGCAGGACAGGGGGACTGAACAATTACTAATATATGTAGTCAACTGATTCTCTGTGGTTTTATCCTCCATACAGTCATGGCCGTAAATGTTGGCACCCTTGACATTTTTCAAGAAAATGAAGTATTTCTCACAGAAAAGGATTGCAGTAACACATGTTTTGCTATACACATGTTTATTCCCTTTGTGTGTATTTCAACTAAACCAAAAAAGGGAGGGGGAAAAAAAAGCAAATTGGACATAATGTCACACCAAACTCCAAAAATGGGCTGGACAAAATTTTTGGCACCCTTAACTTAATATTTGGTTTCAAACTCTTTGGAAAAAATTACTAAAATCAGTAGCTTCCTATAACCATCAATAAGCTTCTTACACCTCTCAGCTGGAATGTTGGACCACTCTTCCTTTGCAAACTGCTCCAGGTCTCTCTTATTGGAAAGGCGCCTTTTTCCAACAGCAATTTTAATCTCTCCACAGGTGTTCAATGGGATTTAGATCTGGACTCATTGCTGGCCACTTCAGAACTCTCCAGCGCTTTGTTGACATCCATTTCTGGGTACTTTTTGACATATGTTTGGGGTCATTGTCCTACTGGAAGACCCAAGATCTCGGACGCAAACCCAGCTTTCTGACACTGGGCTGTACAGTACGACCCAAAATTGATTGGCAATCCTCAGATTTCATGATGCCTTGCACACATTCAAGGCACCCGATGCCAAAGGCAGCAAAACAACCCGAAAACATCATTGAACCTCCACCATATTTCACTGTAGGTACTGTGTTCTTTTCTTTGTAGGCATCATTCCTTTTTTGGTAAACAGTAGAATGATGTGCTTTACCAAAAAGCTCTATCTTGGTCTCATATGTCCACAAGACGTTTTCCCAGAAGGATTTAGGCTTACTCAAGTACATTTTGGCAAAATGTAGTCTTGCTTTTTTATGTCTCTGTGTCAGCAGTGGGATCCTCCTGGGTCTCCTGTCATAGCGTTTAATTTCATTTAAATGTCAACGGATAGTTCGCGCTGACACTGATACTCCCTTAGCATGCAGGACAGCTTGAATGTCTTTGGAACTTGTTTGGGGCTGCTTATCCACCATCTGGACTATCCTGCGCTGACACCTTTCATTATTTTTTCACTTCCGTCCACGCCCAGCAGGGAGATTAGCTACAGTGCCAGGGGTTGCAAACTTCTTGATAATGTTGCGCACTGTGGACAAAGGCAAATCTAGATCTCTGGAGATGGACTTGTAAGATTGGTGATATTTTTCCACAATTTTGGTTCTCAAGTCCTCAGACAGTTTTCTTCTCCTCTTTCTGTTGTCCATGCTTAGTGTGGCACACAGACACACAATGCAAATACTAACTTATCTGCCTTTTTATCTGCTTTCTGGTATGATTGTTACTTGCCCCAGGTGAGTTTAAAGGAGCATCACATGCTTGAAACAATCTTATTTTTCCACAATTTTAAAAGGGTGCCAATAATTTCACCCAGCCCATTTTTGGAGTGGCATTATGTCCAATTTGCTTTTTTTCCTACGGGAATAAACACGTGTTATAGCAAAATATGTGTTACTGCAATCCTTATCTGTGAGAAATATTTCATCTTCTAGAAAAATGTCAGGGGTGCCAACATTTACGGCCACGACTGTATTATACTGCAGATTGCTTCCTATTGCAGAGGACAACAGCTACACCGGAGTGCTGACCATAAAACTTAGACTTTATGGACAAATGTTGACCATATGAGTCAACCCCTTTAATTCAATAATGACCAAACACTATAGTTTTAATCTTGCGTTGTTGTAAATGTACATAAAAGTTCCTGCTCCTGCTTTCTAGGTGGTGCAGGTCAAGTGATTGGCAGGAAGTGTCAGGAAGAACTGGGAAAACCTTAGAGTATGTTCACACTGTGGATTCACAATTGTAAATGGGGCAGAAATTATCCAGAATTGGCGCTTATGTTCAAAGTAATTTGCAATGGACATAATCACCATCCCAATGACAAATGGGATTTCTCTGGTGGAATTCAGATCCCCTTCGGAAGTACCGTCACAGAAATTCCACCATAAACTGAGCATTGCAAAACACATTGAAAACAAAGGGAATGTGCTGCAAGGCAGAATCTCTGCAGAATTCTTGATAGATATTCCCAACATATTCTCCATAGTGTGAACAGGGATGTTAATAACTGGCTCTGGCTGCAGTGTCGGTGAGACTGAAAACTCTGCTGAAGATGCCGCTGCAGACATCTGAAGGGGGTGAGTGCAAGCCTCCACAGCCTGTGGCAGACATGCTGCTTCTTGATTTGGAGATGGCAGGCTTGGTTTCTCTGCTGCAGCATATCAGCACACCCAGAGCTTTAGGACCTCCATGCTTTTATCCCAACCAAGCAGGACCTCTCGCTAGCATCTGATCTCAAAGATGCCTGGCGTCAGGACCTTCAAGTTGTGAGAGCTAACATAAATGTGGTCCACTCACAAATTCAGGAACTAGAAAAGTTTTGTCCTTCTATACAACCAACAGTCTCCAATCTTCAGACCGTGGTGGCTCAGCATGCAAAGCAACAACAGAGACTGCATTCTCAGTTGGATAATGGAGAACTGTATTCATCAAAATATTATTAGGATAAGGAGTCTCCCTGAAGCAACTGGCCTTGCACACTTAATCCCCACTGTAACAGACATCTTCCATTCTCTCCTGCTTTAACCGGCCAACCTCGAAATTTACATTGACCGAGCGCACAGGGCTCTCAGAACTTGACTGACCCACAATTGCCACAAGATGTTATTTGTTACCGGCACATTTTTTTTTTTATCAAGGTAAAGCTAATGCAGATGGCTAGGCAAAATAGCAACTTTTTCCAGATTTACCGGATCTTTTATGCCATACCCTTAGTCAGAAAGCCCTCAGATCTACCCATGTTCTTCCAGACCTAGGGTCTGCCCCCTTATGGTGCTTGCTTGGGAGGATATTCTAAAAGACCCTTTCCAGCCATTGGGTCTGGATAAATCACCCCGAGTCTTTACTCCAATGCATCAGTTCTCTTCACTACCTCAGCATTCCAGGAGATGTCCACACAGTCCATCACGCTCTAAAAGAGGCTAACAACATTCTCCTTGAAGTGACCTGGACCTTTTTTCAAGGGAGGAGAAGGCCTCATCTGTGATTTACTATGTTGATAATTATGCCTTTTTGTGCCCTTTTGCCTCCACCCTATCTACTTGGTTGTCTGTTGGACATTTTCTGCAGTTTTTATTTTTGCCTTTTGTTCTATCCACACGTTAGCATTTTTCAGATTTGGTGTTATTGATGGCAGTCATATGGTGTTTCGGTGTCACTTTCTGTTATGGCCCTCGTTCACCGTATTTCTAGAGTTAACACCTTAGCCTTACATAGGTTTTTGGTATAATCATAACTACCAATATTTGACCATTGGCTATTGTGTTATGATGACTACTGCATTGCTGCTTAGTTTTCTTGTCCTGTTTTTTTTCCCCTTTTTCTTTCACTCTCCTTTGTCTACCAGTATTTCGGATTTATTTACTTCTCAGTTTTGCCCTCCTTTTATGATGGCATGACTCAAATAATCTTCCTGAATCTTCTTGAATGTTTACGGCTTTAAAGTCCCTGAAAATTGAGTGAAGATTCTGTATCTTTTCTGCAAGTTGAGGTCTCATACAGTGTGCTTCCAAGAAACTAATTTATTTGTAGGATCATACTCCTGCCTTTTAATCCCCTTTGGTTCCACAGTAGTCATGCTTCTCAAAAGGTTAAAGGCTTAGCGATATTTTCCATAAATCTCTGCCACTTAGATTCTAGCCACTAAGACCCCAATGCCCGATATGTTTTTGTTAGATGTAGAATCCAGGGTCGAGAATACACGATTGCAGGTATATATGCCCCTAATCATGACTTTTTTTTGGCAAGAACTCTGGGGAACCTAAATGTCTTTTTACAGGGCACTATGATTGTTGAGGCGATTTAAACGTGGCTCTCAATCCAAGTTTGGATCCCTTGTCCAGCTTGTCGACACTTTCCTTTGCAGTCCAAAACAGAATGCAATGCTCCTTTTTCTCTCTCCAGCTGTGAGACTACTCTATCCAGCTAATTGTGATTTTACCTTCTATTTGAACACTAGGAAAGTGCTGTTACGCCAAGCGCTCCGGGTCCCTGCTCCTCCCCGGAGCGCTCACGGCATTCTCTTCTCTGCAGTGCCCCGGTCAGACCCGCTGACCAGGAGCGCTGCACTGTCACTGCCGGCGGGGATGCGATCCGCGTAGCGGGACGCGCCTGCCCGCGGGTCGCATCCCAATCCACTCACCCGTCCCGTTCCCCGGCTGTCACGTCCCGGCGCGTGCGGCCCTGCTCTCTAGGGCGCGCGCGCACCGGCTCTCTGAGATTTAAAGGGTCAGTGCACCATTAATTGGTGCCTGGCCCAATCAGTGTCAATCACCTTCATTGATATAAAAACCCACTTCCCCTTCCTGTCCCTGCCGGATCTTGTTGCCTTAGTGCCCTGAGAAAGAGTTTTAGTGTGTTCCCAAGCCTGTGTACCCAGACCTTCTGCTGTTGCCCCTGACTACGACTCTTGCTGCCTGCCCTGACCTTCTGCTACGTCCGACCTTGCTCTTGCCTTGTCCCTGTGTACCGCGCCTGTCTCAGCTGTCAGTGGGGTTGAGTTGCTATCGGGTGGAACGACCTGGGGGTTACCTGCCGCTGCAAGTCCATCCCGCTTTGCGGCGGGCTCTGGTGAAAACCAGTAACCCCTTAGATTCCGTTCCCCTGGTACGGCCCACGCCATCACCTCACTGACACAGAGGATCCACCTCCAGTGTCCTCGCTGCATACCAGTCCAGATCCTGACAAGTGCACTCGAGAGTGGATTCAATTTATCACTTCCTTTCAGCCCTATCCTCTGCCTCCATAGAGACCATGGTTCATTCATTGCTCTGAATACATCCCCATTACATGTGAAAAACGTTTGTTTGCTCTCTCTAAAAGGACATTTGTTTGGAGACTCATGCTCTCTGATACCCTATGCAATGCTGATCTGAGCTTTGCTCAGGAGCAAGCACATGACTCCATGTCACCTCAGATCCAATGGGAAGCATTTAAATGCATGCTTCGAGGAATTCAGTTCCAACGTGGTGCCACAAATGAGTGCTGCTCATAGACTGAGTGCCCTCCCTCAGCAATTACATTCTCTTGTTTCTCTCTACCAATCCTTACTTATTGAAGAGGTTCATTTTGACCTCCTGAGAGTGCGTAAGGTGTAGACAAGAACTATAACAGTAATAATCAAATTTGTGTGTTCTCCCATTATGAATGGGGCATAAGAAGGCTGCCCTTTTTTTCCTATCGATTAAAATTGAGAATAGCCAGCTTGAACATCTTACCTCCCGTATTTAACTATTTTTCATAATCATTCCTTGCTTATTTGCAACATACTTCTCTCCCCTTTCTGCCACCTCATTCCCTTAGGGCCCTATTTGCCACCTTTATTGCTCTTGAAATCGAGACTGCTATCTTCTTGTTGCCATCTGGGAAGTTCTACAAATTTCTCCAAATTCTGCTCTGTTTAATTGGTAATCCCCTTTTTTTTTAAAATATTTGGGGGTTCACATCCAAAGAGATCTGTCCCATATGACTTTAATATTGCCCCGATTCTCAGTTGGTTTGAGTTAGATCTTTCTGAATAGGATTGTAAAAAATTTGATGGATAGGGAGAATAGATATAGTTTAGATAACCTGTTATGTCTTTATCAGAAGCTACTGATTTAGCTTCTTTAGATTTTTTTAATAATTTACTGGCCTTTTCATTCTTTACATTTGAAAACTTTTATACTTGACATTTGCGAACTTACACTTATGAATAGCCAGGAGACCACAGACCAAAAAATTTAGGGTAGTTAAGCATTCCAAGATCCTTTATTCTAATATTTAGCTACTAATGAGGTTAGAATTACTGATTGGTTTAATTATGGTCATCCCATGTTATGGTCTAGATTGGAATCGCAAGCGCTTTCCTGTATCTGTTCACTTCACTCCCTTGGATCCACCTTTCCTACTGGTCAAAACCTGTTATATCGTCCCTTCCTTTCACCTCCCAGTAAGTATTGAAAATTAGTGTGAGATATCTACATAAATCTCGTCCCTTCCCACCTTAAGGCCACTGATGCAGGAATGTGGGATAATGCCGACTTCCCACTGGGGATTATCTACACAACCTTTCTCCATCAGTCCCATCCAACTCACTTTACTCTCTCTCTCTTGGGTCCTCCAGTCGACATTGCTAAAAATGCAGCTAGATATTTTGGGAGGTCAACCACCTTCCCCCTTACAGCTTTCACAGCTATGTCACTTTTATAATAAAGAGGGGGTTAATATTTTTTCTCAGCATGGTATGTGTACACCATACTGTATAATTCAGTAAACCGTCCAAGTATCTGTTTTATTTATATTCTTAATTCTAGTACTAGCAATATATTCTGTACTGTGGACATAAATAGGTGATGGTCAGGATTGTCCATTTACAGCAGCCAATACACTACTTTACAGCCTAATGAGACCACTCATCTGCCAGTCTTTTTTTAGTTTATATCATATATGTCAGCAGCCACAGTAGGATAGAATATACATGAGGCGACTTTTAGATTGGCAAAGTCAAAGATGTAAACATAAGCAACCTCTGTTCCTGTCAGTACATGTAAGCATACTGTACATCTGAGGTTGTATCTCTTCATGGTTGTACAGTTTGATCTAATTCCTTGGATGGTTTTACTATTGTCAGCATCATTTAGTCTGAAGCAATTCTTTGTTAGACATATGTAAAGTATAAGAGGTACTATGGCAGAGGTCCAGCCCTTTGGCAAGGGAAATAGTCATGAATTTTAATAAGAGTTCTAAATATACTGTATATTATTATAGATGCAAAAATCATCACCATCATTCATTCAATCCTACATATTTCCTGTAGTCAGATTGTAACACTGGTATTCAAGAAGGAAATATAATCCTACAGTACTGTAAGAGGACGGAGGCAGAATGACCGCAGTGAAAACTATCATTTCTATTCACCCATGTATCCATTTGATGAACACTAAGGTAGAATCAGACATGCCGATTATATATTTGCCACATGCTGTTTTTTTTTTTGTTTTTTTTTTGTTATTTGTTTTTTTTTTGCAAAAATGCAACAGAGCAGCTAGATGTTAGCTAAGAGTCAATAGGGAAATACCAAATGCCATACCTACAAGGCATTTTTTGTGGTGTTTTTTTCACCCTTTAGTGGGATTTTAGTGGCAGTTTAAAAAAAATTGTAGCATGCCCTGCCATTGGATTTTTTTTTCAATCTTTTTTTCTTCCATAATAAATAAAATGTCAGTATACGCTAATTTCCTCTTTTTTATTTTTGTCAAAGAGACATGTCAAAAATTTTGATTGGTCAGGGTTTCAGCGCTAGGATCCCCACTGATCATTAAAATACCGTATTTTTCGTCCTATAGGACGCACTGGCGTATAAGACGCACCCAATTTATAGGTGCGAAATCTAAAAAAATTAAGATTTTGAATCCAATAGTGGTCTTCAACCTGTGGACCTCCAGATGTTGCAAAACTACAACTCCCAGCATGCCCGGACAGCCGTTGGCTGTCCGGGCATGCTGGGAGTTGTAGTTTTGCAACATCTGGAGGTCCGCAGATTGAAGACCACTGCATAGGAGGTAATACTCACGTGTCCCCGCCGCTCCGGACCCGTCACCGCTGCCCTGGAAGTCGCTCCATCACTGTCGCCGTCGCTCCGGAACGTCTCTGTTGCCGGCCGGGTATCCTTGCTCTCCGTCGCTGCCGCCACGTCGTTACGCACGCCGACGCACGTACGCGACGACGTGATGACGAGGAAGGATCCCTGAATGGAGAAGACACCGAGGAGGCAGGTAAGGTCCCTTCCGGTGTCCTGTAAGCACTAACCCGGCTATTCAGTCGGGCTGTTCGGGACCGCCGCAGTGAAATCGCGGCAGTCCCGAACAGCCCGACTGAACAGCCGGGTTAGTGTCACTTTCCCTTCAGACGCGGCGGTCAGCTTTGATCGCCGTGTCTGAAGGGTTAATACAGGGCATCACCGCGATCGGTGATGTCCTGTATTAGCCGCGGGTCCCGGCCGTTGATGGCCACAGGGACCACCGCGATAGGGGTGTATTCGCCGTATAAGACGCACCGACTTTTTCCCCCCAGTTTTGGGGAAGAAAAAGTGCGTCTTATACGGCGAAAAATACGGTAAGTGGGGTAAAGCACCCTTCTCTTCTGTGTCCACAGTGATCTGCTTCACTGGATGGCCCCATAGACTTATAATAGGAAAGAAATTGATGTGACCCGGGAAGAGAAGGACGCTCCTACATGCTTTTCTCCACTCTTATAATCGGTTGGGGTCTCAGTACTGAGACCCTGAGCAATCAAAACTTTTGTGACATGGTATTTGAGACATTTTGAAATGACAGGTACACTTCAAAGGGGAACCATTGAAACAACCCACGGGAAGCAAAGTTGGAACTGTACTCAAACCTGTTGAAATGTTGTTTGAGTTATCAATGTCTCTTCATCATAGTCTTCTTCTATGGAATCTACATCACTCTCTTCTGAACAAGATTCAAAGCCATCCTCGTAATATTCTTCTGCTACTTGTGGATCTTCTGGAATATCTTTAAAAAGAACATACATTTTGTTTATACAAACTAATAAACATCCATAATGATTAATGGCAGCAAAGCTTCTAACAGATGTTTTGCAGCATATGTTAGTTCATGCTATGCGAAACACATTTAGATTAAATAATAAAAAATGATGCTCAAATGATCACTCAGGGATATATGCAGCATTTATACCTGTAGATCATTTACTGACAGTAGGTGGTCGGGCTCACATGCCCTATGAGGCTGGGTTCACACCACATTTTTGTACTACAGTTCCCGTATATGTTTTCAATTTGCAGTTTTTTTCTTGGAATTTCAATCAAACAAATGAAACTTTATTCATAATGGAATGAAAAGTTTAAAACTTATACATTTTTTTCATTAAAAACGGATGCAACCTGAAATTTTTTAAACTGTGTATGGTTTTCAACCGTATACGGATTATTATTTGTACACATGTTTTGATACAGTTTAGGCTGGGTTCACACCACGTTTTTGCAATACAGTTCCTGTATATGTTTTCAATTTGAAAACAGTATGCATTGACTCTCCATTGAAAACCGCATGCCAAAAGATGCATAAGGTTGTGTCCATTTTGCATCCTGTACGGTTTTGTCAGTTTTTTTTCCGTTATCCAAAACCGTAGCCTACCACGGTTTTTGGTCCGGGTGAAACGTATGAGGTTTTGTTTTAACAAGGGAGTCAATGGAAACCGTACAGAACCGTATGTGCATACGGTTATATCCGGTTTTCACCATACAGTTCTTGACTTTGCACAGTTATTTTCTTGGAATTTCAAACAAGTGAAACTTTATTTATAATGGAATGAAAAGTTAAAAACTTAAAGTTTTTTCTTTAAAAAAATGGATGCAACCGGACATCATTTTTCAAACCGTGTACGGTTTTCAACCATATACGGATTAAAGTTTGTACACACGTTTTGATACAGTTTAGTCAGTTTTTAAAAAAAATCAAAAACCTGATATGAGAACTGTATTACAAAAACGTGTTGTGAACCCAGCCTTGGTCCAATTTTGAGGAATTCATTTTTCATCAAAAACCTGATACAGGAACTGTATTTAAAAAACGTGGTGTGAACCCAGTCTGAGTCTGTATACAAATTTTGTAGCAGAATTTGAAAGTATCCAAACAATGGCACATGGTTAAATGTAGAGTTAGGAACACTGGAGGATAAAATAGTTTTAGGGGCTTGAAACAAAATGTCTTCTAGACTTGTTCAAATGTTGCAGGTTTGGTCAGTGATTTGCATTAGAATTCTGATGCAAAGATGGGTTGTGGTATAAATCTTTCCATTATATTTGCTCTGTGTTTTGGATCCAGTACTGGTTTTGGTTTACAAATACTAATGCAAAATAGTGCAGTCTGCAAGTCGGAGAAAGTCTGCAATGTTGCATTGCAAACTAAAAAAAAAAAAAAAAGAACATAGTAGATAAATGTCAATGTCTATATACCTCTAATTGTTTGGCCACTATAAAAAAAAAATAGACAATTTTTAGGTAAGTGAATGCCACTAACAACTGTGACCAAGCATAGAGTCACCGGCTTGGGATTTTAGTGTCTGATGTAATTTCTTCATGCAGCCTGCACCAGAGTGGAGGCATGGAAATGGGAAGAGTTGAGTTTCTTTTCTTTTTTTGAGTTGGTAAGGAAAGCCTACCTTGCTAACTGTAGAAATTACCTACCTAATAGGGGACACTACCCACTACCTACCAACTGGGGGGACATGTCTAACTGCCTGGGAGGACCTACCTACCTAATGGGGAAAAGTACCCACCGGGAGCCTGTCAACCTGCTAGGAGCACTTATGTGCCTATTGAAGGGAGTTACTAAACGGGGAGACTACTACCAACTAGGGGGGATCTATTTAATGGTGGAAACTACCTACCTACTGGGAGAAATTATCTGTACTCAGGGCACCTACTTACCTACTCACGGTTCTATCTACCTAATAGAGGTAACTACCTTTTTTATATATATTTCAGCCCTTAGCCCATCAGCCCCAGAAGACTTTTTCATTTGCCATCGACCCTAATGCACTCTCTACTTTAGGGGAGCATTAAGAATCTCTTTGGAGATAGAGGGCAATGAAGGAAGGTTAGCCATATCTAGAAAGTCTTCAATCTCATAAGAAGTGTCAATACAGACAGGGATCCTTTACTGTAACAGATTGAGACTATGGGACTTCTCTGCCCCAGGATGTTGTGATAGTTGAATGGTTATTATCAGGGTGGCATAGGCTAAAGTGGATAACTGCTGAGACCAGTGATTAGTAGAGCTGGCACTTCCTTGTGTTAAGATGGAGACCAGGGAGTGGGGAACAGCAGTGACCATGATTTGTTGAAATGGCAGTGGTGGGGGATCAGACAGGTAAATAAAGTATTATTTATTTTTATTTTTTTTTTACTTAAAAAAAAAAAAAAAAAAAAAAAAAACATTGGATAACTCCTTTAATATTGCCTGTGTGTAAGAATATTATCCATACTAATTAAATATAGGGTTACCTATAGTATTTGTACTTAATTTGTTTACGCTTTTTTCTAGCACATTTACATACTCTATATTGAGCTAATCTGATGTGATATAAACTACTTTGTGTTACTATACACTGCATGCTATAGATATACTCTAGACACAGGATCAAGTATATATTCTTGCCGTAGCTACAGGTGACATAGAGTTGTTGTGTGATAAATAGCTTTAATTTCCCCTTTACCCCTGAGTCTGGCTTATAATAAACGTGCTAATATACTGAGCTTCCTACAGACCTAGATGGAAATGTGGAATATATTGGAGGAATTATCCCGTACTTGCATCATTTCACAGATCACACAGCCTGTAGGTAACAAATGAGTCAAAATGTGTCGAGTAAAAGAATTGCAAGAGTTTAGATTAACAACCTTTCATATCCTAAATCAGATAGAAGCCTTTGATATATACCGCAGGATGAGTTCATTTCAAATATTTGCTTATTGAGAATATTGCGAAGAAAGAAAATTATTTTTAGCATAAATCAGGTTTTACAAAATATTTGCTTTCTGAAGATTGTTTTATATGCCTTTAAAATAGGTTACTCTTAACTCGTAAACAAGTTTTATTATTTTATTGTCATTTTTGGCAACAAAATGAAAGAAAAATATTTTTATAGCATCCATCACACCAGTTATTACGTTGCTGTTTTGTGACCTCAAATAAACCAGAATCTAAAGCTGAGGAAAATATACAGTTACTGATGCTATAGGTTTACAATATTAATCACAACTCATTCCATATGAGTCCCAGGGTTTAAGAACAATTCACAAAACCCTTCTGGAAAAAACCTAGGTCTACAATAGATAGCAGTGGGCTATGCATTGTAGAGGCCTAGCTAGGATTTGCTTCACCTTGGAAAAACACGGAGTTTGGATTCTCCTTTACCATGTGAATCTTGCAATCCACCAACACCATTAAGTAGTCCATAGGTCCTGGGCTGTTCCCTCAGCACCCTGTTAATATTCAACCACCTTTCTGTAATACCATTGACAATTGGCCTGGGCTACACAGATACTTTATGATACACGTGAAATACAACAGATACGTCAGGAAAGATGTTCAATCCTCTGTAAATTTAGTGACTCACGGGTGACATTTTCTTTTAAAGGGTAGCTCCCACCATTCTTTTTTTTTTCTGTCCCTGCCTATTGCCCATCTCTCCCTAACCCCCTCCCTGCTTAAAATTTTTTTTACTATATAAAAAAAATGCCTTTTTGTCTGAAAGGTAGTGTGCTCACTACCAGGCAGACTTCCCCAGCAGGCAGACGTCACTGATGCCTGCTGGGGGGGGGCGACTTCCGCCCTTAGTTCATCTACACAGGGTGCCTCCAGATGTTTCACCACTACAACTCCCAGCTTGCCCTGACATCTATTGGCTGTCAGGGCATGCTGGGAGTTGTAGTGGTGAAACAGCTGGAGGCACCCTTTGCAGCACCCTCCCCCCCCACCCAGAACAATAAATTTGTTATGGCCGCGACGCTAACAACCCCCCCCATCCTGCCCCCCCCGATCCCGACATACCCAAGTGCTGCGTCCAGCGGGAGGCAGGTGAGGCCAGGGAGCCAATTCGCTCTCAGCACTCGCTTCCGCCTGTCTGACTGACAGGCAGGGAGCGAGAGCAGGCTGAATGAATAAGGACTGATGCCCGGCCGGCATCGGTCCGAATTCATGCGCGACGTCACACCAGCCTGCAGCCGGCCACTAGGGGGGAGACCCCTAGTGGCCGGTTTTCAAATGTAAAATAAACTAATTTAATGAAAAAAAAATAGATCTATATTAGAGATAGTAGTACATGAGTAGTACAACATATCAAAAAAAATTTTGGTGACAGTGCCCATTTAAGGACATTATTTCCTTAACCAATAAGACAGCTTCTCCAGATGATTGTAGAGTTTCCTAAGAAGACATCTGCAGCCACATCTAGCCTCTATATGAATGCAAATAAATTCAGACACAGACCACCCCTTAATATCGTTCCTAGACATGACCCCTGACCCCCAAATAAATGTTCACCCCGGAAGAAAGCTGGGAGAAGTGTATAATCCCAAAATGACCATTCCCCTGGGCACCCCTGCATATGTATAATCTCGCTTGTATGTTTGCATCATGAAATAAAGTAACAGAAATGTAGTAAGTGCCGCAAATTTTTTTTTTTTTTTTTTACATCTTAGGCTTCTTTCACACTACCATTATGTTCCAGCATTTTGACAGCCATTTTTCAGCTTAAAGAAGTCATGAAAAAATAGATGAAATAACTGAACATAACAGATGCTAACAGATGACCAATGGCATTCTGTCAAAATAACGGACATATTCCATCTGTTATCACCCGTTATTTCATCCGTCATGCACCGTTATAGTCCTTTATATTATGTCTGTTTTTAACCCCTTCTGGTTGTGATGCTGTACTGAGCATGCTAAGTAGCAATAACGGATCATAACGGAAGGTGAAAATAACGGGCGCTAACGGAGGTTCTTTGTGAACATCCGTCAGCCATAGACTTCAATGTTAATATTTTAATGTTGAGTCAAAAATTTGTGCATGCACAGTTTTTTTTGCAAATAACGGACGTTAGTCATAATGGGACATAACTGAAGCTAAAAGATAATCAAGTACAGACCTGACCCCCCCCCCCCCCCCCAATAAATATACTCCAGACCACATTTCCCTAAATAAACACCAGCCTCTCAAACATGCCTTCCATAAATAAATATAGGAGAAGATTTATCATTGTTGTCTTTGGAAAGTGAGTTTTGAAGTAATTTATTTTTTTGCTTTGGTTTTACTTATGTGCCACACATTTATCATACTATCGAGGGGGGGGGGGGGGGTTGAATGATTTGGCACACATTGGCAAAAAAACGATAAATCACCTCTGAACATCATTTTGTATGTTTCCTCCTCTCCTCTGGACTTTTCTGCACTAAAAGTTGCAGTTGTGACTTCTTGTGAGACTTTTTAAAAGTGCTTACCAAAGGCTTTTTTTGTAAGCCAGGTCTGACCTGGCTTTGACTTGCGACATTTTGGAATTTGTGACTTTTTTATGCCTCTGTGCCTACGGGTATCTAACTGCAAGGAGTGACAGGGTCCTAGTTGTAATCATGCCTCAGTAGGCATGACTGACATGGCAGGCAGCCCCTACATCATCCTTTTTTTTTCACAAAATCAAGTGCATGTCCAGAAGTGCCCTTCTCCTCTTGGCTTTCTGAGCTTCTTACACAGACTCTTACACAGTGCCAAAACAAAAGCCATGGCTGTTGAGAAGAAGCTCATCAAATGTTCTGCACATATACTGTAGGTAAAAAATGGAAAAAAAAGATCATTTATATTATAATTGGCACATCTGTTGTGAATCAATATGTATCAGTGGTAAAATAAGCCTGTAAATCCACTGTGGATACACTTTCCAGAAGAAAAACATGACATTATAAACATGGTGCTTCTAAAAAGTTTAATTCTGGTTCTGTTGACATTTTGTTTTGTAAACCTATTTAGCTTTCTTAATGCATACAATAAACATATGCATATTTTTACTTTATATAGAAAAGTGCAGTTTGCTGCGCTTTCCTATACAGAAGGATACAGTAAAAACCTATACTGTGCAGCATTTTTTTTCTTAATGGTAAAAGTATGTCACTGTACGTGGAATATGTGACATATATGTTGGTGAATACTTTATACACACAGTTTATAAAAGGAAAAAACGTTAATTTGAACAAATCAATACCACCAATTGTATGGAATAAAGTTGTAAAATAGAATTTACTGTAGCTGTCTTAGCACAGTTATCATAAATGAATCCAATGTGGATGATTTCCTTGGAATGAATAGGCTGGAATTCCTGAGTTGCTGTAGAAATGTTTTAATGTAATATGAAAAGCACTTTACTATCTATAGGCAGGGCTCATTTTCATATCATTTTAACATTTTATTTTGGCGTCCGTTTGCTGCAAAGCTTTTTATACAACTAATGAAATGAAATCGGGGGTAAGATTCTTCATCTGGTAATATGAAGAAGAGTTTTAATTGCAGAATAGATTCTAACAGGAAGTCAGCTGTATACTTTACATAATGCATTACTCTTACTTCATTCCTTTACATCCTTACATTGAAGCTTCTAAATGAAATTATGCAAGGCTGCATAAATAAATTGAACATTAAGTCACAATCGGCTTGATGTGAATGCCTACAAAATGAGAGTTAGACTGTTGTACTGTCTGCATTTCGAGTAAACACAGCAACAGGATTACTGAAATGTTAAAAGCAACTTTAACGATAATGGATTCCCATTTCTAGTGTCTAAACTGCTTTTATTTTTATTTACTGTATTCGTGTTCTCTGTTAGCCTGATCTCTTTTAACACATAATTGGCAATCAACACATATAATACGGCACATATGTCAAAGACTGAAACTGCAAACCCACACATGGGAGTTGTTGCCAGACATTGAGACCATTAAGATGGTGAATACAAATGTCTTCCCATTTACTTAATGTACGTAATAGCATTCTAACCAGGAATCTCCCAGAAACAGTTGCATGTAAATGCATTCATTACAAGCATGTCACTTGTTATAATAGATAATCATATCATAGCATATTTGTGGAGAGCAGGAAGATTATAGAACCTTTAAGAATAACTAGTATGCCAGGATTTTCTTGTACCTAATGTTTTATCCTAATAAAGTTGATATATTCTTTCTCAGGGGTCTGATAACTTTTGACTTTGATAGACCATACAAGTACAGAGAGCAACTGCAAGATATTTCTTAGCCACTGCTCTTTTTTTTTTAAAGTTTTTTTTTACTAAGCATAGTAGCCAAGAGTTACTAAAGCAGTCTAATTCTTAAACAGTGTAAACGGACAGCCTAAGAACGCACCAGATTTATCCCAGTAGCTCAGGCTGCTCATACTCTTAGGCTATGTTCACACCTCTTAAAATGGATAAAATTTTTAAACTTATAAAGTGCACAATGAGAGTCTATGGAAAAGGGTCCGTCAGTGCACATACTGTCCAAAAAACTTTCCGTAATTCCAACGTTGGAATTATGGACTTTTGTTTTTGCTATTCATTTTACAATGTGTAGACATACCGTCAGACTATTAGTTGGCTTTTTCTGCTTTAGAATTATGGCACATTTTTGGAGTACAGGGTCACTTAGGCCACATCCATTTTAATAATGTTACACCCGCTTTTACCAGGACTTGCGTCCCTTTTGTCCGTCACTGGAAAAAAGTGTCTGAAACTCGTAGTAAAAGTAATTTCAGATTACGTATTTTGGTCAAAATAATACAGAATTGTGGCGCCTTTGGAATAATGTATCTGACCCAATGTTTTTAGATGTTGGTGTATATGAGTTGTATACCCCTTTATGACTTTTTCAATGCATTTTTTTATTTGTACTGTTTCATAATTTTACCCTCACTCAGAAATGCTCCGTATAGCATAGACTTCTACTGTTTCTGTTGGGGAGAAATTTACAGTGCAAAAAATTGCTACTTTCAAGTATATAGATTTATCAAGATCTTCTTCATAAGACATAAAGACAGGACATACTCAGGAAAGAGGGCACATAGCAAATTTTACAATTAACTGTTGTTGTTTTACTTCATTACATTTCTCTCATCCTTGGGCAGCAGAGCCTGGTCCACATAAAATAACAAAGGATTTCAGTAACTTGGGAAGCACATGCAGGATGTCTTTATCAATGGGGTAGGGAGAATGGTCTTCATCTCCACAGAGCCCATAGCAAAATAACAGCTCTTACTATGGAATGTACATATTGTTGAACCAAGTAAAGAATGTTTCAATGCAAATAAAAAATGACAACGATAACCAGAGTTTGTTGACAATATTATTTTTTTTACTTTACTATTTTTCACCGAGAGGAATTGGTATTTTAGATCAGTCTCAGGAAAACAGGATCCAACAAAATGTTAGTTGTCTTTTTTCAGCTTATAAGCTTCTCAGCCTGAGTATTGATGCTGATCCCAAGTATCCCTTTGGGGGCAGAGTGTATTGATCTTCTGGTAGCTACTTAAAGCAGGATAAAGTGCCATGTCACAAAGCAAATGTTATCACAAGGGTATATTTAAGTCAGAAATGTCCCTACACCATTCATAGACATTGCAATGCAAGCAAAAATGTATAAAAAAAATACCATAGCATACCTTATGGCTCAAAAGTCCAAATGAAGACTACATGTGACTATGTTTGGTCTGCTTTATGTTGGCACTTTGATTTGTGGTACAGAGTAGTATAATAGTGTATGCCATTTTCTCCTACAAATATGTATATTTGGTAATATCAAGTTGGTGATTTATTTTTATATTTCCAGGAGGAAAAACAGGGAAAAGCACAACATGCTCTAAATGCTCTAGAATTATCAAATGTCGTAATTTACAAAAACAGACATCTCAGTAGAGCTGACAGATCCTTTTTAAATTTAAGCAAAAGAAACCCTAATGGCCCTGCTGCTGTGCTTATATTCCAAGAAAGGGTTACTTCAGCATATCACTGGGTTAGACAAAATTCAAGCATCAGGTTTCCCCATCCACTGCGCCTGCAGTTTACCGTATTTTTCGCTGTATAAGACGCACTTTTTCTTCCCCAAAACTGGGGGGGGGAAAGTTGGTGCGTCTTATACGGTGAATACACACCTATCACGGCAGTCCCTGTGGCCATCAACGGTCGGGACCCGCGGCTAATACAGGATATCACCGATCGCGGTGATGCCCTGTATTAACCCTTCAGACGCGGCGATCAAAGCTGACCGCCGCGTCTGAAGCGAAAATAACACTAACCCGGCTGTTCAGTCGGGCTGTTCGGGACCGCCGCGGTGAAATCGCTGCGACCCGTATAGCTTACAAGACACTGGGAGGGACCTTACCTGCCTCCTCGGTGTCTGCTCCGTGCCGGGATCCCCTGCATGGCCGGCGCTCTCCTTCATCGCCATCACATCGTCGCGCACGCCGTCCCGTCATCCAATAGGAGCGGCGTGCGTAGCCACGTCATGGCGGCGAGGGAGAGCGAGGATACCCGGCAGCAGAGATGTTCCGGAGTGACGGGGACACCCCGGGGACGCGGCGACAGCGATGGAGGGCGACATCCAGGGGAGCGGGGACACGTGAGTACTACCTCCTTTACCAGTGGTCTTCAACCTGCGGACCTCCAGATGTTGCAAAACTACAACTCCCAGCATGCCCGGACAGCCACGGCTGTCCGGGCATGCTGGGAGTTGTAATTTTGCAACATCTGAAGGTCCGCAGGTTGAAGATCACTGTCCTATACTTTACATTGTATTTGGTTCAGAATCTTTATTTTCTAGATTTTTATCCTATAAAATTAGGTGCGTCTTATATGCCGGAGAGTCTTATATGACGGAAAATACGGTATGAGTTATTTTTCTATACATGTATTTAACCACTTTGTATAAATCAATAGTACAAGTAAATGTAAGAACATATATAATATATCTTATTAGAGAAAGGGGCTTCTTTCTCCTCTTATGAAGCTTCTTTTCTCAGCCCCCTACTCCCCTCTTCTAGTAATTTACAGCATATGAGTCTTCAGAAAGGTTAGGCTTAACTGACTAGCTCAGGGAAAACTTAGAAAGAGAGACATAGGCCCAGATTTATCAAACTGTGTGAGAGAAAAAAATGGAGTGATTTTCCCACAACAACCAATCACAGCTCAGCTTTCACTTTACCTCAGCTCCTTAGCTGAGCTGTGATTGGTCGCTGTGGGGAAAATCCCTCTATTTGTTCTCTGACACAGTTTTATAAATCTGGGCCATAGTCTGTAGAGCAGAAATATGGTAAAAAATGCAAAAATGCTATAGACAAGTAAAATGGGGGGAGATTATCAAAACTTGTTCAGAGGAAGACTGATTCAGTTTCCCACAGCAACCAATGAGAATGCTACTTTTATTATCAATGGCCCCTGAACAATTGAAGAAACAATCTGGTTGGTTGCTATGGGCAACTGCTCCACTCTTCCTCTACACAGGGTTTGATAAATTGCCATAAATAGTGCTGCTCCTCATGTACACACTGGAAGTAATGATGTTCTGTCTGAAAATAACCTGTTGTCACTTTAGAAACTTCGTTTTTTTACTCCTTAACTTTTTTTTTTATAAAAAGTATTATTATCCAATAGCGATAGAAAGTGTTTATTTCATTTCACTTTGTGACTTTGCACATTACAATATTGCAGTTATAAAAGTTAATTTCATAATATTCAAGGGCTTTTTATGAAAATCTTTTCGGCATCCCAATCTCTAGAGGCAATATATGACACATTGTATAAGCTTCAAGTCAGCCTGCTTTATAACATTATACTCAGAACTGTCGGAAGAAGCAGCTGTTTTAAAACACAAATACATTTTGACTAAATTAGAAATGCAATTAAGTGACGTGTTTCTGAAATATCTTTTTCTTTGTATTTCATAAAAGTGTCTACTTTAGAAAGAAATGAGGCATGTAGTACATGTTTTACTGTGCTTCCTCTCTGAGGATAAAACTGCAGACAGGTGAACATTTTTCTTTGGTGATACTATAGTGTAATGTATGTCTGCCAATCTGACCCTATAGTTCACATGTACTATGTTGGTCAGTATTCGGTCCTCATTCTAGTCAGTATTTTTGTCAGTATTTTAGCTAAAACCAGTAGTGGGTCCAAAACACAGAAAAAGGTGCAAATATTTCCATGATAGTTTTTGTTTGTGTTGGTTCGAGCTAAAATACAGATCAGGCATTGACCAAAACACTATGTGTGAACCCAGCCTATGATACCTGTCCACATTCCTGTGAAATCTTATAGGTCCACCTGCTGCTCAGGGGCAGGGACACTGGACTATATTAGCACAATATGCATGGTCACTTTGCCGAAGTCCTAATCTTGGGAATGAAGGGGTTTCAGCACTGTTTTGGCATTTATGAAATATTATAAAACATTGCTCCCACTCCATATAAAAGAAGTTACACTAACAAGCATCCTTACAAAATTCATAATTTGGTGTGCTGCTTGGTGTACTGTGAATACTATTCAGGTGGCTGTAGCCTTAAAGGGGTACTCCGATTGGGGAAAAAAAAACATTTTTAAATCAACTGGTGCCAGAAAGTTAAACAGATTTGTATATTACTTCTATTAAAAAAATCTTTATCTTTCCAGTACTCATCAGCTGCTGTATACTACAGAGGAAGTTGAGTTGTTCTTTTCTGTCTGACCACAGTGCTCTCTGCTGACACCTCTGTCTTCATCAGGAACAGAGCAGGACAGGTTTGCTATGGGGATTTGATCCTGCTGTGAACAGTTCCTGACATGGACAGAGGTGTCAGCAGAGAGCACTGTGGTTAGACAGAAAATAAATTCAAAAAATAAAAACTGCAGTAGCTGATAAGTACTGTGAGGATTAAGATTTTTAAATACAAGTAATTTACAAATCTGTTTAACTTTCTGGCATCAGTTGATTTAAAAAAATGGGTTTTATTGTTTTCCACTGGAAAGGTTTCCGTCTTTGTTCTAAGCCTATCTATTAATGAATTAAAGGGCAAATTAATTTTTCTGTGTCTTTACATACAGCCTGCATGCACAGAGACTGATATAAGTGTAAGAGGTTAACATTCTCTACCCAAAAGCCTTATCTTCACTGTAAGGGTAGGGTCACACATGCCGTATTTATGTTGCATATTTTTCTAGCCATAGAAGTCAATCTGTAGGAAAATACCCAGCAGCAAAATATGGCAGGTGTGACCCTACCCTTAAGGTATTATGTCCTAAGTCTATGGGCTAAGGTCTGTTCTGTTTCCACCTCAATCCCCAAGGATAGGGGGAGGATCCTAAAGCAAATGTTCAGTATAGTTCTGGCCTCTGTTCAGGACACATCACATCTGTAGCTCTTTCACCTTCAGAGGGTTTGCCTCCATCTTCAATATTTCAGCACAAGGCAACACAGCTGCAGCCTGTCTAGCCTATTCCACTACAGGGGTTCCACAAGAGGCAGCATTAGGGACAAAGGCAAACCAGACAGCCTAAGTGCGACTATTTCTGTGGACCTGGACTCGTCAGCCAAAGACTCATGCCTGGGGATTCCTTTCTGGATGCCCTCACAGATAGTGGTGTCTCTGATACACAAGGAAATGTAAGTGAGGGAAGAGATGTTTGCATATATTATCAAGGCACACTACTGTGAAGAGTCCTAAGCACACACATATATATTGGACATTAGTTTGCACAGAACTACAGTCTACAGTCAAGTCTTAAACTTTTCAGCCAAAAGGTATCCTAAGTACCATGAGGAACAAACCAGGTACCCACAAAGGTTGTACATACCGTGTTTCTCCGAAAATAAGCCTGGGTCTTATATAAATTTTAGTCCCAAAAAACACACTAGGGCTTATTTTTAGGGTAGGGCTTATTTATTTATTGGGGGCTGCAAGAGTGTGGAGGATGGGGGGCTGTGGGAGGATGGGGGGCTGTAGCAGTGTGGAGGATGGGGGCTGTAGCAGTGTGGAGGATGGGGGGCTGTAGCAGTGTGGAGGATGGGGGGCTGTAGCAGTTTGGAGGATGCCGCCCCCCCCATCTTCCACACTGCTACAGCCCCCCATCCTCCCACAGCCCCCTATCCTCCACACTGCTACAGCCCCTCATCCTTCCACAGCCCCCCATCCTCCACACTGGTACAGTCCCCCATCCTCCACACTGCTACAGCCCCCCATCCTCCACACTGCTATAGCCCCCCATCCTCCATACTGCTACAGCGCCCCATCCTCCATACTGCTACAGCCCCCCCATCCTCCACACTGCTACAGCCCCCCATCCACCCCTTCCCCCTTCGTCCTCCACACTCCTACAGTGCCCCCCACCCCTCTGCAATAATAAACTACCATACCTTACACCTTCATACTGTATGGAAGATGCAGCTCTAGGCGGCGGCGGGACCTCCTTTTGTTGCTTAGCAGCCAGGGGCAGGGACACGTCCATGACGTTGGCCGTGCATACGCGCCGACGTTTTAAAGTGACAGCGTCCCTGCTCCCGGCTGCTAAGCAACAGAAGGAGGTCCCGCTGCAGCTTCTGTACGGTATGAAGGTGTAGGATAGATAGTTAGATATGGCAGTGTTTCCCAACCAGGGTGCCTCCAGCTGTGGCCAAACTACAACTCCCAGCATGCCCGGACAGCCAATGGTTGTCCGGGCATGCTGGGAGTTATAGTTTGACCACAGATGGAGGCACCCTGGTTGGAAAACACTGAGATATGGGACCAGCCAAAGAAGGGGGGGGGGGTGGCTGAGGGCGGGTGGTGGGGGGGTCGGGTCTCCGGGTATTACTGGCAGCCACTGTACGGATCTGGACCGTGGTCCGCCAGTTGATTACCCCTGGCCTAGGTCTTATTTTCTGGGTAGGGCTTATACTGCAGCCCACCCTGAAAATACTGCTAGGGCTTACTTTCGGGGAAACACGGTAGTAGATCCAGAGTAGCCACAGCCTCTGAGTCACCACGTGTTACAATGGAGGCATAAGTCAAGTAAAGTCTCAATTTGTCAGTCACAAGCCAAGTTTTTAATTCCACAGTCACAAGTCTCATTCTAAAGTTCAGCGAAGAAGAAGCCAGGCTATGCCACAGAGGTGACACATAGTAGTAGATCTAGGTTAGTCAAAAGCCTCTGAGTCTTACACTTATCACAAGAGAGAATTAGCTTAAATCTCAGGAGGACTAAGTCTTATAAAAAACAGATCTCAAGTATAAAAATTACTCCAGTATTGCTTAAGTATTATATACCAGTATTGCAACTGTTTTAAAAGTAAAGAACATGCTGTTTTCTATAAACCCTAGCTTTAGGGGTATAATTTTCCAGGGTTACAGCTTAATTGAAGAAGTGGTTTGTGGGACTATACATCTCAACATAGGGTTGCACCACTCCTGCCACATGACAAACCTACTTCTGGTGTCACAAACATGACATTTTCCAGCTAATTATCCACTTCACCCCCTGTCTACCACAACTTGATGACTAGATAGGTACTAAAAATGCCATGAAAGAAAGGATATCCAGCTTGGTATGCAATACAAAGGTAACATTTATTTGCATCCAGTAAAACTCACTACTAAACATGACCTCATCATTAAGGCACTCATTGCTGAGGTACCAATATTAACATATGTGAACATATAAAAAAAAACTTTAGGTTTTTAAACTTGACCAAAAGCTTGAGATGTACACACCAGGGTCTGTGTGATTATCTAGACATAAATGTTATCATAAGATGTATTCCACATATGAAAAACCTTTAGGTTTTTAGACTTGACCAAAAGCTTGAGATGTACACACCAGGGTCTGGGTGATTATATAGATATACATGTTATCATAAGATGTATTCCACAACTAGACTTTACATAATGGACTTTTTTTTACATAATCATGGATCGTACCCAGAGAGTGGTGGTCAATGATTCGTACTCTGGTTGGTCCCCGGTTATTAGTGGTGTACCCCAAGGTTCTGTACTGGGCCCGCTGTTGTTTAATTTATTTATCAATGATATAGAGGATGGTATTAACAGCTCTGTTTCTATCTTTGCAGATGACACCAAGCTTTGTAGCACGGTACAGTCTATAGAGGATGTGCATAGGTTTCAAGATGACTTGGATAGACTAAGTGTCTGGGCATCCACTTGGCAAATGAGGTTCAATGTGGATAAATGTAAAGTTATGCATCTGGGTACTAATAACCTGCATGCATCGTATGTCTTAGGGGGGATTAAACTGGCAGAGTCACTGGTAGAGAAGGATCTGGGTGTACTTGTAGATCACAGACTACAGAATAGCATGCAATGTCAGGCTGCTGCTTCCAAAGCCGGCAGGATATTGTCATGTATCAAAAGAGCTATGGACTCAAGGGTCAGGGACATAATACTCCCCCTTTATAAAGCATTGGTACGGCCTCACCTGGAATATGCTGTTCAGTTTTGGGAACCAGTCCATAAAAGGGACACTGTGGAGCTGGAAAGGGTGCAGAGACGCGCGACTAAACTAATATGGGGCATGGAACATCTTAGCTATGAGGAGCGATTAAAGGAGTTACAATTGTTTAGTCTTGAGAAGAGACGTTTAAGGGGGGATATGATAAACGTATATAAGTATATAAATGGCCCATACAAAAAATATGGAGAAAAACTGTTCCAGGTTAAACCCCCCAAAGGACGAGGGGGCACTCCCTCCGTCTGGAGAAGAAAAAGTTTAGTCTCAAGGGGCGACATGCCTTCTTTACCATGAGAACTGTGAACTTATGAAACAGTCTACCTCAGGAACTGGTCACAGCAGGAAAAATTAACAGCTTTAAAACAGGATTAGATACATTTCTGGAACAAAATAACATTAATGCTTATGAAGAAATATAAAATCCCATCCCTTCCCCAATATCGCGCCACACCCCGACCCTTCAATTCCCTGGTTGTAACTATGTAATAAAAACAGCATCATGGTTCTGAAAGTGTTAGCAGTGTATTTGTATTGCACCCATTGGAAGGAGATAGATAAAGTACAGAGGCCCCCTACTGAATTTTTCCAGCATAGTGCCAATCTTGACCTGGCACTGTGTAATATCTTAAATGGGACTATGCTGCAAAACCAGAAATAAATAAATAAATAAATCTTGCTGCAGCTTCCTAGCAAAATATGTTATTTGTTATGGTGGGAAAATCATTCCTTTGAATTTGTCTTTAATTCTTCTTCTCAAAAATGGTTAATATATTCTCATTATATTTTGGAAGGAAACAATACTTTTCCCACATAGCAGAAAGGAATATCTAATTAAAATGTATTGTTGACCTTTCATCTCTGGTGTCCTCTGGGTCCCATGTGTACATATGAATTACAAACTGACAAGAGACACACAACTCTATAGAAATGGTTAGGACAGCTGACCTTACCAGAAAATGGAATTCATTAGCTATGTACATTATTTACAATATACAGATAGATAGATCATTTTTTTGGGGCCTCCCTAGGGAATGGATAGTGACAAATGTGCGTGTACCTTCTATAGAAGTACAGTAGCAGTAAAAAGCAGTACTAGCAGATATTGCATGTAATACAAAAAATTGCTATTAAGTCTGCATGTGGTATTATTAGGAACAAAGTATCAAAATATATGTTAAAATGTTGTTTTATAAGTATTAAAGGGGTTATCCAAGAAAAAACTTTTTTAAATATATATACTGTATTAACTGACTCCAGAACGCTATACAGATTTATAAATTACTTCTATTAAAAAAATCTTAATCCTTTCAGTACCTATGAGCTGCTGAAGTCGAGTTGTTCTTTCCTGTCTCGGGAACTGTCCAGAGTAGCAGTAAATCCACATAGCAAACATCTCCTACCCTGTGCAGTTCCCGAGACAGACAGAAGTGTCAGCAGTGAGCACTGTTGTCAGACAGAAAAGAACAACTCAGCAGCTGATAATTATTGGAAAGATTAAGATTTTTTAATAGAAGTAATTTGCAAATCCTTTTAACTTTCTGGAGCCAGTTGATATATAAAAAAAATATTTTTTCCTGGAATACCCCTTTAAGTATTAAACTTTATATTACTTACCACGACAGGAAGGTTCTGATTCACAAAGTCTATCAGGTATTGTATTACTTTCATCACCATAAGAGTTGTATTTTCTTGCACTCACTGGCTCTGACTGTATAAGATGTTTTGGGGCTTCATCATCTTCCTGTATTAAAGAAAAAATAAATAAAATACATTATACACAGCACAACGTTATAGTCAGCAGAATTAGACCTGGGATTAGACTCTTATTATCAGATATTTCTGAGTAATACCATAAAATTGCCAAGTATTTACTAAGAAACTTTTTTACTTTTGTATTCCTATAATATGTAAACCATAAAATGTTACAAAGAGTTACAACTATATAATAATCCAGAGCTGTGGTCAGAGCTTACAAGCAAGTGATGTGACCTCTGGCATATTACCATCATTCATTCATTTATGGGGGGTGCTAAACTATTAGGCGCGTACCTGTCAACAAGTCTGTCAACCAGTAATGGAAAGTAGAATTATAAGTGCAGTAAAAGAGATGTAATAAAATGTAAAAGCAATTAGAGTTAAATTATGTATAGCTATTTTTTTCCTTTTTTTTTTGTTTTCTTTAACAATCATTGACATTTTTTTTAATAACTGTAATTTTTAATAAAAACTGTAATTTTTATTAAAGAATTTTCAAGGATACAAATCCAAATGTCCAGAAAAAAAACATACATATAACATTATGAAGGGCCGAAACCCAATAATAATCAATAGGTGACAGAGAAGCAAAGGCTAACAATAAGGGAGTTATGCTAAGTCAAGAAAGGCATATAGGCCCAAACAGAGGCCCCTGATACCGGGGCACTAACACATTATGACCATTATGTTAACCGCGTGAGAGCTTAAGAGGCGTACCTCTGTTCACCAACAAATTAGTCAGTGATGCCCAAAAGGCTACAAACACAGGAAGGGGAGGGGGGGAGAGGAAGGGGAGGATGGCACATAAAGGGAAGACAAACACATAACGAACCACAGAGCCAGGAGGGAAGATGGAAAGGAAAAGAAAGGAGAAAGGAAAAAAGGGAAAGGAGATGGAGCTAGAGAGATCAAGGTGGCTGTCGATCAGAGAAGCAGTCGCAAGGGTTGCCAAACCAAAATAAAATAGGGTACTGAATTATTTAATGAGGCTGTGAGGGATTCCAAGGAGTGATTCTCACGGATACGGACCAACAGATCAGACTCAGAGGGAGGAAGAGTGCTCTTCCAACATTTTGCTATAAGGCTTTTAGCAGCTAAAGCAATATGCATGAAAAGCTTGAATGGTTTCTTAGATAGAGCGGGATGAGAAAGGTGGAGAAGATATACTCGGAGATCTAAAGGGATTAAGACACCCAAGGTATCGGATATTAAATCGCTGTACCATTTTCCAATGATCCCCTATAAGAGGACAGGACCAAAAAATATGAAACACTGTGCCCAGACCCACCCCACAACGCCAGCATTGAGGAGGGATGTTAGGGTTCAGTCTATTACAGAGTTCAGGAGTGTGATATCAGCCCATGATCATTTTATACTGGGTTTCCTTATAGGCTGTGCAGATAGAAGCCTTAGAAGACTCTCCCAGATAACACACCACTAAGGTAAGGTAACGGTAGTATTGAGAGCGACCTCCCAACGGCCCATGTTGCGGCCGCTGGGGGCTGGAGGAGTAGGGAGTATATGTCGGAGAGAAGACCCTGTGCCTGAGGTCCACCACGACACAACCTTTCAAATCGAGTAGGCTGAGAGACCACTGTAGAACCAGTCATAGAGGACATAAAATACCTTAGTTGCAGGTAGTGGAAGCGCTCAGACGAGGGGAGATCCCAACAAGCCACCAATTGCTCAAAAGGTATGAGAGAGCGAGATATGGGGTCCACTACATCAGCCCAGCAAAAAAGACCCCTAGAGCCCCACTCCCGCACCATGAGGGACAAGAGACCAGCAGGGAAATCATGATGATAAAGGAAAGACCGCAGAGGGGAGGACGGAGAAAACAGTCTGAACTTCCTGCAGCAATATCCCCAAACGTATCTAGAGAAAGACATGGGACCCAGGAGAGGAGAAAGAGAAACAGTAGACACCTGAGAGGACCAGAGAAGGGTATTCGGGTGAATAGGAGCTAACCAAAGCTTGTCCAGCTCCATCCAGTGGCTATTTGCATGGTAGGAGGACCAAGCCACAAGGTGGGGCAGATGAGCAGTCCAGTAGTATTTCGTCACATCAGGAACTGCTAATCCCCCCATAGCCCTGCTAGCCATCATGACAATGTCTCTTCCCATCCCAAATGAAGTGGAAAATAGCAGATTGAAAAGAGCGAAGCGCGGACAATGGTATCAGGTTGGCAACGTCTCGAAAAAATATAGTAATTTCAGAAGAATTGTCATTTAACCGCCGCAATTCGGCCAAAAAATTAGATATATTGCGAACACTATTTTTCTAGTAAGGCCCTAAGTTCCAAAAAAAGGTGGAATGCCAGTGATATCTGGGTCCCTCCTGATCATGGCAGCCAGGGGCTCGATGAACAAGGCAAATACCAGAGGGGACAACGGACATCCCTGTCGAGTGCCGTTAAACATAGGAAATGTTGGAGATGGAGCATGAGGGAGTTTGAGGGAGGCAGTAGGGGAGGAATAGAGACCCCGCAGAGCAGTTAGAAAGTTACCCGTGATACCAAATTTCTGGAGCTTGGCAAAAAGAAATGGCCACCCCAGCCTATCAAAGGCCTTTTCCGCATCTAAGCTAAGAATCAACGCCTGTTCAGACCTCCGATTGATTAAGTCAACCAGGCCCACTACCCCCCTGGAATTATCACCGCTCTGACAACAGGGGATAAACCCAACCTGATCCTTATGGATAAGGGAGGGGAGAAAGGAGCTAAGTCTGACTGCTAAGACCTTAGAAAAGAGCTTCAAATCATAGTAGAGGAGGGCAATAGGCCTGTAACTAGAGCAATGGGGATCTTTACCAGGTTTAGGTATCAGGGTAATCAAGGAGTGTAGAAAAGACTGCAGGATCTCCTCTCCCCCCATAAAAGAATTGAAAAGAGGAACACGTTTAGGTACGAGTATGGATGAGTAAGTCTTGTAGTGCAGGTAAGAGAATCCATCAGGTCCGGGGGAGCGGCCAACCGGAAGGGATTTAAGGACCTAAAGGAGTTCCTCCCCAGTAATAGGTGCATTGAGAGCCACACGGTCAGCCCCCGACAAAGTGGGCAAGCCGCATTGGGACATATAAGAATCAAGGGCAGCTGCACGCTCAGCCGGATTAGACGGAAGCTGGGAAGGAAGGAAGTAAAGACCAGAATAGTAATTAACAAAGATGCGGGAGAATCAGCTCGGTGATAGTGAAGAACACCAGATGAGTCTTTCAGGGCAGAAGGAGATTGAGCAACTGCACGATCACGAAGGCGCCTGGCCAACATAGTATGGGCTTTATTACCTTTCTCGTAAAAATGTTGTTTGGTGTACAACAACTGTCGCTCCACTATGAAGAGCCAGGTCGCCCAACTGTGCACGAGCAATTATCAAGCACCTCAGGACTGACACAGAAGGAGAGGAGAGTAAGGGAGCCTCCAAATGCGTAATTTGTGTGCAAAGTTCCAGGAAGCGAGTCAGAGCAACACGTTTAAGTCGGGCCCCCAGTGCAATACAATACCACCGACTTATGGGCTTCCCAAAGGTCGGCCTGCGAGGAGACCAAACCTTCATTAGTAGCAAAGTAATCAGCGAGACACTTCTGTATCGACTCCCAGGATGGTAATGATTTAAGAAGAGGATCATTGAGATGCCAATGACAGCTCCAAAGAGAAGAAGGAGAGTGAGAAAAAGATAGGAAGACAGGTGTTACCCCAAGCGCTCCGGGTCCCCGCTCCTCCCCGGAGCGCTCGCAGCGTTCTCTTATTCACAGCGCCCCGGTCAGACCTGCCGACCGGGTGCGCTGCGATATTGCTCCCAGCCGGGATGCGATTCGCGATGCGGGACGCGCCCGCTCGCGATGCACATCTCGGTTCCCGTACCTGACCCGTTCCCCGTCTGTGCTGTACCGGCGCGCGCGGCCCCGCTCTTTAGGGCGCGCGCGCGCCGGGTCTCTGCGATTTAAAGGGCCACTGCGCCACTGATTGGCGCAGCAGGCCTAATCAGTATCTTCACCTGTGCACTCCCTACTTATACCTCACTTCCCCTGCACTCCCTCGCCGGATCTTGTTGCCATTGTGCCAGTGAAAGCGTTTCCTTGTGTGTTCCTAGCCTGTGTTCCAGACCTCCTGCCGTTGACCCTGACTACGATCCTTGCTGCCTGCCCTGACCTTCTGCTACGTCCGACCTTGCTCTTGTCTACTTCCTTGTACCGCGCTTATCTCAGCAGTCAGAGAGGTTGAGCCGTTGCCGGTGGATACGACCTGGTTGCTACCGCCGCTGCAAGACCACCCCGCTTTGCGGCGGGCTCTGGTGAATACCAGTAGCAACTTAGAACCGGTCCACCGACACGGTCCACGCCAATCCCTCTCTGGCACAGAGGATCCACCTCCAGCCAGCCGAATCGTGACAACAGGGCAGTGGTCGGACCAAGAAATTGGCTCAAGGGAAGCAGTAGAGAGCATGCACACCATGGGTAGGTTACCAAAAAAAATTGTCTATGCGCATGTGTAATTTATGGGGGTGCAAGTAAAAACTGAAAGAGCGGTCGGTCGGATGGTTTATCCACCATGGATCATATAACGAGGAGGTCTGTATAGTCTGCCGATAAATGACAGCCAGGCGCAATTGGGCAGGGGAATGAGGAGTATCAGAGAGGGAATGACGGTCTGCAATCATTTAATTTTATTATCTACAATCAACATTTAAGCTAAAAAAAAATAAATCTGCATATTTGCAGAATCATTAGAAAATCCCAATGTTACAATGATAGTGCCATTCCCTGGTAATAAGTCTTTAAATATTATTTTGCAAAACTGGTTAATTTCCCGAGTAACCAATGTACCAATAAACAAATCTACAGCAATAATGTTTATCTTTAATAAGCCATCTGTGTATTTATTTAACTAAGGTTTATGTCGAGCTTATTAATGGCTATATTAAAGATGAATAAAATGGAAGGCACAAGTCATTGGGTAACTCCAATGTATTCATTTCTTGAAAAGTCAATGCTAAAAAATGACAGTCAAAGCTAAAAAAAAAAGGACAATATTCCTTACTGCGGTCTGCGGCACAGTAAAAGGAAAGAATCTATAAAACAATTTGCATGTTGGCATTGTATCATGCTGCCTAGAGACAGGGGTGAGGACTGCGGGATGCAGATACATTACCAGCTGATGAAGACAAATTGTACAATAACTAAGTGATCTCTATCAATACACGGATCTGCACTCCCCGTACAAAGTGTTTTAATGTTGTTTCTTAACCATTAATTGAATGTAGTAAGATCTAGTGTGAGGTATTAAAAACAAGGGTAAGGAACAACATGCGAAATAGATAATGTTTATATATACGGTGGGCCTGCGACTGGGTAAGCATTGGATGAGTGTACAAGATGTAAATGACCTATAGGATGTTAAATAAGTTCTTACTAAGGACTAAGAGCCCAGAAGAGGAGCTCTAAACGCATTGATGTTTGCACTGGTAGCATGCTTCTGGAGCCTTTGTTTTTGTTTTTCTTTCCATTTACATAGAAAAGTGCCAGATAAACTTATTTTTCTGAATAGTCTCCATTGGATCCAAAATTGCTTTTACTAGGATTTAGCACCATGGGTTGAATGAGTTGTTTTTTTTCATTTTGTCCGGGGTGTGCCCCAATGTACTGAATATAAAAATGTAAATACAGTCATGGCTGTAAATGTTGGCACCCCTGAAATTGTTCAAGAAAATTAAGTATTTCTCACAGAAAAGGATTGCAGTAACACATGTTTTGCTATACACATGTTTATTCCCTTTGTGTGTATTGGAACTAAACCAAAAAAGGGAGGAAAAAAAGCAAATTTGGCATAATGTCACACCAAACTCCAAAAATGGTCTGCACAAAATTATTGGCACCCTTAACTTAATATTTGGTTGCACACCCTTTGAAAAAAATTACTGAAATCAGTCGCTTCCCATAACCATCAATAAGATTCTTACACCTCTCAGCCAGAATGTTGGACCACTCTTCCTTTGAAAACTGCTCCAGGTCTCTCTTATTGGAAGGGCGCCTTTTCCCAACAGTAATTTTAAGATCTCTCCACAGGTGTTCAATGGGATTTAGATCTGGACTCATTGCTGGCCACTTCAGAACTCTCAAGCACTTTGTTGCCATCCATTTCTGGGTGTTTTTTGACGTTTGTTTGGGGTCATTGTCCTGCTGGTAGACCCAAGATCTCAGACACAAACCCAGCTTTCTGACATTGTACAGTTCGACCCAAAATCAGTTGGTAATCCTCAGATTTCATGATGCTTTGCACACATTCAAGGCACACAGTGCCAGAGGCAGCAAAACAACCCCAAAACATAATTGAACCTCCACCATATTTCACTGTTGGTACTGTGTTCTTTTCTTTGTAGACCTCATTAGGTTTTCAGTAAACAGTAGAATTATGTGCTTTACCAAAAAGCTCTATCTTGGTCTCATCTGTCCACAAGATGTTTTCTCAGAAGGATTTTGACTTACTCAAGTTCATTTTGGCAAAATGTAGTCTTGCTTTGTTATGTCTCTGTGTCAGCAGTGGGATTCTCCTGAGTCTCCTGCCATAGCGTTTCATTTCATTTAAATGTTGACGGATAGTTCGCACTGACACTGATGTTCCCTGAGCCTGCAGGACAGCTTGAACTTGTTTGGAGCTGCTTATCCACCATCCGGACTATCCTGTGTTGACACCTTTCATTAATTTTTCTCTTCCGTTCACGCCCAGTGATTAGCTACAGTGCCATGGGTTGCAAACTTCTTGACAATGTTGCGCACTGTGGACAAAGGCAAATCTAGATCTCTGGAGATGGACTTGTAACCTTGAGATTGTTGATATTTTTCCACAATTTTGGTTCTCAAGTCCTCACAGTTCTCTTCTCCTCTTTCTGTTGTCATGCTCAGTGTGGCACACACAGACACACAATGCAAAGACTAAGTGAACGTCTTTCCTTTTTATATGCTTTCAGGTGTGATTTTTATATTGCCCACACCTGTAACTTGCCCCAGGCGAGTTTAAAGGAGCATCACATGCTTGAAACAATCTTATTTTTCCACAATTTTTAAAGGGTGCCAATAATTTTGTCCAGACCATTTTTGGAGTTTGGTGTGACATTATGTCCAATTTGCTTTTTTTCCTCCCTTTTTCGGTTTAGTTCCAATGAACACAAAGGGAATAAACATGTGTATAGCAAAACATGTGTTACTGCAATTCTTTTCTGGGAAAAATACTTCATGTTCTTGAAAAATTTCAGGGGTGCCAACATTTACAGCCATGAGTGTATAACACAATAAAAACTTTATATGGTTGACTAAAGAGTTTCCTATACCTGGTCTCCCCCTGGAACCGGCTAAGCCAAGAGCATTATAAAGATGAGGTGCTCTTAGCTATAACCTAATACAAATCAATGGAGCATTGAATTACAATCAACTAATGGGGAATGAGGAAAATGGACTGTTCTGTAGGTATCAGAAATAGAATCAAGTAAATAAAAAAAGGATATATTAAGTGAGTGACTATAGTAAAATTACATAACCATTTTACTCACTATGTTGAGCAAGAAAATATTAAGAAATATAACATAACTGTAAGCAATTCATTAAACCATCCGCTCCAACTTCACAGTGTGCTCCAGGAAATGAAACCATGTAACCATCAGCACTGACTCCCCAGGATGTTATTTAACTTTACAAATGCTTCGCTTTACTTATCCTTTACCAATTTAAAGTAACAAGATCTTCTCCGTCCACTTCTAAAGCTATGAACTCACAGATTAACAGTGAATGACAGTAATGCAGTTTAAGATGAACAGCTTGTTCAATTCTGACAGCGGAAGGAAGAATTGTGCTTTCCATAATGAATATTAAAAGCAATTCTTTAAAAAAATGACTTTTTCCGGCACCTCTATGGATATACTATATAAATGTATTAGGATTTGCAAAAAGTATTTAAAAAAATTATACATACATGGAGGACATCGATGCTAAGCCTTTGAAAATTTCGAGATCTCAGTTCCTGCATTCGTTTTTGATTTTCTTTGTATTTTTCTTCAGCAAGTTGTCTGAAATACATTATAACACATTCACTTCCATGTTACATTTAAAGACAGCATGTATTGTTTTGTTATTGTAAATATGCAGCACTTAAGTATGGCCTTTTGTGTGGAGTTACGTGAATTGGCATGGATAGCAGCCTGAACCCAGAAAAACAATCCATAGATTTAGTATTTCAGCTGAATTCTTCAGGGTGTGAGTAGAGATGGATTTGATTTTACAGAATAAGTTATATTTCAGGCAATCTAGGAGAGAATTGTTAACACTTTAAGTATAAATAAAAAATAAATGGCCTAGGACCAAAAAGTTAGGACTTAAGCTCAAACCAATATTACATTTTTACCACTAGTAATAGTTTATATATATATATATATAGTATAAGATGTATATATTATATATATATATATATATATATATATATATATATATATATATTCATATATAAATATAGTATAAGATGGAAAGGAAAAAATTATTTGCTCGTTCGGCTTCTCTTACATTGGCAAAACGATAAGGCAAATGTGCACCCAAACCGATCCGGTAAAGGAGCCCCACGCCTTATGTCCCATGTGAACAAAGTCCACGAGGGTAAACCAGAAGTGCTACGGTTAGCAGGAATTGAAAAGGTACAGGCAGTTCCGGGTATAAAAGCAGATATACATCTTTTACAAAAAGAAACAAAATGGATAATTAAGACCCAAGCTACAGGACTGCTAGGTATGAATGATAAGATAGATCTAGCAGTATGCTTCTGAGAAAACATCAGGTCATATCATTATTTTTAATATGGTTTCTTACGAAGTCCACCTCACACTTTACTAGTTACTTACCTTTTAAGTCACGTGGTGAAAATCCTCTGTCGGTGATAGGTGCACAGATCCCCACACCTGTGTTATAATCCCCGTGAAGTCCATTCAGTGTGAGGCCCAACGAAACACAACACCTGTGCGAAACACAGACCGTTGTCGCCTACTGTACCCCCCCCCCCCCCCCTGGACCCTTCCACCCTGTTACATGTTTGTAATATGTGAGTATATTCAATAAACTCAAGAAAGAAGAACTGGTGAGTTGTCAACGTTTTTTTCCTTTCCATCTTATACTATATGAATCATTGATTGCTGTTTGACGTCTGAGCACCACTGAACTTCACAAGACAGTATTCCACTACACTCAACTGTAATAAGTACTAGCATAAGGGTATGCAGAAGTAAGCAGTGCCGAGCTTCTTTGACTGTGTTCATAGTTTATAACAGACACACTTTGAGGTCTATATATATTTGTAAATGTTCTATGTTGTAAGGAAAATGTAAATAAAAAAAGTTTGTAATGTACCATATATTTTCCACCGAATTTATTAGCGGTGAATCACTATTAAAAACAGCTATTTCTGGCCTACAGAGGGCCTAAATAGGGGTGTAGAACACTTTGCCTTGCTGTAACACGCATAGGGTGTGTGCTGGGTTAGTGAAATAATTCAGTATGACATGCAGATCAGAGGCATCGCTATTAGAATCACTGTCGCAGAGCGGCACAATGACAAAGCCTGGAGGTGGCATCAGTATGAGAAGACCATATAGTGGCTGAATGACACAGCGTGCAGGTGGCGGAAGCAAGAGGAGTCCATATAGTGGCTGAATGACACAGCGTTGAGGTGGCGGCAGCATGAGGAGAACATATAGTGGCTGAATGACACCGCCTGAAGATGGCGGAAGCATGAGGAGACCATATAGTGGCTGAATGAAACAGCCTGGAGTTGGTGGCAGCATATAGTGGCTGAATGACACTGCCTGGAGTTTGTGGCAGCATGAGGAGACTATATAATTGCTGAATGACACAGTGTGGAGGTGGCGGCACCATGAGGAGACCATATAGTGGCTGAATGACACAGCGTGGAGGTGGCGGCAGCATGAGGGGACCACATAGTTGCAGAATGAAACAGCCTGGAGTTGGCGGCAGCATATAGTGGCTGAATGACAAAGCCTGGAGTTTGCGGCAGCATGAGGAGAACATATAGTGGCTGAATGACACTGCCTGGATTTGGCGGCAGCATGAGGAGAGCACATAGCGGCTGAATGACGCAGCCTTGAGTTGGCGGCAGCATATAGTGGCTGAATGACACAGCCTGGAATTTGGCAGCATGAGGAGAACATATAGTGGCTGAATGACACAGTGTGGAGGTGGCAGCTGCATGGAGCTGGCATCAGCATGAGGAGAACATATGGTGGCAGAATGAGACAGCCTGGAGGTGGCATCAGCACAAGGAGAACATATGGTGGCAGAATGAGACAACCTGGAGGTGGCATCAGCACAAGGAGAACATATGGTGGCAGAATGAGACAGCCTGGAGGTGGAAGCAACAGCATCAGGAGTCCTGAAAGTGACCCGGTGACAGAGTGGTGCGGTGGGTGACAATACCAGTACCTAGTGATGAAGGTCGATGAAAAAAGGAGAACTTGGCATCAGGCGAGTGGCAGGATCAGAATAGTAGCTGAGGCAGGTAGGCAGAATAAAACGGTCTCCTTTGTAAAAGTGTCAAACAAACGGAAAGGTGTGCAAAAAAACACCTTGTGCCACCTACCACCAAGTATTGATGTGAAGACCTCTAAAAGATGGAAGGGAACAATGTATTGTCCATTGTAGCAGGTGGGATAAAAACTTCCCCTGTAATGCCCTACTCTAGCCCAATTAATTCCCTTCTTGGCAAGTGTTACTCACCCTAAAATGGAGCGGCCCCACACAGAAAACTCTCTCTATTTCCACTTAAAAACCATGTGAAATGGCAGTGTTTGTAGGGGGAAATAGGGAGAGGTTCCTGTGTGGGGCACCCCTTTTTAGGGGGAGTAACACTTGCCAAGAAGGGAATTGATAATGAGAGTAGGGCCTTAAAGGGGAAGGTTTTACTCCCCCGATTACAATGGACCATACGTTGTTCTCTTCCACCTTTTAGAGATCCTTGCATCACATCAATACTTGGTGGTGTAGGTGGCACATGTTTTTTTTTTAACACCTTTCCTTTTGTTTGATTTCCAAAAAACTTTGGGTACCTATACAGTCATGGCCGTAAATGTTGGCACTCCTGAAATTTTTTAAGAAAATGAAGTATTTCTCACATGTTATTCCCTTTGTGTGCATTTGAACTAAACCAAAAAAGGGAGGAAAAAAAGCAAATTGGACATAATGTCACACCAAACTCCAAAGATGTGCTGGACAAAATTATTGGCACCTTTCAAAATTGTGGATAAATAAGATTGTTTCAAGTATGTGATGCTCCTTTAAACTCACCTGGGGCAAGTAACAGATGTGGGCAATATAAAAATCACACCTGAAAGCAGATAAAAAGGAGAGAAGTTCACTTAGTCTTTGCATTGTGTGTCTGTGTGTGCCACACTAAGCATGGATAACCGAAAAAGAAGAGAACTGTCTGAGGACTTCTCATGGTTACAAGTCCGTCTCCAGAGATCTAGATTTGCCTTTGTCCACAGTGTGCAACATTATCAAGAAGTTTGCAACCCATGGCACTGTAGCTAATCTCCCAAGGCATGGACGTAAGAGAAAAATTTATGAAAGGTGTCAATGCAGGATAGTCCGAATGGTGGACCCTAAACAAGTTCCAAAGATATTCAAGCTGTCCTGCAGGCTTAGGGAGCATCAGTGTCAGCGCGAACTATCAATCGACATTTAAATGAAATGAAACGCTATGGCAGGAGAGCCAGGAGGAATGTGCTGGCACGGAGACATTAAAAAGCAAGACTACATTTTGCCAAAATGAACATGTATAAGCCCAAATCCTTCTGGGAAAACATCTTTTGGACAGATGAGACCAAGATATAGCTTTTTGGTAAAGCACATCATTCTACTGCTTACCGAAAACGGAATGAGGCAGAACACAGTACCTACAGTGAAATATTGTGGAGGTTCAATTATGTTTTGCTGCCTCTGGCACTGGGTGCCTTGAATGTGTGCAAGGCATCATGAAATCTGAGGATTACCAATGGATTTTGGGTCACACTGTACAGCCCAGTGGTTAGTGGGAAATAATTTGGTGGCTGTGGAATTAGAACTGATATCCTTTTCAACCCAACTTCTATGGAAGGTTCTTAGTTTAGATGTAAATTTAGGTATAGCATTGTTTTTCAAGGTCTCATAATTATTCGTATCGGACAATTGGCGCAACGCTTTACACACATACCTGTGGATTGTTCCCTTGCCAATTTATATGTTGCAGCTTTTGAGCAAAAATATATAATAAAAATATATTCTCCATTAATAATCCCTATCTTAAATATGTCACAAATTATGTCAGATTTGTGGATGACATATTGATAATTTGGACAGGAACAGAGATAGATTTCAGGGCCTTCGTAGAAATGCTAAATAAAACCAACAATATGAATCTGAACTGTACGTTTAAAACTAGCGATAAAAAACTAGAATTCCTAGACGTTCTGGTGCAAATTGGTGACGTTGAGTTGCAAACAGTTGGCTATAGAAAGCCCACTGCAGGCAGCACACTGCTGCATTATGGCAGCTACCACCCACAAACCATTAAATCAGCTGACCCTTTTGGACAATTCCTAAGGTTGAAAAGGATTAATAGTACACAATTAAACTTTGAAAATCAAGCAAAGGACCAGTATAAGCATCTGCTCGATAGAGGATATCCTCATGAAGTACTATCAAGAGCTTATAACAAAGCTAACAAACAAGATAGAAATGTACTACTACAAAGATCCACCCAGAAAAGTAAAAGAAACAAAAGAGTAACTAAAGAGGATCCCCGCTTTTGTTTTACATTTGCATATAGTCCAATGTCCAATGTTTTTAGAAACATTATTCAGTGTAATTGGTACCTTATACAGAAGGATCCGATACTCAGTAAATATGCCCAGAATAAACCGCTGGTAGCATTTAAGCGAGTACCGAATCCCAGTGATGCTGTCACACGTAGCAGGTTCTCTAATGAAAAATCTAACTGGCTGCACAATTCCTCTATTATAGGAAATTACAAATGTAAAAATTGCAACTGGTGCCCCCACTATGTGGTAGGAATATGCCTTAACATATGTGGGGTTCCAGTTAGGATTAAGGAATCAATCTGCTGCCGTTCAGACTATGTTATATACGGTCTTACTTGCGAGTGCAGATGTTTTTCTATTGGCAGTACTACTCGCCCTGTGAACGCTTTCGCGAACATATTTCCTCATTTAGATCAGAAAAGTGCTTCCCAAGAGTAATTAAACACTTCCAAGAGGTCCATGGTAGTAACAGGGAACATCTGAAGTTTTTCTGGATCCAAAGGATCCTGGCGAAGAAATGTATGGATAGGAAAAAGCATTGCTTCGTGCGGAGACTGAGTGGATCCTCCGCACAGACGCACAAGGTAAACTAGGATTAGATGACAAACTTGACCTGCTCACATCAGCTTTTGGTCTTTAAATGGTACTGACGTCAGCAGGAGGCATGATCTGAAGAAGTAGTTGGATCCTACAAAACATTCCGGCGTCCTCGCCCACTGCAGATTATGCTATCCGCTGCACGCTGTCACTTTGTAAAGCACCAGCAATAAAGAAAAACTACTATTTCCAGAGGTGGTGAGTGCAATTCTTTCGTCTATTTTCATACATTTCGATATATTGTCTTGTGCATTAACGGTATTAACACCCCACCTGCGCAGCTCCTGCATAGGGATTCAGGCTCACATCTAAACAGTGCAATTTACCAGAAAAAACTGTGCCAGACATATTGACTTTCTCTATTATATGGAACATCACAGTTACAGTAGTTTTGAATATCTCCCCTATGTGTCTGGAGTGTTAATTATTTTTCAGTATGGGATTTACTTTTTGTAGTAAATAAAGTTAGCTTCCAGGACATTAAGGACAGAATCATGAGGTGCACAGAGGTCATTCTTGCATTTTTGTATGCCCTATAGTAGTGTTAGTAGGTACAGTTATTCATAGCACTTGTTATCAGCTGTGCCTTCTATGACAATGCTGTGTGTCCCTTCGGTGCATATTAGCTGTCAGAAAACGAATCAGCTTGTTGCACTGGTGAAGACTGACAAGTTTGTTTACCCAGATGTTGAGTAGTATAGGCAGGGTCGGCGGTACTATAAAGCAATTTAGGCAGAAGCCTTAGGGCATCGAGGTGTAGGGTGGAAAAATCAGGTTCCCCAGCCACTGACATTAGATTCCTGGTGGGCTGCCATTTTAGAGCACAAAAGTTGCTGTAATAGTTGCAGACGTGTGCCAGCTTTATCAAACGGCACACGAACTTTGATAAATTTCGCTCATGCAACTTCTAAAAAAGTTGCAGATTATGTGCGCGCATGTGACTTTTGTGTGAAAAGTCGCATATACCCTGACTCAAAAGTCGCAAAGAAAATGTAGGGCAGGGCTGAATTGACCTGAGAAACTGTCTATTTCTGGGATCATGCGAAAATTCACACTTAGTAAATCAGTGACCACTGCACAAAGTGCTCTAAATGGGTAAAAATCATGGAAATGTTTCTAAAGCAATTGTCTCACAAAAAATCTTACAGACCCATTGTGTGACATTATTTGCGACAAACAGAGAAAAAAGCCATTTAAAAAGCTTTCTAAATGCCTTGATAAATCCCCCCTATATCACTTATTCTTTTAAATTGTAGCCTGCAAAAGGTCCTTATCTATACATGCTATACAGTGCAGAGTTCAGCTCCACCCCCCAATCCTATCACCCTGCATGTTTTCCTTCCTCCTCCTGTTTTAGGCTGATGCTGATTCCTGAGGTTGTCGCCTTGTGAGTTATATACTAGTAAATTGCATTGCTAAAAAAAGCGAGGTCAAGGATGTCACAGGAAAAAAGGTCTATACATAAAAACTTGGAATGTGTCAGCAGATAGGAACTATTCAGCAAATCTAGTCTTCCCAATGTTCTGAATACTATCAATAGTCCCTTATATACCTGAACACAGGCAACAGATTCCCTCCACTGCTACTCTGGATGGAGGTTAACCCCTGACAGCAGTTCCCATAGTTTATCAGTTATCATGGTCTATTCCTCTTGACACCAAAAAATGCTCTGCAGACTGCATCAACATTATTAATAGAAAAGACATAAAATGGTAGTCAGGTGTCAGTGAGATAGAGATTGCATTATGTGCTGCACTATTATTTTCCAATGGCATTTAAAGTGGCACTGGTTTACTGGGGCACATTGTGTTCTACTTATACATTTAATGGATACAGTATGTGTCTATATTATATTCAGGGGCAAGTGTAAGGCAATATTATATCCAAGGAGGTTAGTGTGTGGCTAAATAATATCCGAGGGGAATAGTGCGTGGTAGTATTATATTCAGATATTCAGGGGGCAGTGTGTGGCAATATTATATTCAGGGACCCAGTGTGGCTGTATTATATTTAGAGGCACAGTGTGTGGTAGTATTATATCCATATTATATATGTAATTTAAGCATGCCTTCTTGTAGAAAAAGAAAAGAAAAAAAAAGCATGTTAAATAAGAAAAATGTGAACAGACCTTTTATAGGCAATTTCCCCAGGGAAGAGAGCCCAAAATGTACTAATCCATTTTTGTGTTTTTCTTTTCTTTTTCTGAGTGTGGATGATTACTTGGGGTTTGGTAGACAACATGGATGACCTGTATATTTTTTTTATAAAATGGTTAACAAGGCTGTAGGGGGAGTGTTTATTGTAATACATTTTTTTAATATATGTGTGTTTTTTGTTACCTTAAAAGCTTAGTAGTGGAAGTCATTTCATTGGTGGAGTCCATTACTAAGCCAAAGCTTAGCCTTATCCCCAAAAACAGCTAACACTAACCCCCAAATATTACCCTGCTACCCACTGCCACAGAGGTACTGGGAAGGGCCAGTACCAACAGGCCAGGAGCATAAGAAGTGGTACTCCTGGGCCTAGGCGGTAAAAGGCTGGCAATATATAGTCTGGGAGGGCCAAAAACAATGGTCCTCGTCCACCTAGGTAACATCAGGCTGCTGCTTGGTGTCTGGCTGATAATGAAAATAGGGGGGGACTCTATACAGATAGCTGCTTTACTATATGTTCTACCTCCTATCCAGCCTGAGCTTTACTCACAGTGGCCATGCAGAGTTGACTTTTTACTGTAGTCTCCGATTAGTTGTTTTTATTTGCTAATAAAATAGACCATGGGGGGAATTCATCATTGTATATAGAGCTGTTTTGTGTCTATTTTTTTGCGCAAAAATTTGCGCAAGTGTTTTTTTGCATCTTTTTGTTGCGCACATTTTGATAGAATTTTTTATCCCCTTGTCTACGGTTAAGTTTACGATAGAGCACTTTCTACTGTAGAATCGAATTTACAAATTGCGTTTTTTTGTGCAAAAAAATTGCGCAAATATACACCACCTCGGAGGACACGTACCAAAGTGTCTATTTTGACACAGTAAGGACTGCTACTCCAATCATGGACAGACTCTGCCCATGATGGGAGATGTAGTCCAGGGGCTGAGGTGCAGATCGCAGCAGGTCATTATCCAGAGATCCGCTGCGATTCGCATTTATTAACTATACAAGCCGGCGGTACATGCGGCTCCACTGCGCTGCCCGCCTCTCCTGTATACTGTCTTAATTCATAATCCCCGCCGCCGAAACACAGGAGTTCTGATTGGTCAATAGCTGTTCACCAATCAGAGCTCCCCTCTCCCAGCGGGGATTATGAATTATAAGAACTGTATATAGGAGCCCGCGGCAGCGCAGTGTAGACGCATGTACCGCTGGCTTTTTAACTTAAATGTGGATCTCAGCAGCTCATTCTCTGGAGATCTGCTGCGATCCGCATTTATTAACTATACAAACCGGCGGTACATGCGTCTTCACTGTGCTGCCGTCGGCTTCTATATACACTGTAATAATTCATATTCCCCGCTGCCGGGAGAGGAGAGCTCTGATTTGTCAATAGCTATCCACCAATCATAGCTCCCGTGTTCCGGCGGGGATTATGAATTATTACAGTGTATATAGAAGCCGGTGGCAGCGCATTGTAGACACATGTTTGTATAGTTAAAGGGGTATTCCAGGAAAAAACTTTTTTTTTTTTTTATATCAACTGGCTCCAGAAAGTTAAACAGATTTGTAAATAACTTCTATTAAAAAATCTTAATCCTTGCAATAATTATCAGCTGCTGAAGTTGAAGAGGTTTGCTATAGGGATTTGCTTTTCAACTGGGCGGTTCCCGAGACAAGTGTCATCAGAGAGAACTTAAACAGAAAAGAACAGCTCAACTTCAGCAGCTCATAAGTACTGAAAGGATTAAGATTTTTTAATAGAAGTAATTTACAATTCTGTTTAATTTTCTGGAGCCAGTTGATATATATATATATATATATGTAAAAAAAAGTTTTTTCCTGGATAACCCCTTTAATAAATGCGGATCGCAACAGATCTCCAGAGAATGATCTGCTGCGATCCACATTTAAATTAAAAAGCCGGCGGTACATGCAGATACACTGCGCTCCTATATACACTGTAATAATTCATAATCTCTGCCGGGAGAGGGGAGCTCTGATTGGTCAATAGCTATCCCTTAATCAGAGCTCCCGTGTTTAGGTGGCAGCGATTATGAATTATGTCAGTGTATATAGGAGCACAGGAGCGCAGTGTAGCTGCATGTACCGCCGGCTTTTTAATTTAAATGCGGATCGCAGCAGATCATTCTCTGGAGATCTGTTGCAATCCGAATTTATTAACTATACAAGCCGGCCTTACACGCGTCTACATCGCGCTGCCCGCCAGCTTGCATATACACTGACATAATTCATAATCCCCGCCACCGGAACATGGGAGCTCTGACTGGTGGATAGCTATTGACCAATCAGAGCTCCCCTCTCCCGGCGGCGGGGATTATGAATTATTGCAGTTTATATAGAAGCCGGCGACAGCGCAGTGTAGACGCATGTACCGCCGGCTTGTTAACTTAAATGCGGATCGCAGCGGGTCCCTGTAGAATGACCCAGTGCGATCTGCACCTCAGCCCTGGACTATAACTCCCATCATGGACAGACTCTGTCCATGATGGGAGTAGTAGTCCTAAAAGTCCCACAGCCGGGGGATGTGCAAGTGCCATCCCTCAGCAGCACTGCGGTACTACAACTACTCCCATCATGGGACAGGCTCTGTCCCATGATAGGAATAGTATTCCAAGGGCAGAGGGACAGATCTCTGTTCACATTATGCGTTTTGCATAATGGGATCAGAGCCTTTCTGGCAGTGTGTTCCCAAACAGGGAGACTCCAGCTGTTTCTTAACTACAGCCCCCCCATGATGGGAGTTGTAGTTTAGAAACAATTGGAGGCTCCCTGTTTAGGAACACACTGCATTATGTGCACTCTTCCCAGGGGAGAGCACAAAAAATTTACTAACCCATATTTCTTGTTTTTCTTTTCTTCTCATTTCAGATACGTGAATGCAGAGGACTACGTCAGATTCGGTGGACTGCGACGATGACCAGCGTTTTTTTTTATTTCAATAAAATGGTTAACGAGGGCTGTGGGGGAGTATTTTTTTTTCAATGTGTCTTGTTTTTTATAATTGAATTTTCAGGGGTAGTAGTGGAAGCTGTCTTATAGATGGAATCCATTACTAGGCCGGGGCTTAGCGTTAGCCCCAAAATCTGATACTAAAAATAGGGGGAACCCTATGCGTTTTTTTTTAATGAATAAAAAAAAAGGGAGTGGTTCCCTCAGCCAGATACCAAGCAACAGCCTGACGTTACCAGGGTGGGCGAGGACCATTGTTACTGGCCCTCCCCAGCCTAAATAATGCCAACCTGTTATCACATAGGCCCAGGAGCACCATTATTGATGCTCCGGGCCTGTTGGTACCAGCTCTTCTCGGCACCACTGTGGCGATGGGTACCGGGGTAATAATTGGGGGTTAGTGCCAGCTGTTTTGGGGGCTAACGCTAAGCCCCGGCCTAGTAATAGATACTGTCTACAAGACACCTTCCACTAATAAGCCTGAAAATTCAATTATAAAAAAAAACAACACATTGAAAATAAAATGTATTTAAAAAACACTCCACAGCCCCACAGCCCTCGTTAACCCTTTTATTGACATTTAAAAAAAACGCTGTTCATCGTCGCAATCCACAAAATCTGGCATAGTCCTCCGCATTCACGTATCTAAATTTCGAAGAAAAAAAAACAACAAAAAGTTTAGTAAATTTTTTTGTTTCCACACACCAGAAAAAACACAAGAAAAACTGACAAAATGCAGGAAAAAGCTGGGACAGTTTTTCTGGCATTTTTTATGATGGACAAAAAACCTCAATGGAATCCTGGCCTCAAAGCAAAAGAGCAAAATCCCTACGTCCACTTTTCCTGTGAGGTAGAGAAGGAGTGTACGGTAGAGCGAGGGGGGGGGGGGGGCTTTCTATATTTGCACAAGATTTATCAAAGGAGTGTACAGCCTTAGTAAATTCTGAGCAAGAGTTTAAATTAGACAAGCAGTGTAAAGGGGCAGAACTGTGTCTACAATAGACAAATAATGATAAATCTCCCCCCATATGTGTATGTGCTAGAATCACGAGGACTGAAGTTCTTTTTCTATTATGGTTTGATATATTTGGCTTTTAGTTAAGGGTTTAAATGCCCTTCACCAGACCTTGGTTGCTTGCTTTACTAGGTTGAGTTAGTCACACCTTTCTTACATGATATCATATGCCTATAGCATAAGTTCATCATTCCTTTTCTGCTCCAAATGGCAAAAAGAAATAGGTATATTTTAGAACTTTTGTAAGGAACCAGGGAGGTCTGACAACTGTAATAATTTACATTCCTTTATTTAGGTCCATGTCAAGTCCTGAAAAAGGCCAAACCACATCACATTTCCAGCAAGGTACAGTGAGTTGAAATTCTTTTTATACTTGTTCCTTTAATTTGATTTTTAGCAGCTGGCAGGGGTCCGGTTAAGTATAGTGTGCATGCCTTTTATAAAGCACTCAATGCTGGGTTTATATTTATTCTGCACACCTTCTATACTTGAAAGCATTTTAAAAGTCAATGACACAGTGGAAAAGTTCTCCATGTATTACTGCAGTATTAAAAGAATCTGAGAACAAATACAAGGGACTGCGTATGGAGATATTTTTTTGCAAAATTAGTACATTTTGTTCAGACCATATCTTGCTGAAATTGAGATAAAATGTATACATTGATGATCAATACTAGATTACCATTGTTCACACAGTGCTCTTTCAGACATATTTAATTCATGGACAAATTGTGTCCACATTGTGTCCACATTGTGTCCGCATTGTTTTCATTAATGTGCTCTATGTAAGTCTATGAGAACGTGATTGTCTGCGCAGACAATATGTAAAAATACAGATGCGTACTTATTTACGAGGCTGTATCAAATGCATCTATAAAATCCACAGACAACCATTTTTCCTACGACTTACATAGAGCAATTTTAATGTAAAAAATGGAGACAGAATTTGTCTTCGATTTTGTGGATGTATTTTTACCAATAAAATATGCCTGAAAAAACACTGTATGAGCCTAGCTTTAGCTCCCCTCTCTAGCCAATTTCCCAGAATGGAATCTAAGAATATGACGTACAGTACAGTTAATCATTTTACACTGGGATCTAGAAGTTTCACGTTATACTAAAGAACTTTTAATCACTGTCTACAATCTAAAAATAAATAGATGTGTTCATTAATTTTTTAAAGGTGTCAAAAAAAGGGTGCTATTCTGACTGACAGGCATAAATTAGTTAATAGGGATTTCAGGGCAAGAGAAATATTTTGTAATGCAGTGTGGATGTGTGAAACATAAAAAAAGAAGGCATACTCACCTGCACACAGCTGCTATTCTAATCTCTCAGTGCCTGCTGCTGTCCGCTTCTTATAATTTTATTTTTATTTTTTTGCAGTAAATGGCTGCGCTGAGAGGTAATTTCCACCATAAGCAAAATGTTGTCAGAAAAAGCAATCAGCAGTGGACACCCGGAAAACTTAGAATAGCAGCTGTGGGGGCTTGGGGCAGTTAAAGGAGTACTCCAGTGGCAAACAATTTTTTTTTTTTTAAATCAATTGGTGCCAAAAAGTTGAGCAGATTTGTAAATTACTTCTATCTAAAAATCTTAATCCTTCCAGTACTTATTAGCTGCTGTATTCTACAGAGGAAATTGTATAGTTCTTATCTCTCTGCTCTCTGCTGACACCTCTGTTTGTATCAGAATTTGTCTAGAAGCAAATCCCTTTAGCAAACCTCTCCTGCTCTGGACAGTTCCTGAAATGGACAGAGGTGTCAGCAGAGAGCACTGTGGTCAGACAGAAAAAAACTAAATAGAAAAAACTATATAGAAAATAGAAGTAATTTACAGATCTTTTTAACAGATCTTTTTAACTTTCTGGCACCAGTTGATCAGAAAATGGGGAAAAAAAGTATGGGAACTCACCAAAGATTTTTACACAAGGTCTGGTCCTGCAGGACTCCTGCTAATGGGAACAGTGGAGGAGATTTATCAAAACCTGTCCAGAGGAAAAGTTGCTGAGTTGCCCATAGCAACCAATCGCTTTTTTCATTTTTCAGAGGCCTTTTCAAAAGTGAAAGAAGCAATCTGATTGGTTGTTTTGGGCAACTCAGCAACTTTTCCTTCCTCTGGACTGGTTTTGGTAAATCTCCCCTAGTGTTCCTGCTACGTAAAAAGTGCAGGAACTCTGTATCCATGCATTCCTGCAGGAATTAGGTCCTGCAGAAGTACACTATGTGCATGGACTATCTGAGAAGTTACAGGTGATTTCCAACCCCACATTAGTGATATGTTTCTCACTTTAGTCTTCTTGCTTTCTCGTCTGCAGCATTCAGCTTTCTTAGCCTCATTCTTTCTCTTGGGGTCATTTTCTGCACTTCAGAAAGTTCTCGAAGAGTCTGAAGATGGAACTTTCTCTGACTGTAAAAACACAGAAACTAAGAGTAAGGAACTAATATTTTCAAAATTACTGATCAAACACTCCCCAAAGTCTTTGCTCACTTACTTCACTATATTAAAATCTATTTCACAGCTTAGTATGAACATTATGCAGCTTAACTGAATCAAACAGCAAGCATTAATAATGACACGGCAGGTGAACCATGAATTAGAAGTATAATTTACTAGAAGAACTTACATTTCATTCTAATCACTTTAAATCCTACTTTGAAAATCTCATTGTGTAGAAATAATTATGGGAAAATCAAGTTAAAACAGAGAAATGACAAGTTCCATAATGACAAGACACTAAGTCATAAAAATGCAGTTTTAGCTCCTTCTCTTGACCTACTTCTAACATCAAACAGACATTTCCAAAAGTTAGCTGCTTTCCTAGGATTCAGGCAACTCTAGATAAACAGTTCACAGTGAAACTTAAAATATAATAATATTATAAAAGTAAATGGTAATGATAAATAATTAAAAGGGAAGTACAGGATTGGAAAAACATTGCCTTGTTCTTCTTAAACAGTGTTTAAATGACTGTTGCTAGGTTGTATGTGGCAATACAGTCAAGGGTATTAACTGCTTTTCTAAGGCTATGTACCCATCTGCATCAGAGGCTCTGTCCGGGCCTCTATTTCAGATCATGTTTAGGAGGAATGAATGTGACTGGCCGGTCTGCTACATGACATCCCCCGATGGATCCCAAGAGACACTATTAATGGGGTCTGTCTGGTTTCTGTATGTTATTCATCATTTTGTAGGATTTTAATGGGACAAAAAATACAGCATGCAGTGTATTTTTGCCTTGTTCTTTAAACAGAATCTGAGATAAAGGCCCAGAATGGAGCCTAATGCTGTGAGTCAAATCTAATTCTGAGTTTCCACTTTTTCTAGCATTTGATCACCTAAAATATTGGGTTTAGTGTGGGTGAACAGGATGACCATTTCCTTTAACCACTGTGTTATCCCCTCAAGGATATTATTAAAGGGAATGTGTCACGGCGATCCGATCATCCGGGACGGCATACGGAGGTCCCCTCACCTGCCTCCGCTGCCTTCCATGGGTCCTCTGCTCTGGTCTGTGATTGAGCAGACCAGAGCAGAAGATGACCGATAATACTGATCAGTGCTGTGTCCTATACATAGCACTGAACAGTATTAGCAATCGAATGATTGCTATAAATAGTCCCCTATGGGGACTAATAAAGTGTAAAAGTTAAAGTTTAAAAAAAAAATTTTTTAAAGTAAAAAAAATGTGAAAAAAACCCTCCCCCAATAAAAACGTAAATTGTTCCATTTTTACTATTTCACCCCCAAAAAGTGTAAACATTTTTTATATGCATATTTGGTACCGCTGCGTGCGTAAATATCCGAACTATTAAAATGATAATGTTAATGATACCGTATGGTGAATGGCGTGAACGTAAAAAAAAAAGTCCAAAATTGCTGCTTTTTTATAACATTTTATTTAAAAAAATAATAAAAATGTATTAAAAGTTTTATATAAGCAAATATGGTATCAATAAAAAGAACAAATCATGGCGCAAAAAATGAGCTCTCATATTGCCGCTTATACGGAAAAATGAAAAAGGTATAGGTCTTCAAAATAGGGGGATTTTAAATGTACTAATTTGGTTAAAACCGTAACCGTAAATTGTACGGCGTGAAAACAAAACCTTCCAAAATGTGCAAAATAGCGGTTTTCTTTTTAATTTCCCCACACAAATAGTATTTTTTGGTTGCACCATATATTTTATTGTAAAGTGAGTGATGGCATTACAACGGACAACTGGTCGCGCAAAAAACAAGCCCTCATACTAGTCTGTGGATGAAAATATAAAAGAGTTATGATTTTTGGAAGGCGAGGAGGAAAAAAAGAAAACGTAAAAATAAAATTGTCTGAGTCTTTAAGGGGTTAAATGAGAATGTAAAGAGAAAGTAACTTGAAACTTGGCTGCTGCAAATTTGACCCACCCCTCTCCTTGCTGGTGACCTCACACCTCCCTTCCTCTTGTGTCTGTACAAGAGAAGGCGGAGAAATTCCACTGTGCCGCGCCATCTTGTTGGTGACTGAACAATGGTGAAGTACAGCTGCTATAGATTAATTGTATAATTATATATATATATATAGGAAGAATCTGCTTCGTATGCAGCATTTTGCAATACCAGTGGATGACATTTTAACAGATCTACTCCATGGTTCACAGTCTAGTGTAAACATTTCCCTTTGCAGTCAGTCTGCAGTGACCCAGTAAGGAACAGACAGTCAGTGACGCACACACGCTCAGTACAGAGACACATACAGACTTTGTACTGAGCGTAGCTCTCAAACATGGCTCTCCCAGGCTCCTGAAGGGCACGTGATATGCACTGTACTGAAACGTTTATAATAATTAAGGAACCTGGTAAAGCTGTGTGTTACAGTTATGCCCTGAAATTACTCATAGCCCTGTAATGATAACAGAGCCTTGCTGTCTCACACAGCTTTCCCAGGCTCCTGAATGGCATGTGATCTGCTTAGTACAGATTCAGGAGCTTGGAAAAGCTGTGTGTGACAGTTAGACTGTTATCATTACAGGGCCATGAGTCATTGAAGGGTCTGAATGCCACACACAGCTTTCCCAGGCTCATTATTGGCCAGAAATGTTTCAGTACTAAGCAGATCAGGAGCCTTGGAAAGCTGTGTGTGACAATCAGTGGGGAGGTCTACACATTGAGGAGGTTGGGGCTGTGCAGGGAGCTGAGCGTCAGGACTGACAGGCAGGTCACAGAGGTGAGAAGGGGGAAGGAGGACGGAAGGGACGGAAGCTCTAAACTTTGTATAATCTGCTCCTGTCTGATGTCTGCAGAGTGAGCTGAAAGGAGACCAGGGCAGGACTGTGTTATGTGTGTGACTGTGTGGTGCCCCTCCCCCATCCACCTCTCTGATGCTCTCTGCTCCATTGATAGGTCCCTGTTCCTCAGGGACTTCAAGAAAATGGCTTGGGCTCCCCTTTTCATTTCACCACCCTTTACCCTGCACATGTGCAGTAAGCAGTCGATGCTTTTCTATGAGACACTCCCAGTCTTAACTTTCCCATGCCCTTGTGCCTGCCAAAAAGCAACTGTGCAAGTGTTGTGAAGTGACACACCACAAAGAGACTACAATATGGCAGCGTCCAGTACACACTTTATTAATAAATAACATTAAAACTACATCCTAAAACTAAATACATAAATGAAATGCTTCATCTTCATCTTTCATTTTTTTTTAACCCCTTCAGGACGGAGCCCATTTTGGCCTTAAGGACCGGAGCGTTTTTTGCACATCTGACCACTGTCACTTTAAACATTAATAACTCTGGAATGCTTTTAGTTATCATTCTGATTCCGAGATAGTTTTTTCGTGACATATTCTACTTTAACATAGTGGTAAATTTTTGTCGATACTTGCATCCTTTCTTGGTGAAAAATCCGTAAATTTGATGAAACATTTGAAAATTTTGCATTTTTCTAACTTTGAAGCTTTCTGCTTGTAAGGAAAATGGATATTACGAACACATTTTTTTTTTGGTTCACATATACAATATGTCTACTTTATGTTGGCATCATAAAATTGACGTGTTTTTACTTTTGGAAGACACCAGAGGGCTTCAACGGTCAGCAGCAATTTTCCGATTTTTCACAAAATTTTCAAACTCAGTATTTTTCAGGGACCAGTTCAGGTTTGAAGTGGATTTGAAGGGTCTTCATATTATAAATACCCCATAAATGACCCCATTATAAAAACTACACCCCCCAAAGTATTCAAAATGACATTCAGTCAGCATTTTAACCCTTTAGGTGTTTCACACGAATAGCAGCAAAGAGAAGGAGAAAATTCACAATCTTCATTTTTTACACTCACATGTTCTTGTAGACCCAATTTTTGAATTTTTACAAGGGGTAAAAGGACAAAGTTTTTACTTTTATTTGTAGCCCAATTTCTCTCGAGTAAGGACATACCTCATATGTCTATGTAAAGTGTTCGGGCGGGCGCAGTAGAGGGCTCAGAAGGGAAGGAGCGACAAGGGGATTTTGGAGAGTACGTTTTTCTGAAATGGTTTTTGGGGGGCATGTTACCTTTAGGAAGCCCTTAAGGTGCCAGAACAGCAAAAAAAAAAACACATGGCATACCATTTTGGAAACTAGACCCCTCGGGGAATGTAACATGGGATAAAGTGAACCTTAATACCCCACAGGTGTTTCACGACTTTTGCAAATGTAAAAAAAATAATAATAATTTTACCTAAAATGCTTGTTTTCCCCAAAAAATTTTATTTTTAAAAAGGGTAATAGCAGAAAATACCCCTAAAAATTTGAAGCCCAATTTCTCCCGATTCAGAAAACACCCCATATGGGGGTGAAAAGTGCTCTGCTGGCGCACTACAGGTCTCGGAAGAGAAGGAGTCACATTTGGCTTTTTGAACGCAAATTTTTCTCTGGGGGCATGCCGCATTTAGGAAGCCCCTATGGTGCCAGGACAGCAAAAAAAAAAACACATGGCATACCATTTTGGAAACTAGACCCCTCGGGGAACGTAACAAGGGGTTAAGTGAACCTTTATACCCCACAGGTGTTTCACGACTTTTGCATATGTAAAAAAAAATTATTTTTTTTACATAAAATGCTTGTTTTCCCAAAAATTTTACATTTTTAAAAAGGGTAAAAGCAGAAAATACCCCCCAAAATTTGTAACACAATTTCTCCCGAGTACGGCGATACCCCATATGTGACCCTTAACTGTTGCCTTGAAATACGACAGGGCTCCAAAGTGAGAGCGCCATGCGCATTTGAGGCCTAAATTAGGGATTGCATAGGGGTGGACATAGGGGTATTCTACGCCAGTGATTCCCAAACAGGGTGCCTCCAGCTGTTGCAAAACTCCCAGCATGCCTGGACAGTCAACGGCTGTCCGACAATACTGGGAGTTGTTTTGCAACAGCTGGAGGCTCCGTTCTGGAAACAGTGGCGTACCAGACGTTTTTCATTTTTATTGGGGAGAGGAGGGGGGCTGTATAGGGGTATGTGTATACGTAGTGTTTTTTACTTTTTATTTTATTTTTTGTGTTAGTGTAGTGTAGTGTTTTTAGGGTACAGTCACACGGACGGGGGTTCACAGTAGTTTCTCGCTGGCAATTTGAGCTGCAGCAGAAAGTTTGCGGCAGCTCAAATTTGCAGCCAGATACTTACTGTAATCCTCCGCCCATGTGAGTGTACCCTGTACATTCACATTGGGGGGGACATCCAGCTGTTGCATGACTACAACTCCCAGCATGCCCGTTGGCTGTCGGTGACTGCTGAGAGTTGCAGTTTTGCAACAGCTGTAGGCACACTGGTTATGTATCACGGAGTTTGTGACCTAACTCAGTGTTTCACAACCAGTGTGCCTCCAGCTGTTGCAAAACTACAACTCCCAGCATGTACGGTGCATGGTGTACGGTGACTGCTGAGAGTTGTAGTTTGCAACAGCTGGAGGCACACCGGTCGTGAAACACTGAGTTAGGCAAAAAAAAAAAAAAACTCTGAGTTTCACAACCAGTGTGCCTTCAGCTGTTGCAAAACTACAACTCTCAGCAGTCACCGACAGCCAACGGGCATGCTGGGAGTTGTAGTTATGCAACCATCAGATGCACCACTACAACTCCCAGCATGCACTTTAGCTGTTTGTGCAAGCTGGGAGTTGTAGTTATACAACAGCTGAAGGTACACTTTTCCATAGAAAGAATGTGCCTCCAGCTGTTGCAAAACCATAAGTCCCAGCATGCCCATAAGGGAATGCTGGGAGTTGTGGTGGTCTGCCTCCTGCTGTTGCATAACTACAGCTCCCAGCATGCCCTTTTTGCATGCTGGGAGCTGTTGCTAAGCAACAGCAGGAGGCTGTCACTCACCTCCAACGATCCAGACGCTGCAGGTCAGTCCCTCGTCGTCACCGCCGCCGCCGCTGCTCCTGGGGCCCCGATCCCAACAGGGGCGCCGGGGATCGGGGTCCCAGCACCCGGGGTGCACGTCCCGCACCCGCTCACGTCCTCCAGAAGAGGGGCGGAGCGGGTGCGGGAGTGACACCCGCAGCAGGTGCCCTGATTGGTCGGCCGGTAATCCGGCCGACGAATCAGGGCGATCGTGAGGTGGCACCAGTGCCACCTCACCCCTGCAGGCTCTGGCTGTTCGGGGCCGTCAGAGACGGCCCCGAACAGCCAGTAATTCCGGGTCATCGGGTCACTGGAGACCCGATTGACCCGGAATCGCCGCAGATCGTTGGCTGAATTGTCCAGCGATCTGCGGCGATCGCCGACATGGGGGGGCATAATGACCCCCCTGGGCGATATGCCGGGATGCCTGCTGAACGATTTCAGCAGGCATCCGGCTCCGGTCCCCAACCGGCTAGCGGTGGGGGCCGGAATTCCCACGGGCGTATGGATACGCCCTCGGTCCTTAAGGACTCGGGATGCAGGGCGTATCCATACGCCCTATGTCCTGAAGAGGTTAAATAAATAAAAATGGTGACACATTCCCTTTAAGGCTTTGAGGACACAGCCAATTTGAAACTTTGCTTTCTAAAGAGGCATAACAATTTTTTCCATCCACAGAACCATGTGAGTGTTTTTTGAGTCACCAATTTAACCTTGTATGATACCTGTAAACCTGTAATGTAACCATATAATGTATGGCACAACCATAAATATTTATTTGTGGAGGGAATTTGGAAAAAGCAAACAAACAAACAAAAAATTTTTTGCATGTTTTTTTTTTTTTACGCAATGCACCCACCTTACGGTAAAACTGACATGTTCTCTTTATTTTGTCAGTCAATGGGGGAGATTTATCAAGAAATGTTAAGCGGAAGAGTGGTGCAACTGCCTATAGCAACCAATCATATTGCTTCTTTAATTTTTCACAGGCCTCTTTAAAAATCAAAGAAGCGATCTGATTTGTTGTTATGGGGAACTGCACCACTCTTCCTCTGCACAGGTTTTGATAAATCTTCCCCAAAATGATTAAAACGATACCCATATTTACATGCTTGTCTGTTACTGTACTACATTTAAAAAAAAATTCTTTTTTTTTGTAAGAAAATAAAGTGTGTGCTTAAGTTGCCCTTTCTTACTTTTCCGTATACAGGTCTGTATTAGGGTAGGGTCACAATGGACAGATACGCAGCGTATTTGGCGCTGCAAATCTTCCAAGCAGTGAGAAATACGTTGCGTATGCACTAGGAACAGACACAGTGTTATGCTATGCGCTCCTGCCTCACACGCTGGCCGTGAGCGCATGGTCCCCTTACTTTCTACTGCCGACGGGGCTGGGACTCGCATTGCGGAACGCACCCGCATGCGAGCCCCAGTCCGTCACTCTCCGGGTGGTTCCCCTGCCTCTGCTTCTGCGCCGCAGCTTTAAGATTTAAAGGGCCAGTACGCTCATTAGTGTAACCACCTGTGTCTTGTTGATAAATTCCTCCACCCTCTTCAGTTCTCTGCCGGATCTTTGTTGCCTTGTGCCCTAGAGAAAGCGTTCCTTTGTATTGCCTTGCCGTGTACCAGATCTCCTGCTCTTGTGACCTTGACCTTGCTTCTCTGCTGCTTGCCTACTGAACTTCTGCTACGTCCCGACTACGCTACTGTGCCGCCTGCTCTGACCTACAGCTATCCTGACTACGAGTTGTCTCATCCCTTCTGTGCTTCGCATCTCCTCAGCTGCCTGTGTGGCTGAGTATATCCAGGAGAATCTCCAAAAGGGATTTATCCGTAAGTCCTCTTCTCCTGCTGGAGCATATTTCTTCTTTGTAGGGAAGAAGGATGGCTCACTCCGTTCATGCATTGACTACAGGGGACTTAACAAAATCACGGTCAAGAACTGTTACCCTCTACCTCTTATCTCTGAACTTTTTGACCGTTTACGTGGTGCCAAGGTCCTCCAAGCTGGACTTGTGCGGTGCGTATAACCTCATTCGTATCCGAATGGTTCTTCAGAGACTACGGAAGAATCATCTCTACGCCAAAATGGAGAAATGCCTGTTTGAAAAGTCTAGTCTTCCGTTTCTTGGCTACATTGTCTCTCATCAGGGCCTGCAGATAGATCCAGATAAGTTATCTGCAGTTTTGGATTGGCCTCGTCCCTTGGGCCTACGTGCAATTCAACGCCTTCTGGAATTCGCTAACTATTATCGTCAGTTTATCCCACATTTTTCATCCTGTGTTGCTGCTATTGTAGCTCTCACTAAAAAAGCATCCAATCCTAAGTCTTGGCCTCGAGAGGCTGAAGAGGCCTTCTCCCATTTAAAGTCTGCATTTGCCTCTGCTCCCGTGCTTACAAGACCTGATCCAGAGAGGCCCTTTGCGTTGGAGGTTGATGCCTCATCTATTGGAGCGGGTGCTGTCCTCACACAGAAAAACGCCAAGGGCAAGAGTGTAACTTGTGGGTTCTTCTCCAAGACTTTCTCTTCTGCTGAGAGGAATTACTCCATTGGAGATCGTGAACTCCTCATTATTAAGCTAGCTTTGGAGGAATGGCGACATTTACTGGAAGGTTCTTCTCATCCGGTCAGCATCTACTCCGATCATAAGAATCTTCTATACCTTCAGTCTGCTCAGCGTTTGAACCCCCGCCAGGGAAGATGGTCACTGTTCTTTTCCCGTTTCAACTTCTTCATTCACTTCCGTCCTGCAGACAAGAACATAAGGGCTGATGCACTCTCCAGGTCCTCTGACGTGATTGGTTTGGACTCCACACCTAGGTACATTATTCCTCCTGACCATTTGATTCCTGCCGCTCCTGACGAGATTCAGCAAGTTCCTCAGGGAAAATCCTTTGTGCCCACCAGATTGAGACGCAAGGTCTTGAAATGGGTAATTCTTCCTTGACAGCAGGACATCCTGGAATAAGCAAGACCCTACTTCTTATTTCCCGGCACTACTGGTGGCCCCATCTTGAACGTGATGTTTCTGCTTTTGTTCGGTCCTGTGTAACTTGTGCCCGTGACAAAACTCCTCGGCAAAGACCTGCAGGCCTCTTACAGCCTTTACCGATTCCAGAGACGCCCTGGTCCCATATTGCCATGGATTTCATCACCGATCTGCCACTTTCTCATAATAACACAGTCATCTGGGTCGTGGTAGATCGGTTTTCCAAGATGGCTCATTCCTCTACCAGGTCTTCCATCTGCTCTGCAGCTGGCAAAGTACTTCTTGTCGCATGTCTTTCGTTTACATGGTCTTCCACAGCATATCGTTTCGGATCGAGGTGTGCAGTTTGTTTCTAAGTTCTGGCGAGCCCTTTGTAACTGTCTGGACATCAATCTGGACTTCTCCTCGGCCTACCACCCTCAGTCCAATGGTCAGGTGGAAAGGGTCAATCAAATCCTTGAGACTTATCTTCAGCATTTTGTTTCAGCTTGCCAAGATGATTCCGAGTCCACGAGGTCGTCTCCCTTTTTTGTTGTCTACGGACTCCATCTCCATCCTCCTCTTCCTCTCCCAGTCTCCTCCGGTGTGCCTGCTGTTGATGAGCTGGTCCGTGACTTCTCCACCATCTGGCAACAGACCCGACAATTATTGCCCCAGGCTTCTTCACGCATGAAGGCGCAAGCGGATAAAGGTAGAAGACCTCCTTCGTCCTTCTCTCCTGGTGACATGGTGTGGCTTTCATCCAAATACATCCGCTTCAAGATCCCCTGTTACAAGCTCGGTCCCCACTACCTTGGTCCCTTCCAGATTCTACAAAAGATCAATTCTGTCTCCTACAAACTCTGTCTACTTGCTACGTTACGTATTCCCAATTCCTTCCACGTCTCTCTCCTCACGCCTCTTGTTGTAAACCGGTTTTCTCAGAAGAATCCTCTCCCAACACCTGTCTCCGGCTCCTCTAAAGTCTACAAAGTTAAACAGATCCTTTCTGCAAAAACTGTGAGAGGTAAAAACATTTTTGGGTCGACTGGGAGGGTTATGGTCCTGAGGAGAGATCTTGGGAACCTGAGGAGAATATCCTGGACAGTGACCTTCTCAGGAGTTTCCTCTCTCGTAAAAGGAGGGGGAGACCGAAGGGCGGGGGGGTACTGTTACGCTATGCGCTCCTGCCTCACATGCTGGCCGTGAGCGCATGGTCCCCTTACCTTCTGCTGTTGACGGGGCTGGGACTCGCATTGCGGGACGCACCCGCATGCGAGCCCCAGTCCGTCACTCTCCGGGTGTTTTCCTTGTGTCTGCTTCCGCCTCTCTGCTCCGGCGCGTGTGTCCCCATCCCTTAGGGCGTGCGTGCGCCGCAACTTTAAGATTTAAAGGGCCAGTACGCTCATTAGTGTAACCACCTGTGTCTTGTTGATAAATTCCTCCACCCTCCGCAGTTCTCTGCCGGATCTTTGTTGCCTTGTGCCCTAGAGAAAGCATTCCTTTGTATTGCCTTGCCGTGTACCAGATCTCCTGCTCTTGTGACCTTGCTTCTCTGCCGTCTGCCTACTGAACTTCTGCTACGTCCCGGCTATGCTACTGTGCCACCTGCCCTGACCTACAGCTATCCTGACTACGAGTTGTCTCCTCCCTTCTGTGCTTCGCATCTCCTCAGCCACCTGTGTGTTCGAGCCGTTGCCGGGGGTTGCGACCTGGGTGTCACCTGCAGCTGCAAGCCCATCCTGCTTTGTGGCGGGCTCTGGTGAAGACCATCGGCACTTTAGACTCCGCTCCCTGGCACGGTCCGAGTCATCTGCCACACAGGTCCAGCGGATCCACATACACCGGAGTTCCTGTCTTCAGAAACGTGAGTGTTACACACAGGGCATTCCCCACCGCAGCCCTGTGTCTGCAATAAGGTTTGGGAGCCGGCCATGCGTCACAGTTATGCCGGTGCCCTTGGCCGGCCTCCAAACCTTATTGCAGACATGGGGCTTTAATTTTTTCTGGATGCCTAATATGTTTGTTTGTTAATTTATTATTATTTTATTATTTATTTATTTTTAACATATATTAAATTTGTAAAATGGGGGAAAAAGGGTGATTTTATTTTTATTGAGGGAGGGGGCGCATTTATATTTAAAAAAAATGTGCTACTTTTTTTTGGTACATTTTTTAAGTCCCACAGGAGACTATTTAGAGCAATCTTTTGGTTGCTATTACTGTTCAGTGTTATGCATTGGCACAGCACTGATCAGTCCAATTGGCAATCTACTATGAAGAGGCCACCATTTTGACTCATCTGACCACTGCAATAGTGCTATTGGTGGTCAGATGAGTCTCACAAAGCCTAAACTGCTTTAGGTGCAGTGATCAGGGTTAAGTCACTTCTCAAGACCTCCTTAGAAAAAAACATACAACTTATACACAAATATAAAACAGCAATCAAAAACTGGATCTAAGTTCATAGCAAAGAAAGTCAGTGTTAAGGTAGGGTCACATGTAACTGATCCGCCTGTGACCCGACCCATAGTGTGCCTCCAGCTGTTGCCACCCCCCACCTCGCCCCCTGGCCTGCTCACAGCGGCAATACGCCACTCCGAGCAGCCAAACAGGGCCTGCAAATCGCTGAGTGCACTGCAGTGTACTCAGACATCGCAGATCAGCTACGATGTCTGGGTGCACTGCACATGCGGCCGGGTCACATTAGCGGATCCGCAGTACTTAATCAGGTTTTCCTGCACCCCGAAGCACATTTCATCTCCTGAACTTTTTTTTCTTTTATACACTGACTTTCTCTGCTATAAACTAAGGGAGGGACTGAATAGATAATAGACAATAGGAGTCTCCATATAAAATCCCTGCCTCAGTTTAAAGGTACGGTAATTACTAATGTTGGTATGTTTAGGGATACCTTTGATACGGAACGTCACTGTTGTTTGACCCTTCTCACCATTGCAGTGGGACATACTAGCCTCTGAAGGGAACAAATTTAATGGGGATTAGGTGGACATACTATAGGCAGACAAAGAAAGTGTGTGCAATGTACACAATATATACTTTTCTTCTGCTATACACTGACTTTCTTTGCTATGAACATCCAGTTTTTGATTGCTGTTTTATATTTGTGTATAATAAAGTGGTATGTTTTATTCTTAGGAGGTCTTGAGAACTCATTTGTTTGTGTGTATAGAGGTATATGGAGTTCCCCTGTTTGTGCAAAATACAGCAGTATTAGATATAATGTAGTCACTATGACAAAATATCGAATTATTGCAATTTTTTTTCATTGGCTTCAACAGGGAAGTCAAATCTGCAAAAGATCTGCAATTATTGCATAGTTGCTGTGGCGACAGTGCAGATCTGCAGCAAAATTCACACTTTTAAATTTCAAATACATACAGTTTTTAACATAAGCATAATCTGCACCAAAATGTGCAGAGGCAAATCTGCATTAAATGATAATAATAATAACAAGAACAATAATTTATATAGCATTAAGGAATTTCGAAACACTTTACAATCTTGTCAGAAATTATTTTATCTCAAATGAAGAAGATAATACAAGGTTTGCAAGTTTTTACTTACACAGCGTTTCTAATTTGGACAGCTTCTTTTTGGCAGATTATTGTTTTTTCTTCTTGTAGATCTGAACCGTAGAGCTTTAATTTTACCTTCTAAAAGCAAACCACAGTACAGCAACTCAGTTAAAAAATGTAAATGCTTCATCAGAAAATTACATACTATTTTCTATTAGTATTGGCTTATACTGATGTTGGAGAACTACGGCCTCCGTGGGATAGGTTTTCCTACTAAGATAAATCTGTCTAAACTGTTGAATTATGTGAAACTGAGCATATTATTAATGTAAATGTTTCTGAAAATGTTCTTTTGAGAGATTTATACATCCTAATCCCCTGTGTGGCTGCTTTGTTTTGATAAACTGTTGCCCTCTGTTATGATTGCCTGGGTTATCCGGCATTTCTTTTTCTTTTAAAGTTCACATTGCCGCTGTGCTCCGTCCCATTAGGGACCCGTTCAGCTCTTTTTTTGTGCCGAAAGCCCCAAAAAGGGGTCGGAACACAATGGACTCCATCAGGTCCCCACAGAGTCCCGACCAATCCCACTGACTTGAATGGGGTCCATTTGAGATCCGGTAATTTCCAAGAGTTCAACGGAGAAAAAAAATTATGCATGCAATAGTTTTTTCTCTGCTAAACTACCATAATTCTGATAGACTTGCCAACAGAGCTTGTATAACGGAGCCCGACGGCAATGTGTACGAAACCCTAACTAATGTTCCCAGGAAGTGTTTTAAAATAAAAAATAAAAAAGTATCTACTTACCTCCCTCGATCCCCCTGCTGCCTTCGGTATAGGTGGTCAGTCTCGAATGCAGTTCCCATTCCCGAGCTACATGTGGTATCACATTGTCCCTTTTGCCCTGTCTTAGCCAATAATTGGCTGAATGGTGATGCTATCTGTAGTTCTGGTAAGTATAGTGCGGAGGAACCCGGGAACTGATACAGGAAATTTGAACTTTGGAATTCATCAGTATTTGGACAGACTTCAAACGCTCTAATTTTTTTATTTTTATTGCAGCCTTTTCCCAAATCATTCTGCATTCAACATTCCATAATGAGTGTGTGAAAACAGAATGTTAGACATTTTTGATAATTTATTGAAAAAGAAAAACTAAAATATTGCATTTACATAAGTATTCAGACCTTTTACTAAGTACTTAGTTAAAACACCTTTGACAGCAATTGCAGCCTTCAGTCCTCCTGGGGATGATGGCACAAGGTTTGCACACCTGGATTTGGGGATTTTCTACCATTCTTCTCTGCAGATCCTCTCAAGCTCAAAAGGCTTGGCTCTGTCCCTGGACAGACATTTTCAGGTCCCTCCAGAGAAGTTTCATTGAGTTCAAGTCAGGGCTCTGGCTCAGCCACTCAAGGGCATTTACAGAGTTTTTCCAAAGCAACATCTGTGTTGTCTTGGCTGTGTGCTTAGGGTCATTGTCATGTTGGAAGGTAAATCTTCCACCCAGTCTGAGCCCTATAGCCATCCAGTCATTTATCAAGCCATTCAGTCATTGTACTAATCCCCTAGTGCATACGTCAAGCTCCCACATGCAACCTCAGAGAGAATTTCCATCTGTAATGCCCTTAGACCAAGGTTCGGACTGTCCTCCCTCCTGTTTGTGCTTTGTGTAAAGCCACTTGCATCTTTATTCTATCTACACCCTAATAATAAGGTCATGGTGTAAATTAAAGGTTTCTCTCTTTGTAGAAGATCCTGCTGTGCAACCCACGAATCTCACTCTCTATCCTTCATCACACTCTGACAGAGTATGAGCTCCTGTTGGGTTACAAAATTAGCACAAAACTTAACAAAACCAGATTTGACGATTATTATTCTTGCCACAATAATTACACAAGGAGAATTCCATCCTCCTCTCCTTCTTTTGAGAATTTAATTCCCTGATCTCGAAGGCAAACCCTTCCCATCTTTCTCTTTAGCTAGAATGAGGCAGTGAAATTGTCCCTGCTCCCTAAATTTTTCTACTTCCTGAAGATACTTTTTGTGCCTATACTGCCCCAAACTCTTAAAATTGCAGTCCATGCTTATAATTTTATATGAGTCAAATGTCACCACCATATAACCCCTGCTAGGTTACTGTCATGACCGGGGATGGACAGGGAGGTTGAGCCCTAAGCTGTCCCTAGAAACACTCCATGCCTACTTCCCCGTCCACCCTAAACGGCGGATCGACAACTTGGAGCTGGTCCCTCCCTGCCCTAAAGTGCAATGGGCATAAAAGGTACCCAAACAATACTGTACATAGTCGGGGATAAGTCAGATACATAACGGGAAAACAACCAAACAACCAGATAAAATAGACTGGATATAAATATACAAACAGGGCAGGATATAGTGTACTAACATAAAGTTCAGAAACCGGAATTTAAAATGACAGATATGAATAAATGAATAAGACTAGATATGGAATAAGTATACAGCATAAACCAAGAGGTGAAGGGGATGAACAGATAAGCTGAATGTAAAACACTAAACAGGTCAGGAAACATAGAACACTGTTCACAATGGACACTGAACAAACAACAAACTAGACTCCTTATTCCAAACATGGAGGGACATCAATACCAAAACCAAATAGACTACTAGCCAGCGGGCACACTCCCCTGTGTGATCACGTGATCACCGTGTGATACTGACCTAGAAGGAAACAGAAATATAAAACACGGAACACTAGAATGAGAAAAGGATCAAGATAACAAACAGGAATATTACAAAACCAAACTCCATAACATGGAGGAATACAGGTCAGGACTCTAAACAGGAATACTAAATACAGAGCATGGGTAAAAGCAAGACTCACAGTGTGAACACAGACTAAGATATTACAAGGTACTAAAAGCCGACAGATGTACATAAAACCAAGCAGACTAAATCAATATCAAACAGGAATCAACCATGGTTAAAACTCAGACGAACAAACAAAGGTAAAACAAATAACCAGCACAGTGTTCAGCAGAGCTCGGGATTAAATAGATCTGCCCGAGTTCCCATTGGATAATAGCATTAACTAGTCCCTAACCAGGGAGAATAGCTCATATCGGGTCGGTTCCGGAATGTATCTGAAGCCGGGACTCGGGGCTAATGGCGCGCGGCAGTGATCGCGGTGCCGCGTGCTATTAACCCTTTAGTCGCGGCATTCAAAGTTGAACGCCACGTCTAAAACGAAAGTAAAAGCTGCCCGGCTGCTCAGTGGGGCTGATCGGGACCACCGCAGTGAAAATGCGGTGTCCCGATCAGCTGGGACGCGAGCGGAGGTCCTCTTACCTTCCTCCGGCGTGTCCCTTCGGCGATTGATTGCTCCAAGCCTGAGATGCAGGCTTGAGCAATCGACCACCGATAACACTGATCAATGCAAAACTATGGTTTTGCATTGAAAAGTGTATAAGATCAGTATGTGTAGTGTTATAGCCCCCTATGGGAGCTATAACACTGCAAAAAAAGTGTAAAAAAAAAGTTAATAAATGTGATTTAACCCTTTCCCTAATAAAAGTCCTAATCACCCCCCCTTTTCCCATTAAAAAAAATGTAAATAAAAATAAATATAAACATATGTGGTATCTCCGCGTGCGTAAATGTCCGAACTATAAAAATATATCATTAATTTAACCGCACAGTCAATGGTGTACACGCAAAAAAATTCCAAAGTCCAAAATAACTTATTTTTGGTCACTTTTTATATCATGAAAAAATTAATAAAAAGCAATCAAAAACTCAGATCAATACAAAAATGGTACCGCTAAAAACTTCAGATCACGGCGCCAAAAATGAGCCCTCATGCCACCCCATACGCGGTAAAATAAAAAGTTATAGGGGTCAGAAGATGACAATTTTAAACGTATACATTTTTCTGCATGTAGTTATGATTTTTTACAGAAGTACGACAAAATCAAACCTATATAAGTAGGGTATCATTTTAATTGTATGGACCTACAGAATAAAGATAAGGTGTCATTTTTACCGAAAAATTTACTGTGTAGAAACGAAAGCCCCCAAAAGTTACAGAATGGCGTTTTTTCTTCAATTTTGTCGCACAATGATTTTTTTTCCGTTTTGCCGTAGATTTTGGGGTAAAAATACTGATGTAACTGCAAAGTAGAATTAGTGGCGCAAAAAATAAGCCATCATATGGATTTTTAGGTGCAAAATTGAAAGGGTTATGATTTTTAAAAAGTGCGGAGGAAAAAACGAAAGTGCAAAAACGGAAAAAAAATTAACCCTAAGGGGTTAAAAAATTAACCCTAAGGGGTTAATAAACATATAAATAACACAAAAAAAAAGCATGATGTCAAATTGTGTAACTATACTTCTCTGCCAAATATAGGAAGAACCTCTCTAACCTTTACAGGAATCTGTAAGATGAAAATTTGAAGGAGTGAGGAGATGTTATTAAAATGTTAGCCTAGAATTTATTTATAGGAATGATACTTTAATGCCAATGGCCCTTAATATTGAACCTTAACTATATTTATATAGACTATATTGATATATATTTTTTAAAATGTATTATTTATTTGTGTCTTTAGGGAACTAACCTGGAAGTAAATGTCAGCTAACCTTTTTTATGGAATGTACAAATTTAAGGTAATTAAACTAAAGCCAGAATGGTAAAACTAGTTGGGCATTATCTGCCAGCTTATGTTTTTTTTATATGCATTCAAATTAAATGTTTATTCTGTAAGTAAAATAAAATAAACAAGGATTATCCTTGTTATTCAATGGTGCTCAATGTTTTTTTTTTTCTGTAATTGTTCCCTGTGAAGTGGTCAGACCATCTACTGTACAGTTTACAGGAAGCCTCATCTGTTTGAGGATCCGTACCAGTGGGACTGCAGAAAGGGTCGCTGACTTAGTTGCAGGAATATCAGAATTTGTCTCATGGTAGCACCATGGTTAGGGTTACATTTGCCCTATTTCCAAAATCCAAAGTATATGAAGGCACTCTTCCAAATGGTAAACTTGTGTTAATTTGGATAACATCGTCTGCTTACAGACAACACATGGCCCATGGGCTGTATCTTGCCACACAGGATGCTTAATCGTGACCTTTGACATTAGTCCAAACCCCTCCCTTATATACAACAACTTTATTAGTAGAATGCCTTTAAAAACTTGATATCCACAACATAACATAAAAACAGTAATTGGGGTTACATGCACATATAGATAGTTCAAGCGGGGAGTTAATATTAAATGGAAATTTGCCTTCATAATGTTTAGACAGGTAAACACCAACTTTCCCCAAGCGCTGCCATCCATCGCTCAGTAAGGAAAGACATAAATCATGCACCTGCTGTCAATGAGAAAAAACGCTCAGGTCTCCACGCTCGTTCAGACCGAGCGGTCCCAATGCGTCTGTCCTAAGTATTAGCTCTGTCTCTTTCTGCAATAACTGTGCCTATCCCCTCCAATCGTTTGTGCCAATCCCCTGCCTATAAGCCCTCTTCATATGTGCATCCGCGAACATTTCAGATCCTTACAAACAGAATGGGTATGTCAGCGGGTGATTGATTATATGAAGACTGTCCATAACAACAAAAGAGAAGATTTATGCTATCTAGGACTTGCAGTCGATAAGATACAAGCAGGTGGAGGGGATAGGCACAAACAATTATTGCAGAAAGAGACAGAGTTAATACTTAGGACAGATTCATTGGGACCGCTCGGTCTGAACGAGCGTGGAGACCTGAGCGTTTTTTCTCATTGACAGCAGGTGCATGATTAACGTCTTTCCTTACTGAGCCACGGATGGCAGCGCTCGGTGAAAGTTGGTGTTTACCTGTCTTAACATTATAAAGGTAAATTTCCATTTAATATTAAATCCCCACTTGACCTATCTATATGTGCAGGTAACCCCAATTACTGTTTTTATGTTATGTTATGTTGTGTATGTCAAGTTTTTAAAGGTGTTATACTAATAAAGTTACTAATATAAGGGAGGGGTTTGGACTGATATCAAAGGTCACGATTAAGCGCCCAGTGTGGTGAGAAACGGCCTATCGCCCATGTGGTGTCTGTAACTGGACAATGTTATCCAAATAAACAAAAGTTTACTGTTTGGAAGAGTGCCATTTAATTCTTTGGATATTGGAACTTCACATACCTTACCTTTCAGATGGTAGAGCACCATCCAAAGTAACATTTGGACTGATTGTGTACACTGCTCGAGGATCCTAGGTGTGCTTGGGGAGGAGGCAGTAGTACCAGCTATATGCTGTTCCTTGTATATGATTACATTTGCCCTATGCTCTGTTCCTGATTCCACTTATTTGTATTGTAACTATGTATAAGGCTTTGTGAACACACGTAATATTTCTAACTATTATTTTTCTTATTATTACTCTAAACAAGCTTCCTCAGCACTTTCTGTAATTTCCAGCATAATGGAGAGTTAGGGATATCCGGTGATTGCTCTTGTTGCTTTTCATCCTCATAGCTATACCTGGCAGACGCATACAGTACATATGATTCACGGGTGTCCAATTTTCTTTGACCTATTATACATTTATAGGATATCTTAGTTTCAATATATTTGCTAGTTTCCATTCAATTGGTAACATCCTGAATGGTAGTAGGCACCATAAGAGCAAGCACAGAAGCTATAAAGAGTTATAAAAATAAGTCTTCAATATTCTCAATAGGATTAGGCGAAGATCAACGATCAAATTCAAATTTTCAAATATGATCAGTAAGGATTCACATACTGCATATCAAAACCAGAAAAAAATAGGAAAAGGAAGGATGGGAAATAAATCTAGGAAAGTAGCAAGACAGAACCCACTGCTATCCAAGGATAGCATCAATAATGATTAAATAACATCAAATGAAATAAAATCTGGAAGACTTCCAAGACAATGATAAACTAGTCAAAAGTTATTTTGTGCATATTAAGTCCTATTACTGTATATTTTGCAAAAAGCATTCCACAGGAAGACAATCATATTAATAGTTAAACATGGCAACAATGTGAGATTTTGGTAATGTTTGCTTGGAGCCTGCACAATGTACATTTATTGAAGGAATAGTCAATTCTGCACTGTATCAGAAAATTCTTAAGGCGATTGTTTCTGTCTTTAAGTTTAAGCCAAAGTATAAGTATAAAGTATGTGTTATGTATGAAACCAATGATCTAAAACAAAAAGTCTACATTCAAATGAGTTAGGAGATTAAGAAGTTTTGGATTGGCATACATTCTTGATAAAATCTGAAATGAGCCGTTCAGGCATGAAACCAACTAGTGTATCTGAACTGATGGATAAGTGTACAGAAGATTAAAGGGGTACTCTGGTGGAAAACAAATGTTTTCAAATCAACTGGTGCCAGAAAGTTATAAAGATTAGTAAATTACTTCTATTATAAATTTTAATCCTTCCAGTACTTATCAGATGTTGTATGCTGCAGAGAAAGTTGTGTAGTTCTTTCCAGTCTGACTACAAGTGCTCTCTGCTGCCACCTCTGCCTGTGTCAGGAGCTGTTCAAAGTAGAATCACATCCCCATAGCAAACCACTCCTGCTCTGAACAATGGACAGTGGTGTCAGCAGAGAGCACTGTGGTCAGACTGGAAAGAACAATGCAACTTTCTCTGTAGTATACAGCAGCTGATAAGTACTGGAAGGCTTAAGATTTTTAACTCCTTAAGGATGCAGGGCGTACCTATACACCCTGCGCCCGCTCCCCTTCTGTGGTCCCAGCTGCTATAAGGCATTAACCCCAAAGTTGATTGCGGCATCAAAAATAAAAAATAAACATTCCTGGCTGCTCAGCGGAGCTGATCGGGACCACCCTGTTAAAACTGTGGTGTCCCGATCAGCTGACCCCTATGCTATAGCATAGCATTGAACAGTGTATGCAATCCAAGGATTGCATGTAACAGTCCCATATGGGGGCTAAAAAATAGATTAAAAAAGTTTTAAAAAAGTTAATAAATGTGATTTAACCCCTTCCCTAATAAAAGTTTGTTTCACCCCCTTTTCCACAAAAAAAAAAAAACTTTAAACAAAAATTAACATATACATATGTGGCATCGCCGTGTGCTTAAATGTCCAAACTATAAAATACCGCACGTTTTTGGTCACTCTGAATACCCTTAAAAATTGTATAAAAAGCGATCAAAAAGTCCTATCAAAACATCCCTATATACTGAAAAATAAAAAAGTTATAGGGGTCAGAAGAGGACAATCCCATAAGGGGCTATAACATTGCATTTACTGATCTTTTACACTGATTGATCCATCTCCATAGGAATGGATCAATCAGTGTTTTCGGCGATTGAATGCTCAAGCCTGGATCTCAGGCTTGAAGCATTCATTCGGCGATCGGACAGCACAGGAGAAGGTAAGAGACCTTCCTCCTGTGCTACAGCTGTTCGGGATGCCGCGATTATACCGCGGCGATCCCGAACAGCTCCCTGAGCTAGCCGGGCACTTTTACTTTCGTTTTTAGCCGCGCGGCTCAGCTTTGAGCGCGCGGCTAAAGGGTTAATAGCGCGCGGCACAGCGATCAGTGCCGCGCGCTATTAGAGGCGGGTCCCGGCTTCACTATGACGCCGGGCCCGCCGCGATATGATGCGGGGTCACCGTGTGACCCCGCGTTATATCGCAGGACCGGGACCCATGACGTATGCATACGTCATGGGTCCTTAAGAGGTTAATAGAAGTAATTTACAAATCTGTTTTACTTTCCGGCACCAGTTGATTTGAAAACATTTTTTTCCCACCGGAGTACCCCTTTAAGCTTTCATTCCGTAACAGCAATGCAAAAGACTAAAAACAAGTATACTCTTATCTATGTGGCTTTTAGAATGTAAGCACATTTGAAAATGTCAGCATTTATACCTCTGTGTGGTGTCCCAGCACCGCATTCTATACGGTACTTATTTCTTTATGGGTCCCCATAGCCAGAGTCCCTAGGACGTAGGGATCCCTGTAATCTAGTCTACCCCTAGTCGCCTCTATTCTAATGTATAATCAGTAATTTATGCATAGGTTAATGTAAATAGCATAGTATATGTAGATAAATGGTTAATCACTTGTTTTCATTAGCGTTGCAGGACCTGCGGGTCATGTGACAAGGTGAACTCTATGGTATTTGGCTTAAGGACCTTAGGAGGCCCTGTGACGTAAGCGATCCCATCACACCATGTAAGGTGAATGGCAGACGTTCGGACCAATCAGATTCGCCACGCCCCAGCCCATATAAGGGAGCGGCGGCCATGTTTCTCTCTCTTACCTCGTGGGCTGTCAAGGAAGCAAGACCTGTACAGCAGTAATCGCAGTGAGTTAGGCCCGAGCCTTGCGACAACGGCTGAACAATTATAATTATAGAGTGTATCATCTCCCAAACACTCTGCAGCATCTCTGGATCTAATACCTCCCCTAAATCCGGACAGATCTACAAATCTCTTCCTAAATTACGAGACTTATTGTCTAGCTCAAGGTCCGCAACTACTGCCAGTCGCTAAGTAACCAAAGGACTGTTTGTACGAGACTGTTACTGTGCCGTGAATATTGCAAGCACTTCAGTAAACGTTATTTAAGTTTAAGTTCAAATCTCCTTGTGGACATTCCGTTATTTTATGCACCTATCGTTACTGGGAAGGGCGGCGATAGGCCGGAACACTGATTCAGCATACCAGCCCTCAGCCTGGCGACACGAACTCTAGGGTTAACATTAACCCCTTATATATCTATACCATACCACCACTACCATACACCCCCCAAGGGCTACCACATGTGTATTTAGAACTAGCAATAAATGGCATAAACTCCCTTTAGGTAATATATATTTATGCTTAATTTACAGGGGGGAAAAAAAGAAAAAAAAACTGATATATTTCTACATACCTGCAGCTGTTCTGCTATAAATGGAAGTTGAAGTATTTCTCCAGCTCCTGGGCGATGTAAAGGATCTTTGCTTAGCATCCTAATGAAATTAACATATGCAAATACAGAATTCATGTAGCAAAACAACATGATCAACACGACAATACCAATACATGGAGCACACTGTACCTGTTCTGTAGTAAATTAAGGTCACTAGAGTAACTGTCAGGTAAAGAGGGTGTTGGACTTTCCACAATTTTCAAAACAACAGCTAAGAAACTGTAACCTGTAAAAGCGTGTTCCAAGCAGCACATTTCGTGAAGAATGCAGCCCAAAGACCTATAGAATACATAGATTTAGAGTTAGTACAGTTTTAAAAATGTGTTACATCTGTACGGCTTCTGCACAGAAGATAACTGTACAGTTATCTTTTAAGCATATAACCAAATAATATCTCTGGGTTCACATTTTGTTTTGGCCATACGGGGACCAGATCCGGCTCGGGGATGGGAAAACCAGGTGTTCCGGTTGTCTCATTTTTGCCCCGTATCCAGTTTTGTGACCGGACCTAAAACCGTGGTATGCTGTGGTTTTAAGTCCGGTCACAAAACCGGATAAGGGGCAAAAATGAGCCGACCGGAGTCACTATTTGACTCCAGTCGGCTCATTCAAATGAATGAGATGGGTGCTGGGTCCAGCTGGGATACAGGAGCGCCCGGTTTTCCCATCCCCCAGCCCCATCCAGTCCCCGTATGGCCAAAACTTCATGTGAACCCAGCCTAGTACTGTATTTATTGTGCTGTTTTAGCGGTTTTTTTTTTAAGTTTGTTCAAAAACATTGATTTTAACGGTTCTGCATATCTTTGAACTATGTCTATGGGGTAAAGTTCATGAAATCATTAAACAAAAGCTTTGGCCACTGTCGTTTATTGCATATCAGTCAAGAGCATGAGGACATTATGTCAGCAAAGACAGTTGTCCGCAAATAGAGGAAAAGGAAACTTCCACATGCTTTCTAAGAAAACCCGGCGAGAGCATGTCCATCATTTAGAATACTACAGAGTAATATTTTTTTGTTTTTACCCCTAGCCTTAACGTTATCTTTTGTTATTCTCAACCCTAACACGCATGTAATGAAATACAACAATAATCCATTTGTGATGTAGCTTGTGATCATCGAGATACAAAACATGCAAGGAAGCACAACATTTTATTCTAAAGGTAACATATTCACAATATCACCGTGTCACAAAGTATATGATCAATAAAAATTGTGGAGTTCAGAAATGAACCTAGTGGATGTATGTAATGGATGAATACAGATTCTGAGTTGGTAGTAGTGCCCTAAAAAGTCCCTGGGCCTTTCAACCTAGAAGAGTTTCTCAATAGCAGATGAACACTATCACTGGGCAGTAATGTAGTCACGGACCCCTGCTGCATCCATGCCAGCCCACCCATTGTTACAACACACCTTAATCTTTGCTTTGAGTTACTTAATGTTCTACACAGAGCAGGCTTCATTAACCAAAGCAAGCTTGTGTACCTGTATTGCTTCTTTGAGTTTATAAAGGGCAACCTAGGTCCATAAATGACACCCTGGATACTGAGCAAAAATGCCCCTGTAATAATCCAGCACTCTCTCATCTCTGTTTTCTAGGATGTCTAAAATTCTTGGATAGGAAATCTATGCAACAATAATGGTTCATAGGAAATGTTTCAGGGTTCTGCATTTTTTATATAAAAGCACACAATGCATTCTGAGTTAATATGTTATTAAGTGCTTTTGTAATACTATAATGCTGTAACTATGGTGTAATTGAATAATTTGTGTTTGTGCACATAAATCCCAGAGTCAAATAGTCCAGTGTAAACATTGACTACAATCCCACCATAAACACAACAACAACTAGGAACTGGGATATGTGGCATATAAACATATTAAAACATAACCTTTATTTGGTATCTAGTTAAAAGATGATTATTTAGAGGTTAGTATATATAACAGTGCAAATAAGAAAATGTGCGAACCAGCAAATCATAACTCAAATTTCCCACTGCACATATATCAGCACAAAACCTCAGAAACACATACCGGTATATAGGTGACAATACTAGCAATAGTTAGTCAGGGTCATATAGGAGATAAAGTGTACTCTACCCCTAAGCGACCTATCAATACCCTATATGGGGTGTTACGCCGAGCGCTCCGGGTCCCCGCTCCTCCCCGGAGCGCTCGCTTCACTCCCTCCGCTGCAGCGCTCCGGTCACGTCCTCTGACCCGGGGCGCTGCGATCCTGCTGCCAGCCGGGATGCGATTCGCGATGCGGGTAGCGCCCGCTCGCGATGCGCACCCCGGCTCCCCTACCTGACTCGCTCCCCGTCTGTTCTGTCCCGGCGCGCGCGGCCCCGCTCCCTAGGGCGCGCGCGCGCCGGGTCTCTGCGATTTAAAGGGCCACTGCGCCGCTGATTGGCGCAGTGGTTCCAATTAGGGTTTTCACCTGTGCACTTCCCTATATTACCTCACTTCCCTTGCACTCCCTTGCCGGATCTTGTTGCCTTAGTGCCAGTGAAAGCGTTCCTTGTGTGTTCCTTGCCTGTGTTTCCAGACCTTCTGCCGTTGCCCCTGACTACGATCCTTGCTGCCTGCCCCGACCTTCTGCTACGTCCGACCTTGCTTCTGCCTACTCCCTTGTACCGCGCCTATCTTCAGCAGCCAGAGAGGTGAGCCGTTGCTAGTGGATACGACCTGGTCACTACCGCCGCAGCAAGACCATCCCGCTTTGCGGCGGGCTCTGGTGAAAACCAGTAGTGGCTTAGAACCGGTCCACTAGCACGGTCCACGCCAATCCCTCTCTGGCACAGAGGGTCCACTACCTGCCAGCCGGCATCGTGACAGTAGATCCGGCCATGGATCCCGCTGAAGTTCCTCTGCCAGTTGTCGCTGACCTCACCACGGTGGTCGCCCAGCAGTCACAACAGATAGCGCAACAAGGCCAACAGCTGTCTCAACTGACCGTTATGCTACAACAGTTGCTACCACAGCTTCAGCAGTCATCTCCTCCGCCAGCTCCTGCACCTCCTCCGCAGCGAGTGGCCGCTCCTGGGATACGCTTATCCTTGCCGGATAAATTTGATGGGGACTCTAAGTTTTGCCGTGGCTTTCTTTCCCAATGTTCCCTGCATCTGGAGATGATGTCGGACCTGTTTCCCACTGAAAGGTCTAAGGTGGCTTTCGTAGTCAGTCTTCTGTCCGGAAAAGCCCTGTCATGGGCCACACCGCTCTGGGACCGCAATGACCCCGTCACTGCCTCTGTACACTCCTTCTTCTCGGAAATCCGAAGTGTCTTTGAGGAACCTGCCCGAGCCTCTTCTGCTGAGACTGCCCTGTTGAACCTGGTCCAGGGTAATTCTTCCGTTGGCGAGTATGCCGTACAATTCCGTACACTTGCTTCAGAATTGTCCTGGAATAATGAGGCCCTCTGCGCGACCTTCAAAAAAGGCCTATCCAGCAACATTAAAGATGTTCTGGCCGCACGAGAAATTCCTGCTAATCTACATGAACTTATTCACCTAGCCACTCGCATTGACATGCGTTTTTCTGAAAGGCGTCAGGAACTCCGCCAAGATATGGACTCTGTTCGCACGAGGCGTTTCGTCTCCTCGGCTCCTCTCTCCTCTGGTCCCCTGCAATCTGTTCCTGTGCCTCCCGCCGTGGAGGCTATGCAGGTCGACCGGTCTCGCCTGACACCTCAAGAGAGGACACGACGCCGTATGGAGAACCTCTGCCTGTACTGTGCTAGTACCGAACACTTCCTGAGGGATTGTCCTATCCGTCCTCCCCGCCTGGAAAGACGTACGCTGACTCCGCACAAAGGTGAGACAGTCCTTGATGTCTACTCTGCTTCTCCACGTCTTACTGTGCCTGTGCGGATGTCTGCCTCTGCCTTCTCCTTCTCTACAGTGGCCTTCTTGGACTCTGGATCTGCAGGAAATTTTATTTTGGCCTCTCTCGTCAACAGGTTCAACATCCCAGTGACCAGTCTCGCCAGACCCCTCTACATCAATTGTGTAAATAATGAAAGATTGGACTGTACCATACGTTTCCGCACGGAGCCCCTTCTTATGAGCATCGGATCTCATCATGAGAGGATTGAACTTTTGGTCCTCCCCAATTGCACCTCGGAGATTCTCCTTGGACTTCCCTGGCTTCAACTTCATTCCCCAACCCTGGATTGGTCCACTGGGGAGATCAAGAGTTGGGGGTCCTCTTGTTCCAAGAACTGTCTAAAACCGGTTCCCAGTAACCCTTGCCGTAACTCTGTGGTTCCTCCAGTAACCGGTCTCCCTAAGGCCTATATGGACTTCGCGGATGTTTTCTGCAAAAAACAAGCTGAGACTCTACCTCCTCACAGGCCTTATGATTGCCCTATCGACCTCCTCCCGGGTACTACTCCACCCCGGGGCAGAATTTATCCTCTCTCTGCCCCAGAGACTCTTGCCATGTCCGAATACGTCCAGGAGAATCTAAAAAAGGGCATCAAGAAATCTGTGCAACTCATCTCCCGCTTCTATTGGTGGCCGACTCTGGAGACGGATGTTGGGGACTTTGTGCGAGCCTGCACTATCTGTGCCCGGGATAAGACTCCTCGCCAGAAGCCCGCTGGTTTTCTTCATCCTCTGCCTGTCCCCGAACAGCCTTGGTCTCTGATTGGTATGGATTTTATTACTGATTTACCCCCTTCCCGTGGCAACACCGTTATTTGGGTGGTCGTTGATCGATTCTCCAAAATGGCACATTTCATCCCTCTTCCTGGTCTTCCTTCTGCGCCTCAGTTGGCTAAACAATTTTTTGTACACATTTTTCGTCTTCACGGGTTGCCTACGCAGATTGTCTCGGATAGAGGGGTCCAATTCGTGTCTAAATTCTGGAGGGCTCTCTGTAAACAACTCAAGATTAAATTAAATTTTTCCTCTGCATATCATCCCCAGTCCAATGGACAAGTAGAAAGAATTAACCAGATCCTGGGTGATTATTTGCGACATTTTGTTTCCTCCCGCCAGGATGACTGGGCAGATCTCCTTCCATGGGCCGAATTTTCGTATAACTTCAGGGTCTCTGAATCTTCCTCCAAATCCCCATTTTTCGTGGTGTACGGCCGTCACCCTCTTCCCCCCCTCCCTACCCCCTTGCCCTCTGGTCTGCCCGCTGTGGATGAAATTTCTCGTGACCTTTCCATTATATGGAGAGAGACCCAAAATTCTCTCTTACAGGCTTCTTCACGCATGAAGAGGTTCGCGGATAAGAAAAGAAGAGCTCCCCCCGTTTTTTCCCCTGGAGACAAGGTATGGCTCTCCGCTAAATATGTCCGCTTCCGTGTCCCTAGCTACAAGTTGGGACCACGCTATCTTGGTCCTTTCAAAATTTTGTGTCAAATTAATCCTGTCTCTTATAAACTTCTTCTTCCTCCTTCTCTTCGTATCCCTAATGCCTTTCACGTCTCTCTTCTCAAACCACTCATCCTCAACCGTTTTTCTCCCAAATCTGTTCCTCCCACTCCTGTTTCCGGCTCCTCGGACGTCTTCTCGGTCAAGGAAATTTTGGCTGCCAAAAAGGTCAGAGGGAAAAATTTTTTTTTAGTAGACTGGGAGGGTTGTGGTCCTGAAGAGAGATCCTGGGAACCTGAGGACAACATCCTTGACAAAAGTCTGCTCCTCAGGTTCTCAGGCTCCAAGAAGAGGGGGAGACCCAAGGGGGGGGGTACTGTTACGCCGAGCGCTCCGGGTCCCCGCTCCTCCCCGGAGCGCTCGCTTCACTCCCTCCGCTGCAGCGCTCCGGTCACGTCCTCTGACCCGGGGCGCTGCGATCCTGCTGCCAGCCGGGATGCGATTCGCGATGCGGGTAGCGCCCGCTCGCGATGCGCACCCCGGCTCCCCTACCTGACTCGCTCCCCGTCTGTTCTGTCCCGGCGCGCGCGGCCCCGCTCCCTAGGGCGCGCGCGCGCCGGGTCTCTGCGATTTAAAGGGCCACTGCGCCGCTGATTGGCGCAGTGGTTCCAATTAGGGTTTTCACCTGTGCACTTCCCTATATTACCTCACTTCCCTTGCACTCCCTTGCCGGATCTTGTTGCCTTAGTGCCAGTGAAAGCGTTCCTTGTGTGTTCCTTGCCTGTGTTTCCAGACCTTCTGCCGTTGCCCCTGACTACGATCCTTGCTGCCTGCCCCGACCTTCTGCTACGTCCGACCTTGCTTCTGCCTACTCCCTTGTACCGCGCCTATCTTCAGCAGCCAGAGAGGTGAGCCGTTGCTAGTGGATACGACCTGGTCACTACCGCCGCAGCAAGACCATCCCGCTTTGCGGCGGGCTCTGGTGAAAACCAGTAGTGGCTTAGAACCGGTCCACTAGCACGGTCCACGCCAATCCCTCTCTGGCACAGAGGGTCCACTACCTGCCAGCCGGCATCGTGACATGGGGTGCGAGAAACTGGCCCCCTAGATATGGCCCTCTCTCTAGCACTTTCCCTAGCTGTTTGACACGTAACTGGGGCACTTGCTCTAGAAAGGGTGACTCCCGTGTCGCTGGAACCTGATCCCTACTCTGTTGACATAGAGCTAAGTGCACACATAGGATAACTGAGCCACCATAGGATACTTTATTATAAAGAGCTCAAAATGTATTGCACACATCAACCAAGTGTAGGACTGAAGAGATGGTTATACCTGATTATGTTCTGCATCTAACTGTTAGAACCTTCTTTACATACTTTTACTTTAAATACATTTCGAGCTCTTTATAATAAAATATCCTATAGTGGCTCAATTATCCTATGTGTGCACTTAGCTCTATATCAACAGGGTAGGGATCAGGATCCAGCAACACAGGGGTTGCCTTTTCTAGGGCGAGTGCCCCAGTCACGTGTCAAACAGCTACGGAAAGTGCTAGAGAGAGGGCCAGATATTGGGGGTCAGTTTCTCGCATCCCCTAGGGGTATTGATAGGTAGCATAGGGGTAGAGTGCACTTTATCTCCTATATGACCCCCAACTTGCTATTGCTAGTATTGCCACCTATATATGAGTTTCTGTGAGGTGTTGTGCTGATATATATGTGCAGTGGGAAATTAGAGTTGTGATTTGCTGGTTCGCAAATTTTCTTTTTTGCACTGGTATATATGTATATATATATATATATATATATATATATATATATATATATATATACACACACACTGACCTCTAAATAATCATCTTTTAACTACGGTACATACCTAATAAAGGTTATGTTTTAATATGTTTATATGCCACATATCCCAGTTTGTGGTTGTTGTTGCTATTGTGCACATGGTTAACAATTCAGAGCAAATTAAACTGCATGTCAGGATCCGGGCTGGTAGCGGAGGCTGGTGGTGGATCCGCTGTGCCAGAGAGGTGATGACGTGGGCCGTACCAGGGGAACGGAATCTAAGGGATTACTGGTTTTCACCAGTGCCCGCCGCAAAGCGGGATGGACTTGCTGCGGCAGGTAACCCCCAGGTCGTTCCATCCAGTAGCGACTCAACCTCTCTGGCTGCTGAGATAAGGCAAGGTACAAGAGGATCAGGCAAGGTGGAGCAAATGGTCAGGGCAGGCAACAACGGTTCACAGGCGGTAGTCGGTAGCAACGGGTCGGCAACAGGCAAGGAATACACAGGAACGCTTTCACAATGGCACAAAAGGCAACAAAGATCTGACAGGAGGCTGTGGGAGGGGAAGGTACTTATAGGCAGTGCACAGGTGCAGGCCTAATTAAGTCCAAACAGCACTGCCTCTCACAAACCTTAACCCTTAATAACCACTTTGGGCCAGGCACCAATCACTGGTGCACTGGCCCTTTAAATCTAAGAGTCCCGATGCACGCACGCCCAAGAGAACGGGGACGCACACGGCGAAACTCAGCAGCGCTGCCTGGGGACACATGCTGTGAGCGCTCTGAGGCCAGCAGGGGGCCCGGAGCGCTCAGCGTTACACTGCAACTGCTGAACATCAACAAGAAAGATACCAGGCTTAGGCTGAGTTCACACCTCGTTTTGTACGTACGGCTACCGTATACGGCTGGGAGGAGGGGTGGGCGGGGCTTAATCGCGTGGTCGACCGCGTTTTTGCCTACGGTCGGGAAACCGCATACGGCCAAAAACGCAGCCAACCCCTATACGGCTGAGTGCGGGCGCCGCGATTAAGCCCCGCTCACCCCTCCTCCCAGCCGTATACGGGAGCCGTAAGTACAAAACGAGGTGTGAACCCAGCCTTAGAAGGTAATGGAGAAAGGCATATACATTTCATATCAGTATGACTAGAATAATATATGAATGTTAAAAATGAAATTATAGAAAGCCAAAGTGTTATGCAAACTTATGCATTCAGTTACAGCCTCTATTACAAGTATTATCAATATTTTGTTTACTTGTTTTTTGTTAATAATGCTACAGTTTTTAAAGCTATATAAAAGATGAGGGAAAGACTATAAAGTCAGCTTTATATTTGTATTTAAGCATCAGTACACTAGCTGGAGTCCTGCAGTTTCACTGAGCCAAAATTAGACCACAATAGAATTGTATGCAAGTTCTGCACTTTATGGAGCCATCATTATATTGAACAAATGAAGCAGACATACAGATGTGTTCTTCCTTACCTTTTCCGAAAGCTCGAAATATGCCAAGATAAGTGGTGCATTACTTGGGGGGCAACAGGGTAATGTGAAAATTATTTTTGTCATAGTTTGTTATCTTGCTCATAATATTTTAAACTAACAGGATAGGTAAGTTTTACTATAAAACTTAAGTTTTCACATTTACTAACAATACAGGAAATAAAAGGAACATATTTTATTTAACTTTATTATTAATTTAAAGGCTATATTAAAGGGGTATTTTGTTCCGAACGCTGGGTGCGGGCTGCGGGGGTCGTGACATCATGGCCACGCCTCTCATGATGTCACACCACGCCCCCCCAATGCAAGCCAATGGGAGGGTGCGTGGGTACTGTATGGGAGGGTGCGCTGGTACTGTACCTCTTTCCATTTCCAACCATTTTTATCACTCCATAATTTTCTAAATATAAAAAAAGGTTTATGATAATACACTAGTTTTCTTTGTACCATGTGTCTCCATGGTTACAGACTACAAACAACACCTCTGTAGTGAGATGCTTCCATCTGTCCCCTACTTCTTGCTAACCTACCAAATTTACAATAAAAAAATTGTAGAGAGTTAAAAGAGAGTATGAATTTAGAATCATAGTAAATAATGGCCCTGATTTACTATTGTAAACCCGACCTGTTTTGTTGGGTTGTGCGCCAGAATTTGCACCAGAATTGAAAAAGACTAACTCTCCATTTTAATTCAAAAACCCGGAAAGGGGGCATGGTCATCAGTAAAAGGGGCGTGGTCACAATTGGTATGTCCCCAACATTTTTTTAAAAATCCTAACATATTTACTATGGTTTCCACAGAAAATGTGGTGGATTTGAGCTGAGGAAAACCCTACAGATCAGAGCATGTGTAAAAAAAAAACTAAATGTTGGGAAAAGTGCAAAATGTAGGGAAACCTTAGTAAATACTGTGGAAAAATATCTGTCAGGGAAAAAAACCCACAAAGAAAACTACATTACACTCTTAGTAATTTCAGGCCAATGTACATGAAGACAAATACATTTGAATGAGTGTTGCGGACAAAGAAAAATGTTAAAACACATTATTATATAACCTGTTGGGGACGGCGTACGCCCTCGCATCCTGGTATTTAAAAAAGGAGGGTGAACCTGTATGCTCTCCGTATTTCCTATCACCACTGCTCGCCAGGCAGATATCGGACCGGGATTTGCGTCGATTCCGGGCCAATCGAGTCCCTGGTGACCCGATTGACCGGAAAATAAGAATGATCGGAGCTGTCAGGGACATCTTCGACCATCCTAAAGGATAGGAGCGAGGTGGCAGGGGTGCCAACTCCTCCTATCCCCTGCCATTTGTCGATCAGGAGTGACCGACCAATGGCAGTTGGGGGCGGGGGGTTAAAGTTCAGTTCCCCTGCTCTGCCCACTGATTGAAGTCCGGGCAGAGCATGGGGGAGGATGGCTGGCTTACAGGAGCAGCGGTGGAGGCAGAGACATCAGGCGGCGGCACAAGGAGGCAGGCAGGAAAGTGTGGCGGTGGAGGAGGCTGCAGTGAAGATCGCTGGTAAGTGTCTGGGCATGCTGGGAGTTGTAGTTTTGCAACATCTGGACCATTGTGTAGTGGTCTCCAAACTGTGGTCATCCAGATGTTTCAAAACTACAACTTTCAGCATGCCCAGACAGTCAGGGATGCTGGGCGTGTAGTTCTGCAATAACTGTCCTTTCGGATGTTGCAGAACTACAACACCCAGCATGTCTGGGCATGCTTGGAGTTGTAGTTTTGCAACATCTGGAGGGCTATAGTTTGGAGACCACTACTTAGCGGTCTACAAATTGTTCTTCCCCAGATGTTGCATAACTACTATTCCTAGCATGCCTTTCGGCTGTCAGTGCATGCTGGGAGTTGTAGTTTTGCAATAGCTGTAGGCACACTAGTTGGTAAACACTGAGCTAGAGTCTGTTTCCTAACTCAGTGATTCCAACCCGTGAGCTGTTGCAAAACTACAATTCACAGAATGCACTGACAGACCGTACATGCTGGGAGTTTTAGTTTTGCAACAACTGGAGGCACATGGGTTGGAATAACTGAGCTAGAGTCTGTTTCCTAACTCAGTGGTTCTCCACCAGAGTGCCTACAGCTGTTGCAAAACTACAACTCCCAGCATGTATGGTCTGTCAGTGCATTCTGGGAGTTGTAGTTTTGCAACAGCTGAAGGTTTGGGGCGCCCCGCCCCATGTGAATGTACAATCACACGGGCCAGGGTTTACAGTGGGTTTACTTCTACAAGTTTGAGCTGAAGCTCAAACTCCCAACTCACTGTGAACCCCCCGCCTGTGTGAATGTACCCTAAAAACACTACACTACCACAAAATAAAAAGTAAAAGACTACATACACACCCTTACACCGACTCCCCCCCCCCCCCAATAAAAATGAAAAACATCTCATAAGGCAGTGTTTGCTAAACGGAGCCTCCAGCTGTTGCAAAACAACAACTCCCAGTATTGCCGGACAGCCATTGACTGTCCTGGCAGGCTGGGAGTACGGAAATACCCCATATGTGGACATAAAAGGCTCTGCGGAAGCACAACAGGGCTAAGGAGTGGGAAAGCGCCATGTACATTTGAGGCCTAAATTGGTGATTTGCACAGAGGTAGCTGATAGTTACAACAGTTCTGACATGAACACACACAATAAAACACCCACATGTGACCCCAATTTGGAAACTACACCCATCAAGGAATGTAACAAGGGGTATAGTGAGCCGTAAAACCCCACAGGTATTTGACAAATTTTCGTTAAATTTGGACGTGAAAAAAAAAAAAAATTCCCCTGAAATGCTGGTGTTACCCCAAATTTTTCATTTTCACAAGGGGAAATGGGAAAAAAGCCTCCCAAAATTTGTAACACCATTTCTTCTAAGTAAGAAAATACCCCACATATGGATGTAAAGTGCTCTGCTGGCGCACTGCAGGGCTCAGAAGAGAAGGAGCGCCATCTGGCTTTTGGAGAGAGAATGTCTGGCACTCCATTGTAGCATTGTAGTTCGCCCGCAGAGCACTTTACATCCACATATGGAGTATTTCCATACTCAGAAGAAATGGGGTTACACATTTTTGGGGGCTTTTCTCCTATTACCCCTTGTGAAAATGAAAAATTTGGGGTAACACCAGCATTTTATAGATTTTTTTTTAAAAATCTTTAATGAAAGTTCATTAACCCCTTAAGGACTCAGCCCATTTTGGCCTTAAGGACTCAGACAATTTAATTTTTACGTTTTCATTTTTTCCTCCTCGCCTTCTAAAAATCATAACTCTTTTATATTTTCATCCACAGACTAGTATGAGGGCTTGTTTTTTGCGTGACCAGTTGTCCTTTGTAATGACATCACTCATTATATCATAAAATGTATGGCGCAACCAAAAAACACTATTTTTGTGGGGAAATTAAAACGAAAAACGCAATTTTGCTAATTTTGGAAGGTTTTGTTTTCACGCCGTACAATTTATGGTAAAAATGACGTGTGTTCTTTATTCTGAGGGTCAATACGATTAAAATGATACCCATTATTATATACTTTTATATTATTGCTGCGCTTAAAAAAAATCACAAACTTTTTAACCAAATTAGTACGTTTATAATCCCTTTATTTTGATGACCTCTAACTTTTTTATTTTTCCGTATAAGTGGCGGTATGGGGGCTCATTTTTTGCGCCATGATCTGTACTTTTTTTTGATACCACATTTGCATATAAAAAACTTTTAATACACTTTTTATAATTTTTTTTTAAATAAAATGTATTAAAAAAGTAGGAGTTTTGGACTTTTTTTTTATTTTTTTTCGTTCACGCCGTTCACCGTACGGGATCATTAACATTTTATTTTAATAGTTCGGACATTTACGCACACGGCGATACCAAATATGTCTATAAAAAATGTTTTTTACGCTTTTTGGGGGTAAAATAGGAAAAAACGGACGTTTTACTTTTTTATTGGGGGAGGGGATTTTTCACTTTTTTTTTACTTTTACTTTTACATTTTTTTTTACACTTGAATAGTCCCCATAGGGGACTATTCATAGCAATACCATGATTGCTAATACTGATCTGTTCTATGTATAGGACATAGAACAGATCAGTATTAACGGTCATCTCCTGCTCTGGTCTGCTCAATCACAGACCAGAGCAGGAGATGCCGGGAGCCGCACGGAGGAAGGAGAGGGGACCTCCGTGCGGCGTTATGAATGATCGGATCCCCGCAGCAGCGCTGCGGGCGATCCGATCGTTCATTTAAATCGCGAACTCCCGCAGATGCAGGGATCTGTATTGATCCCGGCACCTGAGGGGTTAATGGCGGACGCCCGCGAGATCGCGGGCGTCGGCCATTGCCGGCGGGTCCCTGGCTGCGATCAGCAGCCGGGATCAGCCGCGCATGACACGGGCATCGCTCCGATGCCCGCGGTTATGCTTAGGACGTAAATGTACGTCCTGGTGCGTTAAGTACCACCTCACCAGGACGTACATTTACGTCCTGCGTCCTTAAGGGGTTAATCACCTGTATTGTGTTAAGGCTCACTTTACGCCTTTTTATGTTCCTTGAGGGGTGTAGTTTCCAAAATCGTGTGCCATGTGTTTTTTTTTTTTTTTTTACTGTTCTGGCAGCATGTGGGCTTCGTAAATGCGACATGCCCCCCAAATCCCATTTTAGCAAAATTCGCTCTCCAAAAGCCCAATGTCGCTCCTTCCCTTTTGAGCCCTCTAGTGCACCCAAAGAGCACTTTACATCCACATATGATGTATTTCCTTACTCGAGATAAATGGGGTTACAAATTTTGGGGGGCATTTTCTACTATTACTCCTTGTGAAAATGAAAAGTTTGGGGTAAGACCAGCATTTTAGTGCTCAAAATCCAATTTTTCATTTTCAAGTCTCACTTTAACGAAAGTTCGTCAATCAAGTGTGGGATATAAAGACTCAATTTACTCCTTGTTACATTCCTTGAGGGGTGTACTTTCCAAAAGAGTGTGCCATGTGTTTGTTTTGTTTTTTTACTGTTGTGGCATTATGGGGGCTTCCTAAATGCGACATGCCCCCCAAAAACCATTTCAGCCAAATTAGCTCTCCAAAATCCCATTGTTGCTCCTTCCCTTCTGAGCCCTCTAATGCACCCACAGAACACTTTAGATCCACATATGAAGTATTTCCTTACTCGAGAGAAAATGGGGGTCTTTTTACCTTTTACCCCTTGTAAAAATGAAAAAAAAAATGGGGGCTACAATAACATGTTAGCGTAAAAAATTGAGAGTTTGATTTTTCTCCTCCATTTTGCTGCTATTCCTGTGAAACACCTAAAGGGTTAACAAACTTATTTAATGTCATTTTGAATACTTTGAGGGGTGCAGTCAAGTTTATGATGCCAACATAAAGTAGACATATTGTATATGTGAATCAATATGTTATTTATTTGACATGTCCCTTTCCTTACAAGCAGAGTGCTTCAAAGTTAGAAAAATGCAAAAAAAATTTCACATTTTTCATGAAATTTTGGAATTTTTCACCAAGAAATGATGCAAGTATCGACCAAAATTTACCACTAACATAAAGTAGAATGTGTCACGAAATTTTTTTTTTATTTTAATAATTACAAAAATACATTGTACAAATCCGATAAAACAATATCACCAATCGGAAGAAAAGCAGAGGCCATAGAAGCCAAATTAATACTTGTTTACATAGTGTGTCTAATCAACATCCCCCCCCCCCACCCACCCCCAACCCACTGGCACCGAGAAGAGCAAAGAGAGAGAAAATAAATAAATAAATAAATAAATAAAAAATAAAAAGAAAAGGGGGAAGAGCTTTTTAAGTCTACCATAAATTCCAAATTTTTCGACATTCTCTTTGCCCACCCCTACTCCTCATCCATCTAAACTCCTTATTTTTCATGGTTTTCAGACCTTCCTTCCATTCCTCTATTTGCAGTTCTTTAGGGGATATCCAATTCCTTAATATAATCAGTCTGGCGAAAAACAAAATCCGATGTAATAGGCACTCAAATTTGCCCATATTACCCATAGCTCCCAACAGTATAAACTCTATCGTACGAGGTACCTTCACAGCGATTTTACTTTCTACCTCTTTTATTACAGATTCCCAGAAAACAGATATATTCTCACATGACCAAAAACTATGTAGATAGTCCGCCTCTTCCAAACCACATTTGACACACTGTGAAGTGATTCTCACCCCTATCCTATGTAAATGAAGTGCGGAATAGTGGGTCCTGTGTAATATCTTAAATTGTGTAATTTTATGTTCCATATTACGAGAAACCTTACTTATATTTTGGGCCATAGTGTCCCAATCTTCCTCCGACACGGTACCCACTATTCCGGACCATTTGTCTTTAATTCTGTCGATCCCCCTTACTCCAATAATCTTATTTAATATCTTATACAGAATTGAAATTCCTTTTTTTTTAAAGTGCTCCACTTGAGTCAGTGCTTCTATGAAATTGTGTTTCTGTGCTACACATATCTCCTTATCTATCGTGTTATGGACTGCATGACTAACTTGCCAATAGTACATCCAATCATTATCACTAATATCATACCCCCTTTTTATGTGTTCAAATGAAAAGAGTTGTCCTTTATCAAATAGTTGTTCTAGTCGTTTTATACCCTTACTGTCCCAAAAAGATGACTCACAATTCACCAATTCTTTAAGCTTATTGTTACCCCCTAGGGGTGTGAACCCAAAACTATTTCCTACATGTAATTTTCCCTTTAATCTTTCCCAAACTTTCCTATACTTATACCATAACATCGTGTTGTTTGACCCACTCACCTCATAATCATCTAATTCCAACACCTCATATATGTTCACTTTCTCCTTATCTACTACAGTCTTCTCCAGATATCTAGAATTTCTCCAATTCACGATTCGTACCAACTGCGCGGCCATGTAATAAACAAAGAAATTGGGCATGTCCAATCCCCCCCTATCTCCAGGGGCCATAAAATATCTGTACTTCAGACGAACCCTTTTTCTTCCCCATAGCAATCTACCCAGTATCACTTCTATCTTCCGGAACCAGCATTTGCCGATCCACACTGGCGAGGCACTAAGAAAAAAAAGGATCTGTGGGAGGACCACCATTTTTATTATCGCCATCCTTTCTGACATAGAGAAGGGCATTTTAATTCATACTTCCACTCACTTCGCTAAACCATTCAAAAGGGGCCGTATATTATTGCTTACAAACCTATCATTCGTGGCTGCTATTTTTACTCCCAGATACAGGAAACATTCATTTTTTTTTTAACACAGATAGTCTTCCCACCGTCTCCCCCATATCCTCATCCAGGGGGAGCATAGTAGATTTACTCCAATTTATCTCCAACCCAGATAGAGGGGCAAATGCCTCGAACATCTTAATGATACGATGTATTTTTTCTTGTGGGTTAGTTACAAAGAGGAGAATATCATCTGCAAATAACAGGATCTTACTCTTCTCTCCGTTTACTCCAAATCCCTCATAAACATCATTATCTCTTATCCAAGCCGCTAAGGGTTCAATATAAATTAAAAATAAGAAGGGTGAGAGGGGGCAGCCCTGCCTTGTTCCTCTGCCTAGTTTGAATGGGCAGGAGGGGGTTCCATCTACCACCACACTCGCCTCGGGGTTAGTATTTGGAAGTAGCAAAGTTGAATTTATCCTATATATCTGGAAGGGAATACCGTCAGACCCGGGAGATGTATTCCCTTGGATTGATGCCAATGCCTCCTCCAATTCCTGGAGGGAAATTGGGTCGTCCAGGGAATCCCTGACATCCTCTGTCAAACTTGGAATATTAATTCCCCTCAGGAATTCCGCTACCTCCGCCCTATTAATACCGCTGCTCATATAGAGATTGGAGAAAAAAGAGCTAACCATTTGGGCTATTTCTTCTCTATCTGTGGTTATGCTACCATCCTCCCTCCTCAGAGCCATAATACCACATTCGTCGCCTTGATTTTTAAGTAATCTTGACAGTGTCTTATTTGGTTTCCCTTTCTCAAAGAAGTTAAATTGCCCACTGAAGAATAGTTTATTTTGTGCCTTTTTAAGTAGATATTCTTTATATTCCTCTTGAGCTGCCTTCAGTTCTAACAGCTGTTCCCCCCCACTATCCTCTTCTATCCCTGCTTCTAATGTTGCCACTTTACTATTCAGTACTGTTTCTTCCTGTGAGAATTCCTTTTTTTTTTTATTGATTCGCCCTATATATAGGCCCCTCAAATATGCCTTCATAGTATCCCATACCACCTGAGGATTTGCGGACTTATGGTTAATCTCCCAGAATGCCTCTATTTCCTGTCTAAACCAGTCCTGATCACCCACTAGTTCAATTCAGTTGGGGTTGAGCCGAAAGCCCAACCTTTTCCCACCCATTACCTTGCCTCCAATTTCCACCACCACTGGGCAATGGTCCGATAGGGTTTTAGCTTTATACTGCACCCTGCTGGTCCAGGTCATTGCATTCTTATCACACAGACATAAGTCAATTCGGGAAGCAGTGTTATATGAGGTATTAAAACATGAGTACTGTCTTACTCCTGGGTTTAGTTTCCGCCACCCATCAACCCAATTCATCTCTCTACAGTACCTCGCCAATGCTGTTTCGTTCCCCCCTACATTCCTACCTAATTTGTATCTGTCCATACTGGGGTCCATTACATTGTTCAAATCTCCAACTATCCATAATGCCGAATGTGTCTTACTTTCACTATAGCTCACAAGGTCCCTCAAAACATCCGCCCTAAAAGGTGGAGGAATATAAACAAAAGCCAAGATGACTGCCCTATCTTCCCATAGAGAAATACATACCGACCATACTTATCTACTTTTGCAGTCTTAGTCTCAAATGGTGCCCTCCTGTGAACATATACTGACACTCCCACGGAGTAGGAAGAGAATCTGGAGTGGTATTCTTCTTTGGCCAACTTCCTTGGAAGTATCTGCTCATCTCTTGACCTATGGGTCTCAACTAAACATATGATCGCAGGAAGGCACCTCCGAATATAATCGAAAATTGCACACTTTTTGATTCTATCCGACATACCTCGTACGTTCCAGGCTAATAATTTAAGCATAGACATATTTGCCTAAGAGAAGAGAGAAAAGAAGGAAAGAGAGAGAGAGAAGAAAAAAAAATCAACTAGTGCCAGAAAGTTAAACAGATTTGTAAATTACTTCTATTAAAAAATCTTAATCCTTCCTGTACTTATTACCTGCTGAATACTACAGCGGAAATTATTTTCTTTTTGAAACACAGAACTGTCTGCTGACATCATGAGCACAGTGCTCTCTGCTGACATCTCTGTCCATTTTAGGAACTGTCCAGAACAGCATATGTTTGCTATGGGGATTTCCTTTTACCCTGGACAGTTCCTAAAATGGACTGAGATGTCAGCAGAGAGCACTGTGGTCATGATGTCAGCAGACAGTTCTGTGGTTCAAACGGAAAAGAATTTCCACTGTAGTATTCAGCAGCTAATAAGTATAGGAAGGATTAAGATTTTTTAATAGAAGACATTTACAAATCTGGCACCAGTTGATTTAAAAAAAAAAAGTTTTTCACTGGAGTACCCCTTTAAATTCATGGTTTTATTTGTATATGGTGAATAGTATGCTAGAAGTAAAAAAAACTTATAAATATTAAGATAAACTTTGAAATCTATAGGTTTATTAAAATAGCCCAGAATATCTCACTTGACATGAGTGGTTAAACAATACTCTTTGCCCTCTGCCCTGTACTGTTCCCAAGGAAAGCAAAGTTGACGGGGCAAAAATTACAATAATTATAATGAGATCCAGAGGGAAGAAGTTGTCACTCTCTTCTTTATCAATGTTTGAGGAAATAACTATAATGTCAGTTTGGTGTCTGATTCAAATTCCTAGGAAAATGTAACTGTTTAGTCTTCTGCGCAAATTACTAACATATTAGGAAGAATTTCATACAAGGATGTATTACATAATTGGCACTACTACTTTAATATTGATAGATGAACATTGCATTTTTATTATTTATATCTTTTAAAATTTCTCAAATATGGATTTATATGGATTGCCTCTGAGGTTTAAAGGCCCTAAAGCAATAAAATGTAATTTTCCCAATAATGATATAAGCAAGTAGATGAAGAAATATGACTTAACCCCATAAGGACCAGGCCATTTTACACCTTAGGACCAGAGCGTTTTTTGCACATCTGACCACTGTCACTTTAAACACTAATAACTCTGGAATGCTTTTAGTTATCAATCTGATTCCGAGACTGTTTTTTCGTGACATATTCTACTTTAACATAGTGGTAAAATTTTGTGGTAACTTGCATCCTTTCTTGGTGAAAAATCCCAAAATTTGATGAAAAATTTGAAAATTTTGCATTTTTCTAACTTTGAAGCTCTCTGCTTGTAAGGAAAATGGATATTCAAAATATTTTTTTAATTTATTCACATTTCCAATATGTCTACTTTATGTTTGCATCATAAAATTGATGTGTTTTTACTTTTGGAAGACACCAGAGGGCTTCAAAGTTCAGCAGCACTTTTCCAATTTTTCACAAAATTTTGAACCTCGCTTTTTTTCAGAGACCAGTTCAGGTTTGAAGTGGATTTGAAGGGTCTTCCCATTAGAAATACCCCCCAAATGACCCCATTATAAAAACTACACCCCCCATAGTATTCAAAATGACAATCAGTAAGTGTTTTAACCCTTTAGGTGTTTCACAGGAATAGCAGCAAAGTGAAGGAGAAAATTCACAATCTTTATTTTTTACACTCGCATGTTCTTGTAAACCCAATTTTTGAATTTTTACAAGGGGTAAAAGGAGAAAATGTATACTTATATTTGTAGCCCAATTTCTCTCGAATAAGCACATACCTCATATGTGTATGTAAAGTGTTCGGCGGGCGCAGTAGAGGGCTCAGAAGCGAAGGAGCGACAAGGGGATTTTGGAGAGTACGTTTTTCAGAAATGGTTTTTGGGGGGCATGTTGCATTTAGGAAACCCCTATGGTGCCAGAACAGCAAAAAAAAAAACACATGGCATACCATTTTGGAAACTAGACCCCTTGAGGAACGTAACAAGGAATAAAGTGAGCCTTAATACCCCACACGGGTTTCACGACTTTTGCATATGTAAAAAAAAATATATGTATTTTTTTGACCCACAAATGTGTGTTTCCCCCCAAATTTCACATTTTTGCAAGGGTTAATAGCAGAAAATACCCCCCAAAATTTGTAACCCCATCTCTTTTGAGTATGGAGGTACCCCATAAGTGGACCTGAAGTGCACTACGGGTGAACTACAATGCTCAGAAGAGGAGGAGCACCATTGAGCTTTTGGAAAGAGAATTCATTTGGAATGGTAGTCAGGGGCCATGTGCATTTACAAAGCCCCCCGTGGTGCCAGAACAGTGGACCCCCCCCCCACATGTGACCCCATTTTGGAAACTACACCCCTCACAGAATTTAATAAGTGGTGCAGTGAGAATTTACACCCCACTGGTGTTTGACAGATCTTTGGAACAGTGGGCTGTGCAAATGGAAAATTACATTTTTCATTTTCACGGATCACTGTTCCAAAAATCTGTCAGACACCTGTGGGGCGTAAATGCTCACTGCGCCCCTTATTACATTACATGAGGGGTGTAGTTTCCAAAATGGGGTCACATATGGGGGGGTCCATTGTTCTGGTACCATGGGGGCTTTGTAGACACAAGTGGCCTTCAATTCCGGACAAATTTTCTCTTCAAAATCCCAATGGCGCTCCTTCTCTTCTGAGCATTGTAGTGTACCCATAGAGCACTTTACATCCACATATGGGGTATGTTCTTACTCAGAAGAAATTGGGTTACAAATTTTGGGGGGCTTTTTTTTATTTTCCCTTGTGAAAATGAAAAATTTAGGGAGACACCAGCATTTTAGTGAAAAAAAATTTTCTTTTTCATTTTCCCATCCAACTTTAATGAAAATTTGTCAAACACCTGTGGGGTGTTCAGGCTCACTATACCCCTTGTTACGTTCCGTGAGGGGTGTCGTTTCCAAAATGGGGTCACATGTGGGTATTTATTGTTTTGTGTTTATGTCAGAACCACTGTAAAATCAGCCACCCCTGTGCAAATCACCAATTTAGGCCTCAAATGTACATGGTGCGCTCTCACTCCTGAGCCTTGTTGTGCGTCCGCAGAGCATTTTACGCCCACATATGGGGTATCTCCGTACTCAGGAGAAATTGCGTTCCAAATTTTGGGGGTCTTTTTTTCCTTTTACCTCCCGTGAAAATAAAAAGTAAAGGACAACACCAGCATGTTAGTGTAAAAAAAATTTTTTTTTACACTAACAGGCTGGTGTAGACCCAAACTTTTCTTTTTCATAAGGGGTAAAAGGAAAAAAAGCCCCCAAAATTAGTAACGCAATTTCTCCCGAGTACGGAGATACCCCATATGTGGCACTAAACTGTTTCCTTGAAATACGACAGGGCTCCAAAGTGAGAGAGCGCCATGCGCATTTGAGGACTAAATTAGGGATTGCACAGGGGTGGACATAGGGGTATTCTACGCCAGTGACTCCCAAACAGGGTGCCTCCAGCTGTTGCTAAACTCCCAGCATGCCTGGACAGTTGGTGGCTGTCCGGAAATGCTGGGAGTTGTTGTTTTGCAACAGCTGGAGGCTCTGTTTTGGAAACACTGCCGTACAATACGTTTTTTATTTTTTATTAGGGGGACAGTGTAAGGGGGTGTATATGTAGTGTTTTACCCTTTATTATGTGTTAGTGTAGTGTAGTGTTTTTAGGGTACAGTCACACTGGCAGGTTTACAGTGAATTTACCGCTAGGAGTTTGCGCTGCGGTGAAAAATTTGCCACAGCCCAAACTTGAAGCAGAAAACTTACTGTAATCCCGCCAGTGTGAATGTACCCTGTACGTTCACATGGGGGGGAAAACCTCCAGCTGTTTCAAAACTAAAACTCCCAGTATGTACTGACAGACCGTGCATGCTGGGAGTTGTACTTTTGCAACAGCTGGAGGCACACTGGTTGGAAAACCTTCAGTTAGGTTCTGTTACCTAACTCAGTATTTTCCAACCAGTGTGCCTCCAGCTGTTGCAAAACTTCCACTCCCAGCATGTACTGATCGCCGAAAGGCATGCTGGGAGATGTAGTTATGCAACAGCTGAAGGGATCGCAACTACAACTCCCAGCATGCAGAGACAGCTGTTTGCTGTTTAGGCTTGCTGGGAGTTGCAGTTTTGCAACATCTGTAGAGCTATAGTTTAGAGACCACTGCACAGTGGTCTCCAAACTGTGGACCTCCAGATGTTGCAAAACTACAACTCCCAGCATGCCCAGACAGCAAACTGCTGTCTGGGCATGCTGGGAGTTGTAGTTTTGCAAGATCTGGAGGTGCACAGTATAGAGATCACTTTGCAGTGGTCTCAAACTGTAGACCTCCAGCTGTTGCAAAACTGCAACTCCCAGCAAGCCTAAACAGCTCTCTGGGCATTCTGGGAGTTGTAGTTTTGCAACATCTGGAGGGTTACAGTTTAGAGACCACTATAGTGGTCTCAGACTTTAGCCCTCCAGATGTTGCTAAGTAACTCACCGGCTTCCGTTGGATCCAGGGAGCTGCGTCGCGGTCCTCTTCTTCCGCCGATCGTCGCCCGCTACCGCCGCTGATTGTCGCCGCTGCCATCGCCGATGGGTAAGTGGATCTTCGGCGCCGGTCCCTGTCGGTTTTCCCGTCCTTCCCCGCCTATTGTGGGAGGGCAGGACGGGGAAACCGAAAGTAAACCCCTCCGCCCCGATCTGCTATTGGTGGTCGCGTCTAGACCACCAATAGCAGAGATAGGAGGGGTGGCAATCCTGCCACCTCACTCCTATCGCTACAGGGGGATCGTGGGTGTCTAGGACACCCGCGATCCCCCTTCTATTCCGGGTCACCGGGTCACCATAGACCCGTATGACCCGGAATCGCCGCAAATCGCAAGTGTGAATTCATTTGCGATTTGCGCCGATCGCCGACATGGGGGGGGTCTAATGACCCCCCTGGGCATTTGCGCGGGGTGCCTGCTGATAGATATCAGCAGTCACTCCGGCGCGATCCCCGCCCGGCGCGCGGCGGGGACCGAAATTCCCACGGGCGTACAGGTACGCCCTTGGTCCTTAAGTACAGGGAGCAAAAGCGTACCTGTACGCCCTAGGTCCTTAAGGGGTTAAGTGGGAGAACTTGCGCAATTGGTGGCTGACTAAAAACTTGTCATCAGTTGTGGCATCAGTTACATCGAGATTTAGGCTTAGTTCTCCTATTTCGGACACCGGGCTTATGTGAAACCAGCCTTACTTGTTTCAAAACTTTGAACTTTGTGATGAAGATTTTTTTTCTCCATTTTCTATGGATAGGATCTGATTTTCATGGTTTTCTGAAAAGTTTATCTTTTACTTAGCTGCAAAGTTATGATGGGTGAAGAATTCCCTAGTTCGATAGACAGAAATGAGAAAAAAGTCTGACTTTGTCACGGCTTTTATAAAATCTCCAGGGGAAAAAAAAGACAAAGTCATTATTAAGAAGTGGACTTTTGCAGATTTGGTAACAATACGTCAGAAGCTTCTTAAATGGTTATCTTAAAGGTTAAGAAAAAACTATTGTGAAAAGCCTGTGGAGTGGACTTTAGACACAAAAGCATTATTCTGTCACAGATTTGCCTCAGACTTGTTGCATAAATTCTCTATAGAATCAATATGGAAAAAAAATCCAGATTCAAATTCCTTCTTATACTGAAGAATAGGACCCACTTCTATTAGTTTTTTTCAAATTATAAGGGAAAATCTATTTGATGCAAATAATAGGCAATGCATTAAAGGGGTATTCCGGGCAAAAACATTTTATCCCCTATCCAAAGGATGTCTGATCGCGGGGGGCCTGCCGCTGGGACCCCCCACAATCTCCCTGCAGCACGCCCATAGACATGAATGGAGGGGGCTTGACGTCACGTCCCCAGTCCCTGAAACCCGGAGGTTTCCGAAACTGGAGACGCAGCTCCCGCATAGAATGCGGGTGCTGCAGGGAGATCCCAGCGGCGGGCCCCCCGCGATCAGACATCTTATCCCCTATCCTTTGGATAGGGGCTGAAATGTTTTTGCCCGGAATACCCCTTTAAAGGGGTTCTCCGGTGCTTAGACATCTTATCCCCTATCCCAGGGGTCGGCAACCCGCGGCTCCGGAGCCGCATGCGGCTCTTTTACTCCTTTGCCGTGGCTCCGCGAGTCTGTCCCGGGTCCCGGTCACCCTCATTCCAGGACAATGCAATGTCCCAGAATGATCTGAGCCCGTGAGCTGCCGTCACGGCGTCGTCAGTTTACTTACCTGCCCTGGTGCCATCGGAGCGGAGTCTCTTCTTCCGAGGCCGCACCGATCCTCACTGTCATGTGACAATGTAACATCACATGACAGTGACGTCGCCGGCCTGCGCCTCAGTCGAGGAGCGCCGCCGGGAGAGGAAGATGCCATGCGAGGAGCTGGTGAGTATGTAAAGTACATTGCTCACTTGACAGCGGGCCGTTAACCCCTCACCCCGCGGCAGCGTTAATGCTGCCGCGGGGTGAGGGGTTAACGCTACCGCTGCCATGGGGTGAGGGGTAACTTAAACCCTCACCCCATGGCAGTGGCAGCGTTATCGCTCCCATGGTGTGAGAGGTTAACACTGCCATGGGGTGAGGGGTACCTTAACCCCACACCCCATGGCAGCGGCAGCGTTATCGCTTCCGCGGGGTGAGAGGTTAATGCTGCCATGGGGTGAGGGGTAACTTAACCCCTCACCCCATGGCAGCGGCAGCGTTATCGCTGCCGCGGGGTGAGAGGTTAACGCTACCGCTGCCATGGGGTGAGGGTTAACTTAACCCCTCACCCCATGGCAGCGGCAGCATTATCGCTGCTGTGGGGTGAGAGGTTAACGCTGCTGCTGCCATGGGGTGAGGGGTTAAGTTACCCCTCACCCCATGGCAGCGGTAGCGTTAACCCCTCACCCCACGGCAGCATTAACCCCCCTCTCCCCAGCCCACCCCAGGCCTGGGCCCCAAAAAAGCCCGCCCCAGGCCTGGGCCCCAAAAAAGCCCACCCTAGGTCTGGGCCCAAAAAAAGCCCACCCCAGGCCTGGGCCCAAAAAAAGCCCACCCCAGGCCTGGGCCCAAAAAAAGCCCACCCCAGGCCTGGGCCCAAAAAAAGCCCACCCCAGGCCTGGGCCCAAAAAAAGCCCACCCCAGGCCTGGGCCCAAAAAAAAATATATATATATATATGTCAGACTTATATATATCAGGGAGTCCTTCTTGCATATAAATCTGATGGACACTGCTAAGGTTCTTTTCACATTTCATGTTTCTGTTGGAAACATATGGCCCAAAAGCACGAAGGCAGTTGTGACATATCCTTTTAACCCCTTGAGGACATGCGGCATAAATGTACAGCGCTGCAGCAGGTAACGTTGCACACAGCACCATACATTTACAGTGCGGCTATTAAGAGAGCACAGGAGCTATATAGCAGGTGAGCGCTGGCTGATAATGGAAGACATTAGTAATCTGGTTAGACTTCAAACAACATTTTTTTTATGGATTTCTGTAAAACAACTCCAATAACACATTTTGGGACTGGACTGGTGTGAAAGTAGTCTAACATGGTATGAAACCAGCCAAGTGAGGATTGAAGAAAAATTGAAAAATAAGTAGATAACTAGTACAGAAAAAGTAAGCCCTAAAAGTAAGAAAGAGCTGATGGAATCTGACAATCTGTAATTCACTGTCTATGAAATGGACAGGAGATTCTTCAGGGTCATGTACAGTACATACAATGTCCCAAAAAAGTTAAATGGAGCTGAGCTGCCCTCAACTGGTGTCCAAAGGAGCAGCTAACCATGGCACAGGTAAAGAGTAGTACAGAACATGTAGTACCTCCCTGTACTGTAGGGAGGCGCTGCCAGACACCTGTCAGTGCATTCACTTCAGTAATAAAGGGGTTTTTCCAGTGAAATGCCATTCTGATTCAGATCTTCCAGCCATTGCATGTTTCACACATATGTACTGTCCGTAGCATTGTTTGTTGTGTACGGGTTTAAATTACAATGGTTTCGAAAAAAACATTGTTAGTTGAAAATATTGTATGAATGTTGTGACCATTGTAAGTTGAGGGACCATTCTATTCTGCTATCATCATGACAGAATACAGCCTATGAATAAACACATTAGAATGTATAGATGTTATTGTAAAAGCAGAAATTGGGTGAACAGATTTGGGCTAATGGCCACGTAACAGTGAGGAACTAAAACCACTAAGCTCTAGTACAACCTATTTTACTGCTTATACTTGTCTACATAGATTGCCTGTATGCTGGTTTACATGCCCCTGTTAACAAGGGATGTTTAAGAAATGGCTAATTAGTTATATACTCAGTATGATTATAATATATTTTATGTCTTTACTAATGACTTTTATGTCTTTGGTTTTATGGACCTATAAAATAAATTAGTTACCTAAAATGAAGTAGTACCTTTTACAGTAGCTTAATAAATTGGAACTGATGCCTGAAACATCAAGACTGAGAGCTAAATAATATGGAGAAAGACAGATGCACAGTGCAGCCCAATTTACGGAATCCTAGAATTAACCATGCATATGTTATTACAATCTGCTTTTATAAAACACTCAGTTATTTAAAGCAAACTTCCAAATCACAGCTATGTATTCATTAAGTCCTTGCTGAACATCTAATCAGGTTTCTCATTACCGAGATGTTTTCTAATTAAAACTGACATTTAAAAACATAAAAGATGATTTGGAGGAGACCTTAACCAAATACGAGTGACCAAATATAAAATCTTTTTTTTAGATCCACATCATTTCCATATTTATATTTTTTTATTTTTGCGGCACCCTGCCATTATGTATGCAGATGTAAGCATTTCTTCATAATTATGTAGGATTTTGTAAAATGAAAGCCTTATGCAGCAGATGTAACAATGACCCAAAACTACTAATCAATAGTCCATTAAAAACAAAACTCACCCACATTGATGCTCTTCGATGGCTGAGATTATGGCTAATTACACTGTCCAAATAAAGAAACATTTTACTGAAGCTTGACATGCACAAAGAAAAAAAATCATAATTTTTGCTTGGTATTTACCAAAATGTGTGATAAAAACATGCCAAAAACATGCAAACAGCCTAATGTTCCTGATTAAAGGGGTACTCCGGCGCTTAGACATCTTATCCCCTATCCCACTTGGTCATGTAGATGCTTTAAAATTTTTTTATGTGTCTAGCTTCTGTATTTGGATCATAACTTCCTCTTTTCTGCGGCTTACACATTTGAACATTCAGTGCTCAGGAAGGGGCATGTACACAGCATGCACTAAGCCCGCTCTCACTCACCATGTATTCACTTCCTCCCTGAATCTGCTGTGCTCTGCTGGGTTTCTTCACCCAATCACTGCAGGCATCTCAATAACCCCTTCTCTCTGTTTTCATACAGGAGTCTGATAGATAGGATAGAAGTGAGCACAGAGGAGTGCTAGTCCTGCCTTTACTTCCTGGATTTTGTACCAGCCTGTGCTTCAGCTGGGAAAAAATGATGCTGCAGTCAGACATAATTATGGTCTGAATGGTATGGGGACCCCTAGTGGTCTTTTTTTTTTTTTTTTTATAAGCCATGATTTCTATCAAAAGGATCTATAAAACATTTTTTATGAAGTATATTAGAAAGGTTTGCCAAGATGTACAACTTATAGAAAAAAAACTATTCTGACAGTGCCCACTAAACAAGCAACTGCTGGCGTGTTATTAAAAACAGTGTGGGTATAAAAAAAAGTGTTTGTAGGGCTGTTAACTACTGATAATAATATAGTAATATAGTTCATCCTATAACCCTACTATGTAGAATCAGCTTGGATACTGAGAACCAACGCTTTGGGACCGCCTGGACTCAATGATAAGAAGGACATGAGGGTCTTCCTGTGATGTTTTGTATTCTGTGCTCTTTGTTCTATTTGTTTTTAATGTACACGGTACCCACCTGCCTGACAGCGGGGCCATTGTGCGCACGCACCGGTATTTGTATACTGGTTGTCATGGTACTGAGCCCCTCTGACGTATACCAGCCGCGCCGGCACTATGTCACAACTAGTGAGCCGGAAGAAGAGTGTAACGCGAAATGTTGCTCTATTGGATTGTGCCTGTTTGTTATTGCAGCTGTGGTTTATCACAGGGAGTTGCCGTCCGTTCCATTTCTTCTGCTTGAGTTCTATGGCAGAGCCGGAGATTGCCGAAAGCAGTGCTCCGGCTATCCCATAGAGTTGCATGGAGGGGGCGTGTCGGAAGCTGCTTCGTGCGGTGGTCGACACACCCCAGTCATGCTGAGAACCGGGGTGCCGTGCTTGAGATCACGCAGGGGGGTGTTTGGGGGTCCCTGCGGTCGGACCCCTTGCGATCAGACACTTATCCCCTATGCTTAGGATAGGGGATAAGTTGTTACATCCCGGAGTTCTCCTTTAAACTTGTTTAAGGAATTGCCCATCGTAACATCACGTTGTAGGGAGTTCCAAAGTCTCACTGCTTTTACAGTAAACAATCCCCGTCTGTGAAGATGGTGAAACTGTCTTTTCCTTTAGATGTAGAGGAGGCTCCTTTGTCATGGTTTTATTTCTAGGTATAAAAAGATTACTAGAAAGATCTCTTTACTGTTCATATATTACATTGGAGAAAAGGAGTCTTAGGAAAGATCTGATCACAAACTAAATAACCCCAAGCATGATAACTTATCTAGGCACTGCAGTCCTGTAATTACCTCAGACGCCCTCCTTTGCACCAGGTCAAGTTTAGTCTTGAGAGTGACTAGGAGAGGTAATGACTGGCACATGCACGACTAGGCACTGTTCACACCATGCATGAGTAGACAGCTGCATCTTGAACCACACCTGAAGCCCAAACACTAGTGGTGCTCAGTCTGAAGTATGTATACAATCCAATAAGGCAGTAGATGACAGGTTAATAGTGTGGGTAATACTAATTCAAACACAATTTACCTCATAAAAATCTGTGCAGCCATTTTGTTGTAATCCTTCAAAAAGAAAAAATGCAAATCAGCCTGAGTGGTGGAGGCGTTCATTATGCTGTACTAAAAATCCATCTCCTGCCCACTACAGCCAATAACTCCACCCGTTCGGCAAACAAACCCACCCCCTTTGCGGGCATGCTGAGGATGAGGGATTAATACTGATGGTGGGAAGTGGATTTGCCATGGGGGTGGGAGTTGTCGGCTATGTTGGACGAGAGAAGCATTGTTAGTATAGCATAAAGAACACCTCCATTGTTCAGAAAGCTTGATTTGCATATTTTCTTTTCTACAACAGAACAGCTCCATAGAGATATTTTATAATAATCTCTCTGTAGTGTGATATTATCTTCCTCTGTTCCAATTACCTTACAGAGTTTAGTATCATCTGCAAAAATAGAAATTCTACTCTGTAGTTTGTCTACATTTCATTAATAAATATAATGAAAAGGAGAGGACCTCGTTCCAGTCCCTATGGTACGCCACCAATAATTTTGACCAAATTGTAGTATGTTTAATTAATACCCCTTAGAATCTTTTTACCCTTTTACACACTCGGAAATACTATTTATAGGTTATTAAGGCATCTGTGGTTCCTAGAGATAGCTCTACGGAAAAACGTTTGCTTAGTCTGTCTCTATGCAATATTGGGGGTTCCATTTCTCTTACCTGTCCTGCCTACAGCCTTCTTTAGATTTTGGGCTAAGGGCTAGACAAAGGATGATGATGAGGGTAAGAACATAGCAAAGGGTTGGGTAGTAGAGCAATGTATGATTTTGAGTAAGACTTGGATGAATGAGACTTGAACACATATTTTAGGATCATGCACAAAGTCATCTATGCTTTCAATTTACTATCTACATCCCCTAAGCCACATAGGTAAACTCAATGCCAAAACTGTCTAGAGTCTGGCATTGATTTGATTAATGGCTTGTGGACCTGTGCCAAGACACAAATTTTTTTTTGAAAGAAGGCATTTAGTATTTCCTGTTTTATCCTATGTTATATATTTTTCATTACCAGGAGGATGAAGGGGTGGGTCAGGACCTGTAGCTAAACACTCAGCTCTGCTCTTTTACTCTATATGTTTGGTGGCCAAGCACTCTCTCCTGCAAGATTGGTTGTTCCAATTGTTGCATATAGCATGCATACTTATCTGGCAATTGAAGCAAATGGAAACTGTTTATTTTGTATTTTCTAGGTGATACAGACGTACAACAGGTCAACTACCGATTTTCTCTGACAAATATAGTATTTTGTGGAGGACCTGATGAGTAAGCTGTGTCTTCTTAAAATATAAAAAAGAAGGTTGCAGCAGTACTCTTGGTCAAAAAATGGAGGTTCTTAGCACACTTTTTGATCAAAACGTGTCCCCCATCCACCACGTGGAGGTGGCCTCATTTCAGATGGGACCCTAACACTCACCTCTGCTGGGCATATGGCCTCTGACTGGGTGACATGCTGGATCCACTATCAATTTAAAAAACCTCCTGTGAATAGGGAAGGGTGCATGGCTATAGAGGGTGCCCCTCCCCTAAATTGCACAGCAAAAACAAAAAGAAAAATAGCCAGCACAACTACCTAATACACGGGTGCACGCTGCTGTGGCAAATACTAAGTATACAAAAAAAGAATGTTGCAGCAGCACTCTTGGTCAAAAAATGGAGTAGCACCCTCTGAAGCTGTGCACCCCTCCCTGTTTCACAGGAGGTTTTTTTAAACTGATAGTGGATCCAGCATGTCACCCAGTCAGAGGCCATATGCCCAGCCGAGGTGAGTGGAATAAGTGTTAGGGTCCCATCCGAAATGTGCTAAGAGCTTCCATTTTTTGACCAAGAGTGCTGCCGCAACATTCTTTTTTGTATACTTAGTATTTGCCACAGCAGTGTGCACCCATGTATTAGGTAGTTGTGCTGGCTATTTTTCTTTTTGTTTTTCTGCGCAATTTAGGGGGAGTGGCACCCTCTCTAGCCGTACACCACTCCCTGTTTCACAGGTTTTTTAAATTGATAGTGGATCCAGCATGTCACCCAGTCAGAGGCTATATGCCCAGCAGAGGTGAGTGGAATAAGTGTTAGGGTCCTATCCGAAATGAGGTGTGGTGGATGGGGACACCTTTTGATCAAAAAGTGCACTAAGAGCTTCAATTTTTTGACCAAGAGTGCTGCTGCAACCTTCTTTTTTGTATACTTTGTATTTACCACAGCAGTGGGCACCCGTGTATTAGGTAGTTGTGCTGGATATTTTTATTTTCTTTTTGTGTCTTCTTAAAATGACCTGATCTATATTTGTTAGTCCGGCATGACTTATCCCTATTGTGTTATATGGGTATTTTCATTAAGATATTTCAGGAAAGCATCTCTCAGGAAACCCTCAAATATTTTACCCCCAATAGATTACTATTAATAGAACTATAGTTTCCAGGCTCACTTTTTGACATTCTCTGTCATTATAGAGCCTTTAAATTGTACCTGTGAATAGAAAAAACGTAGTCATAGTGAATAGAAAAAACATGTCACAGGGACATGTCAAAAGTTTTTATTAGTTGGAACCTGAGTGTTCAGACCCAATCAGATAAGGTGAAGGAGCAAGAAGAGAAGCATGCAACCACATTTTCCGCTCCAGGGCTGTGTCTATAGGACCTGGATACGAGTCTGTCCCGGTAACATTACGGCTAGTTTTCGTGAATGGATTGGGACCGACACTCAGACCCTGGCTAACTTTTGATATGTCTTTACGATTAAAAATTTTAGAATAAGGGTCTAGCTACAAATGTACATAATTCCTGAAGAACCTAATTCCCATGTAAATACACTAGAGAAGAAGGTGTTTAATTGATTGGCCTTTATCTCATCCTCCTCTATCATAACACATATCTGAGGAGGCCAGCTCTAGCAAGAGTTTTAACCTCTAAATGACCCCATACGCCTTTTCTTACAGCATACATTTTGTTGCTTGCTGTGTTTTCACAGGGATCACAGGAGCCATGTCTCTAGGACAAGTCAAAAGTTTTTTAAAGTGACAGATACACTTAAAGTTTCCCGTTATTTATGTATATAAAAATATATTTGGGTTATTTTTTCATCCTGTGACAATCATTCCCTCTGTTTCAATATTTGCTGCTCTTATTTGTCTTTTACCCAATTTATTTTACTCTTTATAATTTTTATTGCCTACTCACTAACTTTTCAGTCAGTAGCTTAAACACTTTCAATCTTTTATTACTTACCTTATACTTTTAGTTTCTAACATGTTTATTTCCATTAGGAATCTATCTAGATATCCATCTATCTATCTAGGTCTCATTTAGCCCGTGTACTTTAATTTTTAAGGACATTGGCGTAGATTTACTCAAACTGCCTAATTCTTAGACAGTGCAAACTCAAATGCACCGGATTTATCAATGTGTTTTAGGCTAATTAATAAATCTGGCATATCGGTAGATTGTTTAATCTAAATGTACACGAATTATTAGTTGGCTTACTTCAAAATAATTCTGTGCCAAAACTTTGTCCCATTTTTGGTGCACTTAGGCCACGCCCCTTGTATACCAAACTAATATCCCCTTTTGCCGAGGCTACACCTTTTTTGTTTACTCAGTTGAAGTGTCTAGAAAGTATGTGAAACATATAATAAATGTCAGACAGTTCCATCATGTAAGACAGTTTTTTTTGGGTGCAAATTGTGTATTTGCAATAGTACATTAAGGCCATTGTCCCAATTTATGCCATAACATTTTCTTTTAGTTGGTTAATATTGTCTTCACTATAGCAATGTCCCGCTGCGGCTGGTGATACGCACATAGCAGCGTGACTCACTGACATTTTGCAGCCTGGGCACAGAGGGTTAATAAAAAAAGCGTCATAGTACTCCTTTAAACAAAATAGGCAGGAATTAGCAGAGAAAAGAATGACCTCTCACAGCCCAGATAAATAACTATAGCTTATGCCAGAGATAAATATGTCAGAAATTACTGGAACTCATTGCTGGAATAGATTTCAAATTCAGGTGCAAAGGAAGTTACATAGACGCATCACATTTTAAATATGGCACATCACAGGAAATATGAACTTGATGTTAAATACTATGGAACTATAAAAATTTTATGTGAGATGGTGATTGAATATGTGATGCGGACTGGCATTGATAGGCAACAAACCCACTGGTGAACTGGGGCTCTTTTATCTGTTCTGGGCACCCCTATAATAAGAGACATTATTATCAATGGTATCTTCCCCATGGAGCTGTATGAAAAAACGCTAAAGCTTTACTACGACAAGACAGCAGAATTGAGATTAACAGAGGTGGGGTTCCCTGAACAGGCTGCCTGCTGCAGTTGCAAGACTATAATTCTTAGTATGTCGGTTTTATTTAGACTCAAATCATTCAAGAATCTATCTATTGGAATTGGAAGCTTATCTGATCCTAAAAAGGGTATAAGATTGCAATAAAATGGACTCAAAAGAATACAAGAAACTGTGCAATGTTACTAAAACGGAGAATGACCTCTTCCTCTCTCTCCTTGTCTCTTCCCCTGTTATTATATTTTTTGTTATCAGCTGACTCTTTGTTCCAGGCAGTAAATTTTATGCCAGACCAGGCACAGGAGTCCGCAAGTGAGAAGGCGGAGGAAAACTGTAAGTGCTTATAAAACATAAAGCAAAAGGGAATAATGAGTTAAAGGGGTACTCCGGTGAAAACCTTTTTTCTCTTAAATCAACTGGTGGCAGAAAGTTAAATATATTTGTAAATTACTTCTATTAAAAAACCTTAATCATTCCTGTACTTATTAGCTGCTGAATACTACAGAGGAAATTCTTTTCTTTTTGGAATGCTCTCTGATGACATCACGAGCACAGTTCTCTCTGCTGACGTTATTATAATAATAATAACACTTTATTTATTGTTATCCTTAGTGGGATTAGAACCCAAGTCCCCAGCACTGCAAGGCAGCAGTGCTAACCACTGAGCCACCATGCTGTCCTTAGCATACATCTGCTATGCATCTGCTATGCATGGTTGCTAAAATGGACAGAGATGTCAGCAGAGAGCACTGTGCTCATGATGTCATCAGTGTTCCAAAAAGAAAGGAATTTCCTCTGTAGCCTTCAGCAGCTAATAAGTACTGGAAGGATTAAGATTTTTTGATAGAAGTAATTTACAAATATGTTTAACTTTCTGCCACCAGTTGATTTAAAAGAAAAAAGGTTTTTACCGGAGTACCCCTTTAAGTTAAACCAGGCCCCAAAGATTCACTTCATCTAATAAAGAAAAAATGGAGTTTCATTCCACGCTATCATCCTACTCCACAGGAGTATCGGTCCTAATTCCTGATAAAGTTCAAATACAAATTTACTGTCGGCTCTGTGATCCATAGGGAGATATACGTGTCTATGTGCAAAATGGGAGGATAGTAATTCTAGAGTGTGTGTATATTCCACCACCATTTACTCTTGAGGTGCTTTATAATTTGATTGCGTTTGCAAAAGACAAGAATTATAGAGATCTATATGTCATGGGCGATTTTAACTGTGTGATGGATGGGATCAGGGACTGGAAGAGAATGAAAGTGGGTAATAATGTGACCCGACTGGCTAAATTCTGTGGAGAAGTAGGATTGAAAGATGTGTGGAGAAGTAAATATCCAGATAGAGATACTTTTTCCTGTTACAGTGCATCAAGGAAAAAGAAAATGGAGTAAGTAGATTTATTGGAAGACATAAAAAAACTTGAAAGGGAGTATGTCATTGGAAAAAGCAACAAGATCTGGGAAGAACTAGCGCAGGCACAAGAACATTATAAAGATATGTTGTTAAATAAAGCACAACATAAGTTGTTTTTTGGGGGGCATAAAAAATTTGTAGAAGGAGGTAGGCCCAATAAATCAAGTGTCATTAAAAATCAAAAGGGGAATCGGGAAATAGTGGGCCTTCGAAATGAAGAAGGTAATATAGTTAAAGGAAATGTGGAGATGGGGAAAATAGCGTAGTCATACTATCAACATTTATATAAATCAGAAAAGCGGGGGGAATAGTATTGAAATAAAAAATATCTGGAAGAGATAGATATCCCTAAGATAAAAGAGGTTGATAAAAGACTTCTAAACTCAGACATCAGTTTGAAAGAGTTGCAGGTGGCCTTAAAATCTTTTTCTAGAAACAGATTTTTGGGAGATAAGTTGACGCTTTCCTTGGTACCATTCTGGGGTACATGTGACACTGATCATTTTTTATTTTATTTTATATTATGAGGTGGTATACATAAAAAAATATCTATTCTGCAGTTGTTTTTTATTTAATTTGTTATTAAAATTTTTTAGGTCATTCGTCATGCAGTATAAATGACATGTTAACGTTACACTGCAGGTTGATACGATTACGGCGCTACCAAATTTATATACTTTTTTTATATTTTAGTTCATTTATGGCATAAAAACTTGTTTATTTTTTTAATTTTTTTTAAATCATGTTTGTAAGTCGCCGCATTCTGTGAGCTGTAACTTTTTCACTGAAGCAATTGTGTGAGGACTCTTTTTTTGCGGGACATGTTGATGTATTTGGGGGGACTATTTTTTTTGGGGGGTGTATTATACACATATATAATTTTTCAAATTTTTTAAAAATGTTTCACAATTTTTTTCACACTTGTTTTTTTTTAACTATTATACACATAATTCAATGGAGTCAATGGAGACATTATGCCTATGTCTGTCAGCACTGACAGGCATGGGATAGATCAGTCCTTACCTTAGGTAGGGACTGATCGCTCATGTTGCCATGACAACGGAAGCCAATAAGGCCTCTGTTGTCATGCCAAAAGAGCGCCAATCAGTGACAGAGGGAGCTCCTCCCCTCTGTTGCCCTACTAGACGCTGTGGTCTCAGTGGCCGGCTTCAGGGAGGCTTGGTTTTGCAACACAGGTGAGCTCAATAAACTGTCACAGCGCTCGGCTGCGCTGTGACAGTTTGTTCTCATTAGGTACATGTACTTGATGATGCGGCAAGTCATCCCTAATCACCACGTACATGTACCTGATTTTGCGGGAAGGGGTTAAATCACATTTAGAATAAATTAAGGAGGATTATAGGATGTAAAGGTTGTTTTTATTTCACCCCTTTATGGGATTATGTCTTTTTACCTGAAATAAAAAAAAATCACAAGTTATATAAACTGGAAAGAGTGAGGTGTGAAATTTTTGCAACAAGTACCGTATATACTCGAGTATAAGCCGACCCGAGTATAAGCCGAGACCCCTAATTTCAACCCAAAATCCCAGGAAAAGTTATTGACTCGAGTATAAGCCTAGGGTGGGAAATACCTCATCCCCCCTGTCATCATCCAGACCCGTCATTAACATCCTCATCATCCCCTTGTCATCATCCCACACATCCCCCCTTCATCATCCCCTTGTCATCATCCCACACATCCCCTTATCATCCCACACATCCCCCCTTCATCATCCCCTTGTCATCATCCCACACATCCCCTTATCATCCCACACATCCCCCCTTCATCATCCCCTTGTCATCATCCCACACATCCCCCCTTCATCATCCCCTTGTCATCATCCCACACATCCCCTTATCCCACACATCCCCCCTTCATCATCCCCTTGTCATCATCCCACACATCCCCTTATCCCACACATCCCCCCTTCATCATCCCCTTGTCATCATCCCACACATCCCCCCTTCATCATCCCCTTGTCATCATCCCACACATCCCCTTATCATCCCACACATCCCCCCTTCATCATCCCCTTGTAATCATCCCACCCCCCCCCCTTTATCATCCCCACCCCCCTTCATCATCCCCACACCCCCCCCCCCTTCATCATCCTCTTCTCATCATTCGCCCTCAGTGGTCTTCAACCTGCGGACCTCCAGAGGTTTCAAAACTACAACTCCCAGCAAGCCCGGGCAGCCATCGGCTGTCTGGGCTTGCTGGGAGTTGTAGTTTTGAAACCTCCGGAGGTCCGCAGGTTGAAGACCACTGCGGCCTTCAACATGCGGACCTCCAGAGGTTTCAAAACTACAACTCCCAGCAAGCCCGGGCAGCCATCGGCTGTCCGGGCTTGCTGGGAGTTGTAGTTTTGAAACCTCCGGAGGTCCGCAGGTTGAAGACCACTGCGGCCTTCAACATGCGGACCTCGAGAGATTTCAAAACTACAACTCCCAGCAAGCCCGGGCAGCCATCGGCTGTCCGGGCTTGCTGGGAGTTGTAGTTTTGAAACCTCCGGAGGTCCGCAGGTTGAAGACCACTGCGGCCTTCAACATCATCCAGCCCCCTCTCACCCCCTTTAGTTCTGAGTACTCACCTCCGCTCGGCGCTGGTCCGGTCCTGCAGGGCTGTCCGGTAAGGAGGTGGTCCGGTGAGGAGGTGGTCCGGGCTGCTATCTTCACCGGGGGCGCCTCTTCTCCGCGCTTCCGGCCCGGAATAGAGCCGTTGCCTTGACAACGACGTATCTGCGTCGTTGTCAAGGCAACGTGACTATTCTGAGGCCGGGCCCGAAGCGCTTAGAAGAGGCCTCCCCGGTGAAGATAGCAGCCCGGACCACCTCCTCACCGGACCACCTCCTTACCGGACAGTCCTGCACGACCGGACCAGCGCCGAGCGGAGGTGAGTACTCAGAACTAAAGGGGGTGAGAGGGGGCTGGATGATGTTGAAGGCCGCAGTGGTCTTCAACCTGCGGACCTCCGGAGGTTTCAAAACTACAACTCCCAGCAAGCCCGGACAGCCGATGGCTGCCCTGGCTTGCTGGGAGTTGTAGTTTTGAAACCTCTGGAAGTCCGCAGGTTGAAGACCACTGCGGGTGGGGGAGTTCACTCGAGTATAAGCCGAGGGGGGTGTTTTCAGCACGAAAAATCGTGCTGAAAAACTCGGCTTATACTCGAGTATATACGGTACTTGATAAGGGAATAATAGAGGAATGGGAAAGATTGGCACAAGAATTTTCTTAGATAAAGGGAAACATTATTTTGGATATATCCAACTATGGAATGCACTTAGAAAGGAGAAAGGTAATGAGAGTTTAAATATAGAAAATCACAAGGTTATAGAATTTTTGATAGCACAGCAAAAAGCGAAAAAGAGTTTGGGTAAAGTATATAAATTAATTGTTAAAGAAATTTTAGTTTTTAAAAGTAAGAAATGGTGGAATAGGGATATAGGAGAGTTGGAAGAAGAGGAATGGAATATGGTCTATCAAAATGTTAAGAAATCTTCAATAAATAATAATCATAGAATTTCTCAATTCTAAATTATTCACCCTCTGCACTACACGTCAGGTAGATTAAAAAGGATGGGGGTTAGGACAAATTCACTTTGCCCTAAATGTAATGAAGAAGAAGCAGGAGTGACACATATGCTGTGGAATTGTTCAAAAATTCAAGAATTTTCAGAGAAAGGTTTATAAGAAATCAGAGTTGGACTATAAGGTTAGGATTCCATATGAAATAAAGACAGCGATAATGGGTCTAAACATAGGAAGTGGGGTATATAAATAATTAATCATGAAGCTATTGTGTTAGGTGAAAATTAATATTTTGAGAAACTGGATTACACCTGTAGCACCAGGAAGAAGAGAATGGGTTAAGCTATTGTGTTAGGTGAAAATTAATATTTTGAGAAACTGGATTACACCTGTAGCACCAGGAAGAAGAGAGTGGGGAAAGTTAAAGGGGAAGTCCAGTGGTGAAAAACTTATCCCCTATCCTAAGGATAGGGGATAAGTTTGAGATCACAGGGGGTCCGACGGCTGGGGCTCCCCGCGATCTCCTGTACGGGGCCCCGCTCACTGGCTAGATAGCGGGTGTCGACCACCACACAAAGCGGCGGCCAACACGCCCCCTCAATACATCACTATGGCAGAGCGAGAGATTGCCGAAGGCAGCGCTCCAGCTCTGCCATAGAGTTGTATTGAGGGGGCGTGTCAGTCGCCGCTTCGTGCGGTGGTCAACACGCCCCCTTCCCAAGGGCTGCCGGGGCCCCGTACAGGAGGGGGATGTATTGTATTATGTGCCTGTTTGTTTTGTCACGTAAATGTTGAAATTTGAAAATAAAATATTAATAAAAAAAATTAAAAATCTGTTACATCTTTTTCAAGTGGACTTTATAGTGCACCTGTCAACAGATAAACAAGGATAACAAATAAGCTCATGGCTATATAGGGATTTTCATCAGAATTTCAGGCATACCTTTTTATCTCCATACAATGGAGGCCAGACAATATTTGAGCCAATATATTCTCCCCTATAGGCAATGCTTTCAGAGAAGAACAGAATCCATAGTACAGAATCCAATGCATGTCTTTTTATGAAATTGGAGGCATATGGGTTCAGTGTATATCTTATGTGTCTCTATGGCAGGTGTTTTATAGCTATTAACATAACAGAGTTGTACTGTGGCCAGGCTTTTACGTTGAATATAGGGTCAACACTATATTCACCCACACTAAACCCAATACACTTGGTTATAGTATGGGTGAACAGGAGTCCAACAAAGGTTCACTTACTTAAAGGGGTATTCCGGGCAAAAACATTTTATCCCCTATCCAAAGGATAGGGGATAGGATGTCTGATTGTGGGGGGCCCGCCACTGGGACCCTCCACGATTTCACCATAGACATGAATGTAGGGTGCGTGGCGTAATGTCCCCAGTCCCGGAAACTGGAGGTTTCCAAAACTGGAGACACATGGAATGCGGGTGCTGCAGGGAGATCGCAGCGGTGGGCCCCCCTTGATCAGACATCTTATCCCCTATCCTTTGGATAGGGGATAAAATGTTTTTTCCCGGAATACCCCTTTTAATATGTCCAGTAGGTTCTGAGATATGTCCCCCAGAAGATCCTCTGCTGAATTCAGTGAATCGCACGCAGGGAGTGGGGCTTTGCTGGTTCAATTTACATGTCTGTGACTCTGCATCCTAGTGAAGTGGAGTAACAAAGCCCGCCCCCTGTGCGCAATTCACTGAATTACACAGAGGATCTTCTGGAGGACATATTTCAGGACCTACTGGACATATTTAAGTATGTGACCCCTCATTGGACTCCTGTTCCCCCACACTATTACTCTGTGTATTGGGTTTAGTGTGGGTGAACAGGCTAACAGTCTTCCTTTAAGAGATTACAAAAAGTTAGAATGTAATTAGAGGAAAGCAGAGAAATGTGTAGAGAGCATCCCAATGACCAGACATAGATGGTGTATATGTATATATATATATATATATATATATATATATATATATATATATATATATATATTATTATTATTTTTTTTTTTTTTTATATAACAAATATTCTGTTTCTGCTTATTCAATCCTTTTGCCATGGCTCAAAGAGTTATGGTGCTTCACATCTATCACTAGTTTAGCAAAATACCACTAAAGTTAATGGACCTTTATGTAAAATGTTGTTTCATATTTCCGGTAGTAGGAATTTCTGAACAGTTAACTTGGTGTGATAGTACTATGGAGTCAGGGTGGGTGCACAGACGCACAATGTGATCTTCTCACACGTATGTATGATATATTGGAAGATAATTTAACTGTATACTTTTACCATCACAAATATCTTCCTTTGTTCTCTTTTTAATCACTAACTATCAAAACACATGTTATTAATATATAGAGATGTAAAATGTAATGTAATGTCTAGACAAGCAAATATTTGTATACTGATAGCTCAAATGGCAAACTCGAAGATGGATCTGGATATATCTACGGTTGAGGAAGCATCAGGTGAACTGGGATTTGAGTACTGTATACCTGAACTGCAGACACACCATCTGCTGGATCACCCTAAGGCTCCACGCAGCCAAGACGCATGAATGATGATTAATTATATCTGCAACTGGGACATCAAACCGAGCACTAGTGGAGTGAACCCGAACTTCATTCTCAATATTTATTTAATGTGCTGATTATTTATAAATTACTGGACAGGAAATTCTTTTATAGTTTTGTTTCTTTACTTATAAGCACAATATAGAGATGCAATAAAAAGGATAAATTACAAGCAATTTAACACCAAACCTATATGGTCTCATCATTTTCTACTAACCTTATTGTACATGGATTATTTTTATTGACTTTCTAATACTCCCCCTTCCCAAAAGCCTTAAGCCATACGTCAATAAATAATGTTTTACCTCATAAATGTGCATGAATACACATTGTATACAAAAGGTCATATTTATAGAAAAACATTTCTGCTGAAAATTTAGGAGTATGAAACATTATGGGCCTTATTTACTAAGAGTGGAGTGTAGGTTTCTTTGTGGGTTTTAATTCCCTACAATTTACTTTCCATGGTATTTACTAAGGTTTCCCTACATTTTGCTTTTTTTTACACATACTCTGATCTGTCTGGTTTTCCTCAGCTGAAATCCACCACATTTTCTGTGGAAACCTTAGTAAACATGTTGGGTTTTTGTGAAAATGACGGAAACACGCCCCTTTTCAGTGACCACGCCCCTTTTACGGACAGCCACACCTCTTTTTCAGGATTTCTTAGCAAAATGGAGAGTTAGTAGGGTTTTTTTTCAATTCTGGTGAACATTCTGGCGAAAAATCTGGCGCAGACAGAATTTCTGGCGCAATGCGACAGAATCTGGCGCACTACTCGACAAAACATGTCGGGTTTGCAATAGAAAATGAGGACCAATATGTTAAAGAAATACAACATTGTAGACAATTCGCTCTTTCAGATCTTCTTACATTTTATGAATGAAAACAAAAGCATCAAAAACACCATAAAACAGACAAAAACATAAACATGGATGACAGTCAGTTGCCGTTTTTATGGCTAGAAAACTGTCATAGGCAAAAACATCTTCATTACATCAAGTCTAGTTTTTTTGATACATAAAGTGTCATGTGAATTGGAAAGAAATGCCACAAAATCATGATCACAATGATGTAAAATCAGCTTTTCAAAATGTTGCAAACACCAAAAATATCTGAAATGGAAGAAAAACTATTTAAAGGGGTACTCCACCCCTAGACATCTTATCCCCTAGCCAAAGGATAGGGGATAAGATGTCTGATCTCGGGGGTCCCGCCGCTGGGGACCCCCGCAATATAGCATGCGGTACCCACCTGTTTCTTGTTCGGAAGCGCTGGAGGGTCTGGGTCCCGACCCCGGGAACGGAAGTTTGCAATGTTACGACTCCGCCCCCTTGTGAAGTCATGCCCCATCCCCTCAATGCAAGTCTATGGGAGGGGGCGTGACGGCCATCACGCCCCCTCCCATAGACTTGCATTGAGGGGATGGGGTGTGACGTCACACGGGGCAGAGTCGGGACGTCACGAACTTCCGTTCCTGTGGTCGGGACCCAGACCCTCCAGCGCTTCCGGACAAGAAACAGGTGGGTGCCGCATGCTATATTGCGGGGGTCCCCAGCGGCGGGACCCCCGCGATCAGACATCTTATCCCCTATTCTATAGGGGATAAGATGTCTAGGGGTAGAGTACCCCTTTAAAAAAACTATTTTCATTGACAAGTACATGTCAGATTTGCTGAAATGTATTTGTACCAGTTTTACTATGACGACATCAATGACAAGAGATATTTATACCTCCATAATTCGTTTAAGTATACGACTAAAAGCTTCAAAGGATTTTTGATTATTATTTGTCAGTTCATTCAATGATGCAGTATAAACTGTACATTTGTTACAGACATGTCAGGGAAAACAGTTGTACATTGCACTGGAGAATTACTTGATATATCAGAATATACACAATGCCTACTCACCAAATGTCTGACTTTGAGTTATATCCCTGGTGCTTTAAGGCTTCAGGACTCATATAGTATGGTGTCCCAGTAAATGTTGTTGCCAGGTCACAGGAGCCCATCAAAAGACGTGAAACCCCAAAATCCCCTGGAAGCAGTTGGAAAAAATATATAAATAATTAACCCATGTGTTGCAGTAATCTGTCTAACATTGCATTATTGCATAATCCCAACAAGTCAGCCTGTTTTTTTTATTTTAAGAGTAATAAAGTTGTATTCAGATTAATAGATTATTTTGTATTTAAATTAGGTCGATGTTCGAATAATTTACTGTTTAGATATCTGTATATATAGAGTTTTTTTTATACAACTTATTGAACACATTTTAATATTGCCACATTTATTTCAGTGTTATTTAAAAGGGTTTTATGGTGTTTAGAAAATAGGTTTATTGATCCCTAAACTTGCTTCCACTTAAAAGGGTACTCCGGTGAAAACCTTTTTTCTTTTAAATCAACTGGTGGCAGAAAGTTAAACATATTTGTAAATTACTTCTATTAAAAAATCTTAATCCTTCCAGTACTTATTAGCTGCTGAATGCTACAGAGGAAATTCCTTTCTTTTTGGAACACTGATGACATCACGAGCACAGTGCTCTCTGCTGACATCTCTGTCCATTTTAGCAACCATGCATAGCAGATGTATGCTAAGGGCAGCATGGTGGCTCAGTGGTTAGCACTGCTGCCTTGCAGTGCTGGGGACTTGGGTTCAAATCCCACTAAGGACAACAATAAATAAAGTGTTATTACTATTATAATAATGTCAGCAGAGAGAACTGTGCTCGTGATGTCATCAGAGAGCATTCCAAAAAGAAAAGAATTTTAACTTTCTGCCACCAGTTGATTTAAAAGAAAAAAGGTTTTCACCGGAGTACCCCTTTAAACTAGAGCAGCACTATGTTAAAGTAGTACAGGGGTCCTATCGACAAATATTACACAGCCCAAGAAAGGCTTCCGCAGGAGCTGAAACATCACAACATAGATAAAGAAATTATTTTAGAGTGCAGTCTCCTTACTTTTGCCACCACTTAAAGTAATTGTCTCACCAGGACATCTTCTTTTTACTTTAAAAACAACCTAGCAATCAGCTGATAATCATAGGAGGAAACCTCGCTCTAAAATACCCATATGCTCTAAAGAGTTTTATTAGTTTGTAGAGAATTAAAGAGATATTCCGGTGGAAAACATTTTTTTAAATCAATTAATGACAGAAAGTTAAACAGATTTGTAAATAACTTCTATTTTAAAATCTTAATCCTTCCAGTACTTATCAGCTGCTATATAACACAAAGGAAGTCCTTTTTATTTTTTTTTATTTCTTCTTTCTGTCTGTCCACGGTGCTCTCTGTTGACACCTCTCTGTCCATGTCAGGAACTGTCTAGAAAGAAACAATTCCCCATAGCAAACATCTCCTGCTCTGGACAGTTCCTGACATGAACAAAGGTGTCCGCAGAGAGCACTGTGGGCAGACAGAAAATAAATTCACAAAGAAATGAACTTCCTCTGTATTATACAGCAGCTGATAAGTACTGTAAGGATTAAGATTTTTTGATATAAGTAATTTACAAATCGGATTAACTTTCTGGCACTAGTTGATAAAAAAAAAGTTTTCCACCGGAGTACCCCTTTAAACACAAAAATAGAAAACAACAAATAAACAATAAGGAGTATTTATAATAGGGAGTAGAAGGGTCTCCAAGGTGAGGACAGGTGGAAATGTGTTCTGTGGAGGATCATAAGTATTGAAGGACGCATTGGGGATGCCATGCTCTGGGTTATGCTTATTTAGGTTATAGAGGTTAGCATGAGCTTACAACCTGGTCTTTAATTCTAAAACATTATAGAAACACTTAAACCATTCTGTAAAGGGGAAAATGAAAAAAGGGGAGAGCAGAAAATAATATGTAAAAGATATATATTTAGTATTTGTATTTGGATAGAGAACATGTGCAAACAAATGGAGTTAAAGGGGTACTCCCGTGGAAAACTTTATTTATTTTTTTTTTTTTAAATCAACTGGTTCCAGAAAGTTAAACAGATTTGTATATCACTTCTATCAAAAAAATCTTAATCCTTCCAGTACTTTTTAGGGGCTGTATACTAAATAGAAATACAAAAAAGAAATAAATTTCCTCTGATGTCATGACCACAGTGCTCTCTGCTGACCTCTGCTGTCCATTTTAGGAACTGTCCAGACCAGGAGAAAATCCCCATTACAAACATATGCTGCTCTGGACAGTTCCTAAAATGAACAGCAGAGGTCAGCAGAGAGCACTGTGGTCATGACATCAGAGGAAATGTATTTCTTTTTTGGATTTCTCTGTAGTATACAGCCCCAGAAAAGTACTGGAAGGATTAAGATTTTTTAATAGAAGTAATTTACAAATCTGTTTAACTTTCTGGCACCAGTTGATTTAAAAAAAAAGTTTTCCACGGGAGTACCCCTTTAAGTAAACAAACTATCTGTAGTACATATATAAACAAGAGTAACGGAATTTAACAGTTAGAATGCATACAAAACAAATAAACAAGTGACTGAATCCTACAGAGGGTTAGTATCCTGTAGGTATAATAGCATCCAATTGCACAGCATGGTAACAGGAATATAGATGGGGATGTTTATTGTATACTAATCAGAATCTGAGTCCCAGAGGGCTGATGGCAAAACATTCCATGAGTGTTTATGTCCTTTAGATGGTATAGATGGTACAATATTAATAACTTTGTGAATCAAAGTTCAAATTCAGAATCAAGTCTTCAGTGGCAATACACAATGCACAGCAAGAGAAAAGAAAAAAAGTATTTCAAGATTCAAGGGTCTGAAGGTAATGCAATTGCCTGTGATGTAGTAGTCCTGGTGACAAATAGTACTAGAGGTTACCGTATATACTCGAGTATAAGCCGAGTTTTTCAGCACGATTTTTCGTGCTGAAAATGCCCCCCTCGGATTATACTCGAGTGAACTCTGCCTGTCAATCCTTTCATCAGTGGTCTTCAACCTGCGGACCTCCAGATGTTGCAAAACTACCACTCCCGATGGCTGTCCGGGCATGCTGGGTGTTGTAGTTTTGAAACCTCTGGAGGTCCGCAGGTTGAAGACCACGGCGGCCTTCGTCATCATCCAGCCCCCCCCCCCCCGGTAACGTCCCTGTGCGTCGTCGTCAAGGCAACTTCACTACTCCGGGGCCGGGGCCGAAGCACGGAGAAGAGGCCCCCCCCGGTGAAATTGGACAGCCCACAATGACTAACCATCGCCGCCGGACGGTCCCTGCAGCAGAGATGGCTTGGACCAGCTCACCCTAATGTCCCGCCGAGGGGAGGTGAGTACAAAACAAAGGGGGGGGGGTAGCTGGATGATGACGAAGGCTGCAGTGGTCTTCAACCTGCGGACCTCCAGAGGTTTCAAAACTACAACACCCAGCATGCCCGGACAGCAGATGGCTGTCCGGGCATGCTGGGAGTTGTAGTTTTGAAACCTCTGGAAGTCCGCAGGTTGAAGACCACTGATGAAGGGATTGACAGGGGGGGGGGATGATGACAGGGTCTGGATGATGACGAAGGACGCAGTGGTCTTCAACCTGCAGACCTCCAGATGTTTCAAAACTACAACTCCCAGCATGCCCGAACAGCTGATGGCTGTCAGGGCATGCTGGGAGTTGTAGTTTTGCAACATCTGGAGGTCCACAGGTTGAAGACCACTGATGAAGGGATTGACAGGCGGTGATGATGAAGGGGGGGATGATGACGGGGGTCTGGATGATTACATGGGGGGATGATGTATTTCCCACCCTAGGCTTATAGTCGAGTCAATAATTTTTCCTGGATTTTTGGGGTAAAATTAGGGGCCTTGGCTTATATTCGGGTCGGCTTATATTCGAGTATATACGGTATAAGAAAAAAGAGAAAGAATATTTTGTGTTTCAATCTCTTTTGCTTTGTTCTTGTTGGGGGCAGATTTCATAAGTTGTTCTTCTGAGTGGAAAAATAAATATGTAGTTTATTCTCTTCTCAATTAGGTCCTAGTAAACAATAAACTGTGCCCGTTTCTTAGTAAGGCTGGGTCTTGTGAAACAGGGAGGTAACTGTAGAATGTATATTTTTGACAGGTAGACTTCTGATGCACAGATTACTACAGCATCTGCACATTTTAAGAGTACAGCATTTGGGGTGAATCTGAGACGAACAATTTAGTTATTATGTAAATTGATTATTTATTTGCCTTGTCTATTCTTTATTCTAGAGTGCCTAGATCTGCCAAGGCAATCAGGCAATCTGTGGTGGATTCTAGTTTCTGCTGTAGCAAGGCTTTGAAGCACTAAAGCAGATATTCAACTCTAAAAGGTGACCGGTTTTGGTGCTGGGGTTGGCTGGAAGCCTTCCTTGTTGGTCACATTAAATAAGTCAGAAGATGCAGCTTTATCTGCTATATCAGCAGTATCAAAGAACTGTTGGACATGATATGAAAGTCTATCTTACCTAGTTGTTTGCAGGACTACTGAAATTTACCGTTTTTAAGAGGGCATAAAGGATAAGAGAGCATTGGGATGGTTGAGGAAGGCTGAAAAAAACTGAGGCTAATAGGGCTTTAAAATTTAAGGTAGTCACATACTGGCTCTGATTTACTATTTTAAATCCGACCTGTTTTGTTGGGTTGTGCGACAAAGTACAAACCCAAAAAATCCAAAAAAAGAGGCCTGGCTTGCTGGAAAAGGTGCGTTGTTGGTCAGAAAAGGGGCATGGTTTTACAACCTGACCTATTTACTATTGAATTCACAAAAAATCCTGTAAAAAAAAATTGCTGGAAATTTCTACCTAGAAATGACAGGTCAGAAAATGTTCCTGACTTGTAAATCTGTGAATCCCCATAGTAAATAGAATAGAATCCTGCAAGTCTGAAACAACATGTCACACTAGTCAAAACCCAACACTCTGGAGGAGATTTATCAAAACATGTGCAGAGGAAAAGTTGCCCAGTTGCCCATAGCAACCAATCAGATTGCTTCTTTCATTTTGCAGAGGCCTTGTTAAAAATGAAAGAAGCGATCTGATTGGTTGCTATGGACAACTGAGCAACTTTTCCTCTGCACAGGTTTTGATAAATCTCCCCCTCTTAGTTAATGAGGGACATTATGTTAGTAGTCTACTATAATAATTGTAAAAGTGTATCAACATATTATTCTCATAAATAATGTAAGACAAATATGATTGTAAGGATCGCCCCTGGTCAGGGTTCACATGCTGTGCTCTAATCACTCACAAGCTGCCAACACTGGGCCAATTGGCATCGATCTTAGCTACTACATCCTCCTGAGCTGGTCTTTAGAAGAAATAAGTCTGCCTTTACTTTTCGCCTGTGTTAAAGTTTTCTAACTGCATTAACTCTGAATTGTTTACCACCATATTGATCCTGTGTATTCTGACCTTGGCTAAGTAACCCGACTTTCCTCTATTTTCCAAATTGGTACTACGCAGCTCTCTAGGTTTTTTTGGCTGACTTTTCTTTATGTGTCTGTTAGTTTAGTTAAGTTTCTAGTTTTGTGCCTGTCAACCCATTGGGGGAGATTTATCAAAACCTGTCCAGAGTAAAAGTTGCTGAGTTGCCCATGGCACCCAATAAGATAGCTTCTTTCATTTTTCACAGGCCTTTTCAAAATCAGATTGGTCGCTAAGGGTACTGTAATAAACACACCTGGCCAGGCATTACATGCTGTGCTCTGGCAAAAATTGGCTCCGGTCTTGGCGACTGCCCCCTCCTAACCCATTCTTTATAAGGCTTCAGCTTTTACTCATCATGTTAATGTTTTCTGTCTGCACAAGCTCCTGAATTGTTCTCTGCTATATTGATCCTGTGTATTCTGACCTTGGCTAAGTAACCCGACTTTCCTCCATTTTCAAAATTGGTAATGCGCTGCTCTCTAAGTTTTGATTTAGCCTGTTTGACTTCTCTTTATCTGTTTATTTATTAATTATGTGTGTTTAGTTTCTAGTTCTGTGCCTGTTAACCCATTGTGTTCTGATCTGTTTACCTGACTTCTGCACAATGTAGTTCAGTGCCAGCACAGAAATCAAATGTATTAAAATGGGGTTTTCATATTAGTTTAAAAAATAAAGGGCAGGCAGCTAGGGCTGTACAAAAAGTAGCAACGCATTATCCTGCCTTGTTTTTGCTTACTAATTTCAGAGATGAATTTACTTACCTCCTGATGACTTTCCTAATTCTGCTGCAGCCAGTCACTGTGGCTGCAGTTAGGTTGAAAAGTCATCATCAGCATGAAATTAAAGTAAGTAAACATAAGAACCAAGGTAGTACACAGTGCTAACCTTGGACCTGGTAAGTATGGTGGATCGCCAGCCGCAGACGGGCGTATCATGCCTATGGCATTCTGATATGGGGTAACTACACATGGATAATGGCTGGACATCTTCTGGACTATACTGTGGTTATGTGGACATCATAGAGGTTTTTTTTACCTAGGTGGCATTATTATCTGAACTCTTTATCTAATAATCTGGAGGGTCAAACAAGATCCTGGTGATTGGACAAATGTGGTCTGGAGTTATCTGTAGTAAGGAAGCAACTATTTTCAGGTCTTTATTCCAGGGGGCCATTTATTAAGCCTATTTTTCCCTTTTTCTGTGGAGGAGCCCTTATCGTAGGGTCCTCACTTTATCAGTGATCTCGTTTTCTGCTATCCAACTACCTAGAGGTTGCTACATCAGTCGGAGGATATTTAAATGAAGCCACAAATAAGCCTTGCTATTGCCTGTCTACATTCACGTGCTTTGTACTGTATATATGTTTGCTTTGATGTATTATAATATATGTATAGTTCTAATTGTCCTTTCATCTATTGTACATTAAGCTGTGCCTTTGTCCATGTGTTGCACGCTATCTATATATATTGTTCCTCCATATCTCGGTGCTTACTAGGTATATATTTGTATACTGTTGTTGTCATCCCCTGATGAACCGTTGTATATCACAAGATACACGGGGAAACGCGTTGGGATATACGGTTGTTCATCATAGGAGAGCTTTTTCTTTCTTATGTATTGATACTAATTATTTATACTATTGTCATTGGGTTTTTTACGAGGATTTAATAAAATTGTGAATTTTTAGCTACATGGTTTAATGTTATTTAAGTATGGTGTAGTTAGTTATTTTTACAACCCTAGCAGCCTTCCACTTACTTCTGACAAATCAGACTCAAATCAGACAACCCCTTTAGTAAGATGTGCATTTGTATTATACTTTTCAGAATTTCAATCCTTATTTATGTCAAATTTTTTTTCCAAAAGGGGGTTAGTCTGCCCTTATAAAGGTTTTATAAGGGTTTTTCAGAACACCGGTGACCTATCGATTAGAATAGATAAGCAACTCCAAGCAACAAGCAACCTCGAGAAGCATGCCATCAATATTTGGGTACTTGAAAATCCCTTTAAATTATCTTTGAAATTGGGCTGTATCACTTGTGGTATAATAACTACACTGAATAAATATTTGCTTCAATCACAATATTTGCTATATTTACTGTAGAACCCAAATGACTTATCCGTCTGCAAATCAATTGCAGAGGAAGGAAACAATGAAAAGACTTTCAACAATTTTATTTTAGAGTTTGGAGATAATTATCTCTAGTGATAGAAATGTGAAGAAACAAACAATTCCTTATATTAGTACATGAACATATGTTTTCTCAATAACAGCTTCTTGTTAAATGCGATTATTTATAAAAGTGCTTTAGATTTGTTTGGCTATATAGTGCAGAATTGATTGTTTTTAAAGAATAATGTAGACACTCTTGTAAAAGCTTGGGTATACATATTGTATGTGTCACGATGCCGGCTGGCAGGTAGTGGATCCTCTGTGCCAGAGAGGGATTGGCGTGGACCGTGCTAGTGGACCGGTTCTAAGCCACTACTGGTTTTCACCAGAGCCCGCCGCAAAGCGGGATGGTCTTGCTGCGGCGGTAGTGACCAGGTCGTATCCACTAGCAACGGCTCACCTCTCTGGCTGCTGAAGATAGGCGCGGTACAAGGGAGTAGGCAGAAGCAAGGTCGGACGTAGCAGAAGGTCGGGGCAGGCAGCAAGGATCGTAGTCAGGGGCAACGGCAGAAGGTCTGGAAACACAGGCAAGGAACACACAAGGAACGCTTTCACTGGCACTAAGGCAACAAGATCCGGCAAGGGAGTGCAGGGGAAGTGAGGTGATATAGGGAAGTGCACAGGTGAACACACTAATTGGAACCACTGCGCCAATCAGCGGCGCAGTGGCCCTTTAAATCGCAGAGACCCGGCGCGCGCGCGCCCTAGGGAGCGGGGCCGCGCGCGCCGGGACAGAACAGACGGAGAGCGAGTCAGGTAGGGGAGCCGGGGTGCGCATCGCGAGCGGGCGCTACCCGCATCGCGAATCGCATCCCGGCTGGCAGCGGAATCGCAGCGCCCCGGGTCAGAGGACGAGACCGGAGCGCTGCAGCGGAGAGAGTGAAGCGAGCGCTCCGGGGAGGAGCGGGGACCCGGAGCGCTCGGCGTAACAGTATGTAATGCTGCTTTTATGGGCTGCCTGCCCTGTTCCCATCTTACTCATTCTATTAAACTCCCACAGAGGTTAATGGTGGTTACGTAAACAGCATAGTACCACTAGCTATCCTGTCTTCCTACCTGTAGATCTACATAAACGGTGTTACACACAGTGCTACACTGTTTGCACAACTTCCATTGTTATACAAACTGGGTAAAACAGCTATCCTAGCTCCTAGCTGTTTTTAGCTTCCATGCTACTTCAATTGGATGCAAGCCGAGAGGGTGGGGGGTGGGGAGGGGGGGGAGGGACCCAGAGGTGGAATCTGTATCTATTGGATTTGTTATAACTGTCCAGATGAGAATACCCTGTGTATTACAGTTGATAGAGAGAAGACATAAATAATACAGGCTCAGTATGTGTTACAATGAATATAGGGGAACAGAGTATATTTTAATTAAAGGAGTAAATTGCAGCAGAACTAAGTGCAATATAAAATATATCTTTTTACTAACAATTAAAAATACAAATAGATGGGTCAAAAGACCAAAACACATACATAAACGAAAAGGAATAAGATGAGGGGGGACAAGAGAAAAACGGGAGCAGTCCTGTATGGCAGATAATGAACAGACAATGAAAAACATATGCCGGTCATATAGGGGAAAATGTGCTACGGGGTATCGGCACGCTAAGTAAACAGGTAGCAATGTGTGCTATAGCCTTAGTGGTGATGAATACATCCCACAAGTATTACATAATAACAAACAAAAGCTAAAGCTGATACCCACATACGCAACTGAGCCATTGCACAGGACGCCCACCCCTACAGCCGTTTCAGATGCAAAATCCTTCTTCCAGGGGTTTCACATGGAGAGTGAAACTTAGTATAAATACATTATAATAACCAATCACAAAAGAATTACAACTTACAGCAGGTGAGGAGATCAGGCATAGTTGTAATGGCGACGTGCGCCATTACAACTATGCTGATCTCCTCACCTGCTGTAAGTCGTAGTTCTTTAGTGACAGTCCGGGCACAACGGAGTGGGAATAGTCTGCAGTGGACTACTCCTTTAATAAAGGGGACACAGTGTGTATTACAATTAATATAGGGACATGGTGTGGTATAATTAATATCAGGAATTGGTGCATAATACAATTAATATAATATAAATAAATAAATAAAAAGCTTTTTAAAATATTCAATAAAAATTCAACCCCCCCCCCCTTCCCATTTACCTAATAAAATACACGTAAAAATAAATAAATAACACAGTTGGTATCATCATCATGTGCGTCTTTGTCTAAACTATTGCAATATATACTGATACTGATACTGATACCGCATGGTCAACAGTGTAAACAAAAAAATGACCAAGCGCCAAATTTATTGATTTTGAAAAGTAATCAAAAAGTCTGATCTATGCAAAAGTGGTATCAAGTACAATTAAAAAAAAAATAGCTACATAGGTGAAAAAAGTTCAGTAGGGGTCAGAACTTTACAGTACAGACTTCACAATACAGACTTCACAATACATAAAACATTGTAAAATAATTGCTGCAAAAAATAAGCTCTCACACACCTGTTAGTGGAAAGATTAAACCGTTAAGGGGGTTAGAAGGTGAGAGAAAAAAAAAAACAAAAAAACACAGTATATACTCGAGTATAAGCCGAGTCTTTCAGCATGATTTTTTCATGCTGAACCCCCCTCAGCTTATACTCAAGTGAATAAAAAAAATTTACTTCAGGCATTCCTGTGGTATGATCTTCGCTGCAGGGAACGTCCGCATTCTGGTGGGGGGGTAAACCGGGCCGCCCATCTTCACCGGGAGGCCCTCTTCTCTGCTCTGGGCCAGCCCCGGACTAGTGATGCTGCATTGACAAGACACATCAGGGACAAGCATGCGCAGCAGACGTCACGGATGTCTGCTGCACACGGACGTCCCTGCACGGCGGCATCAATGCTGTGTCACTAATCTGGGGCTGGCCCGGAGCGGAAAAGAGGGCCTCCCGGTGAAGATGGACGGTTCGAACCGGCTTGCCCTCCCCACCAATATGCAGATGGTCCCTGCAGCTACTAGGTAACAGGAAAGAGAGCAACAACTGGGGAGGTGAGTAGACAACGAAAGGGGGGTCTGGATGATGACAGGGGGTGATGATGACGGGGGTCTGGATGATGACAGGGGGGTTGATAGGGGGTGATGATGACAGAGGGGATGATGACAGGAGGTCATGATGACGGGAGGGGGGTGATGACAAGGGGAGATGATGACGGGGTCTGGATGATGAAGGAGGGTTGACAGGGGGGGATGATGACAGGGAAGTCTGGATGATGATGGGGGATGATGACAGGCGGTGATGATGACATGGAGGGTCTGGATGATGACAGGGGGGGGTGATGGATGATGACAGGGGGGGGATGATATATTTCCCACCCTAGGCTTATACTCGAGTCAATAAGTTTTCCTAGGTTTTTGGGGTGAAATTAGAGGCCTCGGTTTATATTCGGGTCAGCTTATACTCAAGTATATACGGTAAGCCAAAACTCAAAATTCAGGTGGATGGGAAGGGGTTAATGTAGAGTCACTGTGTGTGTTATAATTAATGTCAGAGAACTGTTCAGTATATATTTAATATTAGGAGTCACAGTGTGTATTATTGTGGTGGCTGTGGGAGGGTTATGTTGAATGTAGTAGGCTTTAATGGATCTGTTACATGACAGAATGATGGACCAACACAATGTTCTTCTGTGAACCCCACAATTATCTTTTTGTCATTAAAGCTTTTCCTAAATAAAAGGTGCAGGAGTGAGACATCTGGAGACTGAGGTTCCATGAAACAACTTGTAAAACTTTACTTAACTCCTTGAGTAAATCCAATGTAACAAAGATGCTTGAATACAGCTTTGTAGATTACAGATTTGGAGTCAGAAGAATGGATATTTTGTTGCTGTCATTTAAATTAGTGCTTCTACATACCTCCCAACTTTTGCTGAGTGCAGAGAGGGACAGATAAGACGGTGTGCCACGGCCCCAGACATGCCAATAACCACACCCTCAGCCTTACCCCCAATCACACCCTCAGCCTTGCCCCCTAACCATACCCTCACCCTTGAGCCTAACTACACCGTCAGTCATACCCAAGTGCACTGAACCTTCTTTTTCATATATTCAGTATTCCACCACGGCTGTTTATAACACACTGCACATGTGCATCCCGAATACCGACATTTTTGTGCTGTACAATATGAATTTTAACCCATACCGCAATACCGGTTGGGCCCCTCCCCCTCGGAAATGAATGAATGAGCCCAGTGCTGCGCTGTCCCCACATCGGGGAACTAATCACAAGTCACCCGCGAGCGCTGTTCTGCCCCCCAATTAATTATCAGCCCAGCGATGTCCCCATCGGGGTAAATACTGATATGTCACCCACATGCGCTGCCCTCCTCATCCTCATGTTTGTTGCGGCCGCCGGCTCTGACACTCTATACCAGTGGTCTTCAACCTGCCGACCTCCAGATGTTGCAAAACTACAACTCTCTGCATGCCCGAACAGCCGTTGGTTGTCCGGGCATGCTGGGAGTTGTAGTTTTGCAACATCTGGAGATCGGCAGGTTGAAGACCACTGCTCTATACTGTGTGGTATCCCTATGCCCGGGCTGCAAAAAATAAACAAAATAAACTTTAACTCACCTCCCGTTGGTCCGGTACCGGCCTCATCTGCTTCCTAGTGAATGGAACGTCGGACAGCCATCAGCCTATCACCGGCCGCAGCAATGTTCCGCCTTGGCTGCTGATAGGCTGAGCCCACTGTCACGTAAGAAGCCGCCCAGAGCTTCTTACATGACAGTGGGCTCAGCCTATCAGCGGCCGAGGCGGAACATCGCTGCGGCCGGTGATAGGCTGACGGCTGTCCGACGTTCCCGTCCCTAGCGTAAGGCCGATGTCGGAACATGCGTGAGTTTATTTAGTTTACCTTGTGTCTGCACCGGCGGAAACAAACAGCACGAGGAGGGCAGCTGGTGACATGTAAGTATTTACCCCGATGGGGGCAGCGCTGGGCTGATAATTAATTTTTGTTGGGAGGGGGCAGAATAGCGCAGCGTTGGGCTAATTAATTTTTGTTGGGGGGGGGGGGCAGAATAGCGCAGCGCTGGGCTGATGATTTATTTTTGTTGGGAGGGGGCAGAATAGCGCAGCGCTGGGCTGATAATTAATTTGGGAGGGGGGCAGAATAGTGCAGCGCTGGGCTGATAATTAATTTGGGGGGGGGGAGGAAATACCGTTATATAACGTGGAACCGCCGATAGTTACAAAAATACCGTGATACGCAGATTTGGTCATACCGCCCAGCCCTAACACTGCATTTCTTGTTTATAAATCAGTGCCTCATCATAGAGAATGAATAGAGCACTGTTCCAATCCCTTTGTTTTTTTTTCTGTGCCCAGTCATTTCGGTGCCCGGACTGATAGCTACATCATTGTAATTTCATAGCCAAAAACTCCAGGGTAGGGTCAGCCTAACTTTGTAACCAATCATTTGCTAGTAGGATTTACCTTTGTATTAACAAATACCATGATAGATGTGTAGTTTGTGTATGGTAACAATGTACAGTAGAAGGTAAAACCGTACAAATAACCGACCTCTAGGACAAGACCACAATCTTTTATTCCCCAAAGTAAAACTGTATAAAATATATATATGTAACTCATTCTGACTAATACCAGGCTTATCCTGTAATTTTTACTTCACATGTGACTCGCATAATAACTATATGAGTTCTATCTTAAACACAACCACATGATAGCTCTAGAGAAGTTGTCATTGTGAAGATATATAATGTATGTAAATTGCTGGCCTGTCAACGGTTTAATTCCCAGATCTTCCTGGTGACTCATTTAATTTTGTCTTTTATGGTTCAACCTTTTAGATAATATATAATATTCTCCTTTACTACAAAAAAAACATGATCGGTATAAAATGGCTGGCTTGACAACATAGGGTTGTGAATAACAGGGATCATGCTGCTATTGTGTCTTCTCCTGTCTATAACTTTTCTTAGTAGTGGTTATGGAACTGCCTCACAGCTGATCTATAGTGTGTATAAGCGGAGCCTGTCACTCATGGCTCATTTGCAGTAGAAGTTTCTGATTGGCTGGCCTTTCTTTAAACATTCCTGGCTTTTGCAGTGTGGTGGGGATTATTTTAAAACTGCTGTTGTTTATTTCAGATTGTCATATTGTTTAACCTTAAGGACTCAGCCCATTTGGACCTTAAGGACTCAGACCATTTTATTTTTACGCTTTCGTTTTTTCCTCCTCCCCTTCAAAAAATCATAACTCTTTTATATTTTCATCCACAGACTAGTATGAGAGCTTGTTTTTTGCGCGACCAGTTGTACATTGTAATGCCATCACTCACTTTATCATAAAATGTAACGGCGCAATCAAAAAAATACTATTTGTGTAGGAAATTAAAAAGAAAACCGCAATTTTGAAAATTTTGGAAGGTTTTGTTTTCACGACGTACAATTTATGGTAAAAATTACATGTGTTTTTTATTCTCTATGTCAATACGATTAAAATGATACCCATGATTATACACTTTTCTATTACTGTTGCGCTTTAAAAAATCGCAAACTTTTTAACCAAATTAGTACGTTTAAAATCCCCCTATTTTGAAGACCTATAACTTTTTCAAGTGGCAGTATGAGGGCTCATTATTTGCTCCATGATCTGCACTTTTTATTAATACCATATTTGCTTATACAAAACTTTTAGCAAATTTTTTATTAATTTTTTTAGGAATAAAATGTTATAAAAAAACAGCTATTTTGGATTTTCTTTTTTTACATTCACGCCGTTCACCGTACGGGATCATTTACGGGACCCCTTTAGACAGCAGCAGCATGGCCCCCCTTTAGACAACAGCAGCAGGCCCCCTCGTTAGACAGCAGCAGGGCCCCCCTTTAGACAGCAGCAGCAGGCCCCCCCTTTAGACAGCAGCAGCAGGGCCCCCCTTTAGACAGCAGCAGCAGCCTCCCTTTAGACAGCAGCAGCCGCAGGGCCCACCTGTAGACAGCAGCCGCAGGGCCCCCCTTTAGACAGCAGCAGCAGGGCCCCCCTTTAGACAGTAGCAGCAGAAGGGCCCCCCTTTAGACAGCAGCAGCAGGGTATGTATGGGAATCTGACACTAGGGTGACCCGGTTTCTGGCGCTGTTTACCGTATGATATGTGGGTCCTTGTTGCGTACAATGGAGGCGGCTGCTGTAGTATGAGCCAAGATTTCTCTCTTCTCCATTGGACAGAACAGGGAATTTGCATTGGCGGTGAGACTGATGATCACATGGTGAGCAGCGGCAGAAACCGGGTCACCTGCACTATCTACCTATGAATTCAAGTTAGTGCAGGTGACTCTGCTGTAAGATTGTCTTTAATAGTAGGTAGTATCCCCCTGCAGACATTAGCAGCAGCCCCCCCTATAGACTGCAGCCCCCCCCCCATAGACAGTGGGCCACCCTTTAGACAGCAGCAGGGCCCCCCGTTTAGACAGCAGCAGGGCTCCCCTTTAGACAGCAGCAGCAGGGCCCCCCTTTAGACAGCAGCAGCAGGGCCCCCCTTTAGACAGCAGCAGCAGCAGCAGGGCCCCCCTTTAGAAAGCAGCAGCAGCAGGGCTCCCCTTTAGAAAGCAGCAGCAGGGCCCCCCTTTAGACAGCAGCAGCAGGGCCCCCCTTTAGACAGCAGCAGCAGGGCCCCCCTTTAGAAAGCAGCAGCAGCAGGGCCCCACTATAGACAGCAGCAGCAGGGCCCCCCTTTAGACAGCAGCAGCAGGGCCCCCTTTAGACAGCAGCAGCAGGGCCCCCCTTTAGACAGCAGCAGCAGGGCCCCCCTTTAGACAGCAGCAGCAGCAGGACCCCCCTTTAGACAGCAGCAGCAGGCCGCCCCCCCCCCCCCCGTTAGACAGCAGCAGGGCCCCCCTTTAGACAGCAGCAGCAGGGCCCCCCTTTAGACAGCAGCAGCAGGGTCCCCCTTTAGACAGCAGCAGCAGGGGCCCCCTTTAGACAGCAGCAGCAGGGCCCCCCTTTAGACAGCAGCAGCAGGGCCCCCCTTTAGACAGCAGCCGCAAGGCCCCCTTTAGACAGCAGCCGTAGAGCCTCCCTTTAGACAGCAGCAGCCACAGGGCCCCCCTTTAGACAGCAGCAGGGCCCCCTTTTAGACAACAGCAGCAGAAGGGCCCCCCTTTAGACAGCAGCAGCAGGGATCCCCTTTAGACAGCAGCCGCAGGGCCCCCCTTTAGACAGCAGCTGCAGAGCCTCCCTTTAGACAGCAGCAGCCGCAGGGCCCCCCTTTAGACAGCAGCAGCAGCAGGGACCCCCTTTAGACAGCAGCAGCAGGGCCCCCCATTAGACAGCAGCAGCAGGGCCCCCCTTTAGACAGCAGCAGCAGGGCCCCCCTTTAGACAGCAGCAGCATGGCCCCCCTTTAGACAACAGCAGCAGGCCCCCTCGTTAGACAGCAGCAGGGCCCCCCTTTAGACAGCAGCAGCAGGCCCCCCCTTTAGACAGCAGCAGCAGGGCCCCCCTTTAGACAGCAGCAGCAGCCTCCCTTTAGACAGCAGCAGCCGCAGGGCCCACCTGTAGACAGCAGCCGCAGGGCCCCCCTTTAGACAGTAGCAGCAGAAGGGCCCCCCTTTAGACAGCAGCAGCAGGGCCCCCCTGTAGACAGCAGCAGCAGGGCCCCCCTTTAGACAGCAGCAGCAGGGCCCCCCTGTAGACAGCAGCAGGGCCACCCTGTAGACAGCAGCAGCAGGGCCCCCCTTTAGACAGCAGCAGCCCCCCCCCCTTTAGACAGCAGCAGCAGGGCCCCCCTTTTGACAGCAGCAGCAGAAGGGCCCCCCTTTTGACAGCAGCAGCAGGGCCCCCCCCCCTTTAGACAGCAGCAGGCCCCCCCTTTAGACAGCAGCAGCAGCAGGGCCTCCCTTTAGGCGGCTGCTGTAGTATGAGCCAAGATTTCTCTCTTCTCCATTGGACAGAACAGGGAATTTGCATTGGCGGTGAGACTGATGATCACATGGTGAGCAGCGGCAGAAACCGGGTCACCTGCACTATCTACCTATGAATTCAAGTTAGTGCAGGTGACTCTGCTGTAAGATTGTCTTTAATAGTAGGTAGTATCCCCCTGCAGACATTAGCAGCAGCCCCCCCCCCCTATAGACTGCAGGCCCCCCCCCCCCCATAGACAGTGGGCCACCCTTTAGACAGCAGCAGGGCCCCCCGTTTAGACAGCAGCAGGGCTCCCCTTTAGACAGCAGCAGCAGGGCCCCCCTTTAGACAGCAGCAGCAGGGCCCCCCTTTTGACAGCAGCAGCAGAAGGGCCCCCCTTTTGACAGCAGCAGCAGGGCCCCCCCCCCTTTAGACAGCAGCAGGCCCCCCCTTTAGACAGCAGCAGCAGGGCCTCCCTTTAGAAAGCAGCAGCAGGGCCCCCCTTTTGACAGCAGCAGCAGAAGGGCCCCTCTTTTGACAGCAGCAGAAGGGCCCCTCTTTTGACAGCAGCAGCAGGCCCCCCTTTAGACAGCAGCAGCAGTGCCCCCCTTTAGACAGCAGCAGGGCCCCCCCCCCCTTTAGACAGCAGCAGGGCCCCCCTTTAGACAGCAGCAGCAGGGCCCCCTTTAGACAGCAGCAGCAGCAGGGCCCCCCTTTAGGCAGCAGCAGCAGGGCCCCCCTTTAGACAGCAGCAGCAGAGTCCCCCTTTAGACAGCAAGCCCCCCCTGTAGACATTAGTAGTAGCAGGGCCCCCCTGTAGACATTAGTTGCAGCAGGGCCCCCCTGTAGACATTAGTAGCAGCACACAGCTCAACTGCGGCTGTCCTCCGTCGGGTGCTACCGCTCTGCTGCCCCGTTCTTCCGTCCTCCCGGTCCGCATCATGGTGTCCTATGGAGGAGCATGTGACATATACGTCACTCCGCTTCCTCCGTTGCGTTACGCTTGGCGCAGGGGAGGAGGCGGAGTGACGTGTGTGTCACATGCTCCTCCATGGAACTCTATGAAGCGGACGGGAGGACCGGAGAACGGGGCAGCAGAGTGGCAGCAGGTATCGGACATGGTATCGGGGACATTAAACGAGTCCCCGATACCATGTAAATGGCTAGTATCAGCCCCGATACCGATACCAGTATCGGTATCAGGACATCCCTAGTCCTAGTGTCTGCCTGTTGTTTGTATCAGTGTTGTGAATTAGGGTTTTTAACTAGTCAGTCGTGTCTAGTGTTTAGGGATACATACAAGGAAATATTTTGGGATAGTTAGCAAGGGACAGTTTTTGTTCCTGTTCATCATCTGTCTTCTTAATTTACAGACAGTTGTCTTCATTATTTATTTGTGCCTTAGTCCGTCCCACCATCTTTCTTCTTATTTTTTACTTGCTCGCGTTAATATATATATATATAGACATATAAGTGTATACATATACAGTCATGGCCGTAAATGTTGGCACCCCTGACATTTTTCAAGGAAATGAAGTATTTCTCACAGAAAAGGATTGCAGTAACACATGTTTTGCTATACACATGTTTATTTCCTTTGTGTGTATTGGAACTAAACGGAAAAAAAAGGAGAAAAAAAAGCAAATTGGACATAATGTCACATGTTCTTAATGTACTTTTCTTTGTAGGCCTCATTCCATTTTCGGCAAACAGTAGAATGATGTGCTTTACCAAAAAGCTCTATCTTGGTCTCCCAGAAGGATTTAGATTTACTCAAGTTCATTTTGGCAAAATGCTTTTTTATGTCCCTGTGTCAGCAGTGGGGTCCTCCTGGGTCTCCTGTCTGATAGGACTCCTCTGTGCTCTCTCCTGTCTGATAGCACTCCTCTGTGCTCTCTCCTATCTGATAGCACTCCTCTGTGCTCTCTCCTGTCTGATAGGACTCCTCTATGCTCTCTCCTGTCTGATAGTACTCCTCTGTGCTCTCTCCTGTCTGATAGTACTCCTCTATGCTCTCTCCTGTCTGATAGCACTCCTCTGTGTTCTCTCCTGTCTGATAGGACTCCTCTGTGCTCTCTCCCGTCTGATAGCACTCCTCTGTGCTCTCTCCAGTCTGATAGTACTCCTCTGTGCTCTCTCCTGTCTGATAGGACTCCTCTGTGCTCTCTCCTGTCTGATAGGACTCCTCTCTACTCTATCCTGTCTGATAGTACTCCTCTGTGCTCTCTCCTGTCTGATAGCACTACTCTGTGCTCTCTCCTGTCCTATCAGACACACATGGGAGTGCTAGCCCACCCTTACTTACTGGACTTTGTCCATGCCTGTGCGTCAGCTTGGACAAAGTCGTGATATTATAAGCCATGATTTCCATAAAAAGGAAATAAAATTTCCTTGTGAAGTGTATATATATATATATATATATATATATATATATATATATATATATATAAAAAACTTAATGTTTTGCCAAGATGTACAACTTGTATCTGACAGTGCCCATTTAAGGACACAGCCCATTTTGACTGTGAGAATTTTCATTTTTGTGTTCTCGTTTTTTCCCTCCTCGGATTCTAAGAGCCATAACTCTTTTAACCCATTAAGGACCAAGCCCATTTTGGCCTTAAGGACCAGACCAATTTTATTTTTGCATTTTTGTTTTTTCCTCCTCGCCTTCTAAAAATCATAACTCTATTATACTTCCAACCACAGACCCATATGAGGGCTTGTTTTTTGCGTCACCAATTGTACTTTGTAATGAAATCACTTATTTTACCATAAAATGTATGGCGCAACCAAACAAATATTATTTATGTGGGGAAATTGAAACGAAAACCACAATTTAGCAACATTTTTTTTCTCGCTGTACACTTTCTGGTAAAAATGACATGTTTTCTTTATTCTGTGGGTCAATACGATTAAAATGATATCCATGTTATATGTTTTTCTATAATTGTACCCTTAAAAAAAATCTCAAACCATTTAAATAAAATTAGTATGTGTGAAATTGCCCTATTTTGACCACCTATAACTTTCTCATTTTTCCGTATATGGGGCGATATGAGGGCTAATTTTTTGCGCCATGATCTGTAGTTTTTATCAGTACTGCTTTTGCTTAGGTTTTACTTTTTATTAATTTTTTATTGAAAAAATTTTGATTAAAATGTGACAAAAAAGCAGCAATTTTGGACAATTTTTTATTTTTTTATGTTTACGCTGTTCACCGTACGGGATAGTTAACAATATATTTTAATAGCTCATACTTTTACGCATACCAAATATGTGTTTTAATAAATTTTTTTTACGCTTTTTCGGTGGAGAAAAATGGGGAAAAACTGACATTTTACTTTTTATTGGGGAGGGGATTTTTCACATTTTTTTACTTTTTTATTTTACATTTTCTTACATTTTTTTTTTTTTTTTACACTTTTTATATCCCCATAGGGGACTATTTTACCATAAAATCTAAAGGCCAACCCAAAAAATTATTATTCATGGTGGAAAATTAAAAAGAAAACCTCTAATTTTTCTGTATGATCAAATTTTTTGTGCTGTGATCTATAGTTTTAATTGGTGCCACTTTTGCATATATGTGACTTTTTGATTACTTTTTATCTTTTTTTTCCTGGGATGTTATGTATCCGAAAATCTGCAATTTTGGTATCTTTTATGTTTACTCTGTTTACAGTACAGGATAGTTAACATTGTAAAATGGGAAAACAGGGGAATTACATTTACATAATTAGAGCCGCCGGGACCCCCTGCAATCTCCATGCCAGCGATGCGACGGTACGGTCAGGGAAGCCCCATGTCTATGGGAGCCGTTACGCCTCCTCCCATAGACATGAATGGAGTGGGTGGGGTGGCTGTGATCACCAGTGATCCGGCACTGAGAGAAGTTCGCTCCATGCAGCAGATGACTGGGGTACTGCGGTGGAGATCGCAGGGGTCCCCAGCGGCCAGACCCCCGAGATCCTTATCCCATATCCTTTGGAATGATAATAACATATCTAAAGGTCGAGTACCCCTTTAAGGAGGGGCTTAGTCACTATTTCTTTTACTTTTTATACTTTTTATGTCCCCCCCAGGGACTATTTATTCCACTCTTTTGATTGAAAAATACTGGTCAGTGCTATGCATTAGTATAGCAGTGATCAGTGTTATTTGTGATCTACTTGTGGTCTGCCAGAAGGAAGGCCAGAGGAGAAGATCACAGGAAATGCCCGGGAGCAGGTAAGCGGAGCTCTGGCAATCTTAACTCATCCACTCCTGCAATTGCTCTGCAAGTGGTTCGATGAGTGTCTGTACGCCCACTGCATACTTCAGATACTGTGAAAAGCATTGATCATGGCATCTTAAAGGTGATTGCTGATATCTGCTATTACCAGTGGGTCCCGGTTGCTGATAGACCTGCTTCTGCACTCGCTTAATAACATTTATGTCCTGAAGCTTCAAGTATGAGGCGACCAAGTACATCCTGTGTCCCCAACAGGTTAACTTCTTTCATTTTATTTAAATATATACTGTGAAATGTATTTAATAATTATATTGTCTGTAATTATATATATGAAAAGAAGAAATTACTTGAATCATACTGTATGTCATAAGAAAAACTTACCAATTTTAAGAAGATTGCTTTTCAAAAATATATTCTTTGCTTTTAAATCTCTGTGAAGTATCCTCCTAAAATTGCAAATAAAGGGAGGTCAAAAGAAATTACAAACACAAATCTGTTTCACTAAATGCTTTTGCCTCTGTTTAAAATACACATGAACTTGCGCCAGGAAATCTGTCAAGCTAATAATCAAGCAAGAGGATCATCATAATAAAATGCAGGGAAACACGGTGACTAGGAAACAAATCTATATAATTAAGTCGACAGCCTAAAACAAGGACAAGAAAAAGGCAGCAAGTCGCAGTGCTCTCTGCCACCAGAAAAAAATCAACAAATAATCTAAGGAATTTATTCTGCGTGATATAACTAAGCAGTGGATTTGAACGACACACTATAATCTATTTATATACAAAGATGATTAATGCCTGATGTAAATGTATACAAAATCTCTGAAGCATTTAAATGCAAGGATAAAGCTAATCCAAAACACATACAATTAATCCAAAACCAATACTAAGATTGCATTCGTCAAAATGTTAAGTGCAGCTTCCATGTTACATGCAAAGTTGCTTTGGTTTCCATTTTTCAGTTGTGATATGGGGCAAACAATGCTCCTGGGCTACAGCTCCCTCCAGTGAATAGGCATGATATATATTAATGTCCTCCTCAATGCTCATATCCACTCTTATTTGAATAGAGGCATTTACAACGTGGATGTTGGGATTGATCAATATTCTGACTATACTGGTTTTATGGAACGCCAAGGTGAGAGAATTGGTGTGTTTGTGCTACTGAGATTACATCTCTAGGCTACCAAGACAAACTGAAAATTATTATGTTTTATAGAAGGTGGGTCATTGATAAAGTTTTACAATCCTAAAAACAATAAGGAACAGGGGACAAGACTGACTTCTGTACAGAACGTGAAAGTCCTAAATCAAAGGGCCATTGCCCTTCTCTTTATTCAGCCCTGACCGTTGTTAGAAGATACTGCTCCATCATTGATTGAAAAAAAGGAACATCTTTAAAGAGACATACATACACACTGTTTAAAAAAAATAAAGGGAACACTTAAACAACACAACATAACTCCAAGTCAATCACACTTCTGTGAAATCACACTGTCCACTCAGGAAGCAACACTGATTGACAATCAATTTCACATGTTGTTGTACAAATGGAACAGACAACAGGTAAAAATTATAGGCAATTAGCAAGACACCCCTCAAAGGAGTGGTTCTGCAGGTGGTGACCACAGACCACTTCTCAGTTCCTATGCTTCCTGGCTGATGTTTTGGTCACTTTTGAATGCTGGCGGTGCTTTCACTCTAGTGGTAGCATGAGTCGGAGTCTACAACCCACACAAGTGGCTCAGGTAGTGCAACTCATCCAGGATGGCACATCAATGCGAGCTGTGGCAAGAAGGTTTGCTTTGTCTGTCAGAGTAGTGTCCAGAGCATGGAGGCGCTACTAGGAGATAGGCCAGTAAATCAGGAGATGTGGAGGAGGCCATAGGAGGGCAACAGCCCAGCAGCAGGACCGCTACCTCTGCCTTTGTGCAAGGAGGAGCAGGAGGAGCACTGCCAGAGCCCTGCAAAATGACCTCCAGCAGGCCACAAATGTGCATGTGTCCACTCAAACGGTCAGACTCCATGAGGGTGGTATGAGGGCCCGACGTCCACAGGTGGGGTTGTGCTTACAGCGCAACACCGTGCAGGACATTTGGCATTTGCGAGAGAACACCAAGATTGGCATATTTGCCACTGGTGCACTGTGCTCTACACAGATAAAAGCAGGTTTACACTGAGCACGTGTGACAGAGTCTGGCGACACAGTGGAGAACGTTCTGCTGCCTGCAAAATTCTCCAGCTTGACCGGTTTGGCGGTGGGTCAGTAATGGTGTGGGGTGGCATTTCTTTGCATTGAATATCGGTATAAGTTATCGGCTATCGGCCTGAAAGTTCACAGGTTATCGGTATTGGCTCTAAAAAATCAATATCGGTCGATGTGACTGGAGTGTGTCAGCAGTTCCTGCAAGAGGAAGGCATTAATGCTATGGACTGGCCCACCCGTTCCCCAGACCTGAATCCAATTGAGCACATCTGGGACATCATGTCTCGCTCCATCCACCACAGACTGTCCAGGAGTTGGCAGATGCTTTAGTCCAGTCCGGTGTGACTCCATATCCAGACCTCCATTGATAATTTTTGTGTGATTTTGTTGTCAGCACATTCAGCTATGTAAAGATGAAAGTACTTGATACGATTAGTTCATTCATTCAGATCTAGGATGTGTTATCTTGTGCTCCCTTTATTTTTTTGAGCAGTGTACATGTGGAGGAGTAATTGATGCTTGAAAGTTGATAGAGTGCAGGCACAAAACATGAAATGAGAAGCATGAGACAAACCCTCAAAAGAGTCTTCTCTAGTCCCAGGGATCAGGGTGGAACTTGTCTAACAGAGTACCAATAAAACCTCCAGTGTGGCTTAGTTCTCACATTAATGGGTCCAAAAGAAAATCCGGGTTCAAAAGTGCTGAGGGTCATCCACAGAAAAGCTATTAAAATCATTGCAGAGCCTACATGTATACTATTGAAAGGAAAAATAAAAGACGGGAGGACAGTTTGGGTCCCACCTAGTGAGGCTCAGCAATATGTTAGGACTCTAACCTGGTGTTTTCTTTGTGTGTAAGCATATCACCTGCAAGGGGCTTGTAAAAACTCCAAGGAGCAAGGCTGCTAGCCGCATGGTTGCCAGTCTGGGACACCAATGCAAACCTGCATGGGACTTTGCAGCGGGCTACTCAGTTTGCGGCAGTTTGAACATGTATCCTAATGCCGTAACAACATTATAAGTACCCTATAAGTTTGCATTCGCATGTGCATATTTTGCTGCAGATTTTCAATTTTGAGCTGTGGCAGGTTTTCCGCAACATAAAATGCACAGCAGATCCCATTGATGTCAATGTAATTAGCTGCGGATCTTCCACTGAAGAAAATCTGTTGTGGAAAACCCATCATGGCTCAAACTCACTTCTAAATCCGCCTGTGTAATTGTACCCTAAGGATGGAAAAGTTAGTACATTTCTACAGAACTGCTTTTTTTTTGTTTGTTTGTTTATGTATACCCTAAAGATAAACAGAAAACGGTCATCTTGTTCACCCGCATCAAACCCAATGAACTGGGAACAGGAGACTGATGAGAAGCCACCGACTCCAATACGTACAGTACATTTGGTCCGGAGATCTGTCCCACCGAAGATCCACTTCTATCTTCTGTGAATTGCTTGCTGGAGAGAGGCCACGTCAGCTCAATTGGACTATTCATTGTCGCTGGTCACGTGAGTGCTCAGTCGGTGCCATCTGGGCACTGTGTGTGCCATCCGGCACTTGTTAGTATAGCGACTGATTCAAGTAAGGCAGGGAAAGGTAGGAGTAAAAGAAAGGGTAAAAAAATTGCCATCTATCCCCACGGTAGGTGTCCGAGGGTCCACAGCACCTTTAGCTGCATGACCCGGGCCCAACTTTATGTTGCTGCTTTCCTGTTTTCTTCCTCAACATCTAATGAGCTCCCCAGAAGGTGGCAGCCACAAACCCCCCATTCAGGTGACCCAGTGCCCATACTAGTATGAGCCACATTGGCATCCATACTAGTTGTCCGACCCCCCAGACAACTATACCTGTGCCCCATACCAGTAAACTTGTCTGGAGTGCCCCAGAGAACAATCAGCCCGTGATTCTTGAGTTTGTAGGTGACTCAGGAATCCAGATTCACATTGTTGGATTCACTGAACTGGACTTATTTTTGTGACAACTTTGCTATTCCTGTGAAACACCTAAAGGGTTAACAAACTTTCTGAATCGCATTTTGAATACTTTAAGGGATGCAGTTTTCATAATGGGGTCAATTATGGGGGATTTCTGACATAAAGACTCTTAAATTCACTTCAAAACTGAACTGGTCTTTACGGCCCACTGTCCCAAACACCTATGTACCCCTTGTTACATTCCTTGAGGGGTGTAGTTTCGAAAATAATTGCACATGTGGAGGGTTCTGCTGTTTTGTCACGATGGGAGCTCTGTAAACGCACATGGCTCCCGACTTTAATTCCAGCCAAATGCTTTCTCTCCAAAAGCAAAATTTTTCTCCTTCTCTTCTAAGCCTTGTAGTGCACCCGCAGGACACTTTACGTCCACATTTGGGGTATTTCCATACTCAAAAGAAATGGGGTTACACACTTTGGGGGCTTTTTCTCCTGATACCCCTTGTGAAAATAAAAAATTTGGGGTAATGCCAGCATTTTATTGAAAAAAATCACATTTTTTATTTTCACGTCCCACTTTAACAAGTTCGTTAAGCACCTGTGGGATGTTAAGGAGGCTCACTGTACCTCTTTATGCGTTCCTTGAGGGGTGCAATTTCCCAAATATTGTGCCATGTGGGTTTTTTGTGCTGTTCTGACACTATGCGGGCTTCCTAAATGTGACATGCCCCCACGAAACCATTTCAGCAAAATTCGCTCTCCAAAAGCCTATTGTCGCTTCTTCTCTTCTGAGCCCTTTAATGCACCCACAGAGCACTTTACATCCACATTTGAGGTATTTTCTTACTCGTGAGTAATTGGGGCACACATTTAGGGGGGCTTTTTTTCCTTTTACCTCTTGTAAAAATGAAAAAATGGGACTTTAAGAACATGTTAGTGTAAAAAAATTTAGATTTTGAGTTTTCTTGAGTTTGCTGCTATTCCTGTGAAACTAATAAGGGTTAACAAACTGCCTGAATCGCATTTTGAATACTATAAGGGATGCAGTTTTTATAATGGGGTCAATTATGGGGGATTTCTGACATAAAGCCCCTTAAATTCACTTCAAAATTGAACTGGTCCCTGAAAATTTCAGATTTTGAAATTTCTGTGAAAAACTGGAAAATTGCTGCTAAACTTTGAAGCCCTCTGTTGTCTTCAACTTTATGATGCAAATATAATGTAGACATTTTGTATATGTGAATCAATGCATCATTTGGCATATCCATTTTCCTTACAAGCAGAGAGTTTCAAAGTAAAAAAAATGAAAAATATCAAAATTTCTCATTAAATTTCGGTATTTTTCACAAAGAAATTATGCAAGTATCTCAGAATCAGAATGAAAAGTAAAAGCATCCCAGAGTTATTGATGCTTAAAGTGAGACAGGTCAGATATGCAAAAAATGCTCTGGTCCTTAAACCACTGGAAAACATTTTCTTTTAAATCAACTGATGCCAGAAAGTTAAACAAATTTGTAAATTACTTCTATTAAAAAAATCTCAATATACTACAGAGGAAGTTCTTTTTTTTATTTTATTTTCCTTCTGTCTGACCACAGTGCTCTCTGCTGACACCTCTACCATCTCAGGAACTGTCCAGAGCAAGAGAGGTTTGGGTGATATGGGGATTTGCTCGTACTCTGGACAATTCCTAAAATGGACATAGGTGTCAGCAGAAAGCATGTTGTCAGACAGAAAGAAAATGTAAAAAGAACTTCCTCTGTAGTATATAGCAGCTGATAAGTACTGAAAGGATTGTGATGTTTTAATAGACGTAATTTACAAATCTGTTTAACTTTCTGGCACCAGTTGATTTAAAAGCAAATGTTTTCCAGTGGAGTACCCCTTTAAGGTCCAAATAGGGTTCGTCCTTAAGGGATTAAACCACAATAAAACACTGCAATTGCATGATGATCAAATCTAAACCACAAACACGCAAATATATTTCACAGGGTATGAAAAAATCTGCTAATGTAAAGGTTATTCTGATCTTACTGGTAATAAATAGTGCTAAGAAGGATTGTATTTTATGAACAATAGGTTTTCAATTATCAAAACACTCAATGCACATGGACTCAGTTTCATCACTCCTTAATGGTCAGAATGGTCTAATTTTAGAATTTAAAGATAATCTACTGAAATCATAGCAATAAGAAACGGAGTAATTCATAAACTGTACACTTAGTACATTTGTCCTCTGTAATGTGACAGCACATGTGCAATTTTCCGCCAAATAACTTTTATATCCCTATAAGGGCTAAAAAACAACATCCTCTTGATTATAAGAAGGTTTATTTTATAGAGCTCTGATTTCCATAGGCCAAAAATAATGTATTAATTACATAATTCATTAATATTTATGATGCAAATTATGGGTGATACATACAAATCAAGCAGTCATTGTGTAATATGTTGTTAAGTCATCAATCACAAGTCATTTTCTTATCTCTTACTATTACTGTTATTTGTCTATAAATGTCCTTAGTTCGGTATGATTTGGAGCTTATGATTTTTTCAGTATTTATCTTTAGACCTTTCAATGAGAACATAGTAAAAAAGTACTCTGATAAAATCCTAGTATCCTCAAGCAGTACCCTCATCCTCGGTGCTGAAAGACTGAGTTATATGACATAAATTCAAATTGTTGCAATTGCACACCGGCACAATGCAACACTTCTATACACAATTTAACACTCAAAGTCACAAGATTATAACCCAGTCTTTTCAGGATGCCATTCTCTGGGCCAGAATGGAAAGCTTTTCTATGAGGACAGCTACTGTTCTGGTACACTTGAGCCTTTAAAAAAAGAAAAATCACAGAAAAAAGGCCATACTTAGGGTGCATTCACATCACGTTTTTGCTATATGGTTGCTGTAAACAGTTTTCTATTTGCCATATAGCAAACCGTATTTATTGACCTACCAAACAAAAACGTACACAACTAGATGTATCAGGTTGTGTAAGTTTTTGTGCGTTTTTTTTATAAAAAAAAAATTTTTACGTGCATAAAATCATGGTCAGCAGTAGTTTTGTGCATGGTTTTGTACTGTTTTTTTTTTTTTACTTTAGTCCATAGACGCCTAGGACTTCTACAGCGCTGTGGTACTACTACTACTCCCATCATGAAACAGATAGGAATAGAAGTACCCCAGCTGCTGGAATCTGCGGGCGGCTGTGGTGACACTGCAGTAGCGCTTGCATTACTACTCCCATTATGGAACAGAGTCTGTTATATGCTGGGAGTAGTAGTACAGAGGCTAAGGGACGATTGCACCGGTTCTCACTCCTGAGACCCGCTGCATTCCTAAGTTATAAACCATGGAAGTGGGCGGCATGCTGTGCCGCTCCGCTCCCCAGTTGGTCCACTCCCAGGGGTGGAATATAAAATCTCTGCACTTTAACTTCAGGATCCCTGATTGGTCATCACCGATCAACCAATCAAGGATTCCAGCGGGGAATATGGAGTTACAGTGCTGTGAATTTATATTACCCGCTGATTTGTCGATCGGTGCTGATTAATCGGGGATCCTGATGGGGAATATAAAGTTCAAGTGCAGAGATTTTATAAGATTTTTATAAATACAATTTAAACATATGGTTTTGTCAGTTTTTTGTTTCTGTCTTAGGACAAAAAAAAACTGATACAAAATTGTATGTTAAAATCTTGATGTGAATATAGCCTTACTGGTTACTTATACAAGGGCAGGTTAAACACCTATTCCCACCATGATGCAGACCAGCCACAATATAAGGGGAGGTCACACATGTGTAAATACTGATGAACAACCACTGGCACGCCTACTATTCATGAGGGGGGTAGCTGCTAAGTATTATAGTTATACACATATAAGGCATACACAGTGTGCCAGTTACATAATTGCATGTAGTGCACAATGCTGGCTTAGTGACACCCATTCTATTCGATCAGGCAGGCTGCTCAGCATCTTCTATGTGCACCCCACATTGCACTGACACCCCAGGCTCCTCCAGCATCACCAGACCAGACCACATTATGATTATATATATATATATATATATATATATATATATATATATAGGGAGAGAGAGAGCGCGCGAATACAAAAAAGTATACAAAAAAAAGAAGGTTGCAGCAGCACTCTTGGTCAAAAAATGGAGCGCATTTTTTTGATCAAATGTGGCCCCCATCCACCACACGGAGGTGGCCTCATTTCGGATGGGACCCTAACATTCATTTCACTCACTTCTGCTGGGCATAAGGCCTCTGACTGGGTGACATGCTGGATCCACTATCAATTTAAAAAACCTCCTGTGAAACAGGGAGGGGTGCATGGCTACAGAAGGTGCCACTCTCCCTAAATTACAGAGCAAAAACAAAAAGAAACATAGCCAGCACAACTACCTAATACACGGGTGCATGTGTATATATATATCTACTCATATAATAAACATGAGGTGTTAGTTGATCTTTTGGGCAAGTTCACAACCCGCATCAAAGGCCCTTAGTCTCCTGCGAGATCCTTCACTAACATAGAAAATAGGACTAAAATTACTAAAAAAAAAAAAAATCACAGAAAATAGGCCATACATACTGGTTACTGATACAGGGGCAGATTAAACACCTATTTCCACAACGAAGTAGATTAGCCACAATGCTATATAATGGAAGGTCACACAGGTTCAAAATCCTAATGAACAACTACACACACACCTACTATTCATGAGGGGGGTAGCTGCTTAGTATTATAGTTGCACATAAATAGGGCATACAAAGAGCACCAGTCACATAATAGCGTGCATTGCACCATGCTGGCTTAGGCTAAGTTTTTACTTCTTTTTTTTTTGGGGGGGGGGGGGGGGGGGGCAAAGAAGAACGCCAATTCTGCCACATGGTGCTTTTTTTTAGCAAAAAAACGCTGCGGCCAGATGTTAGCTGTAAATCAATAAGAAATCGCTAAATTCTTATTCCACGGTGTTTTTCACTTTGGCGTTTTTTAAATCCTTTTGGCGTTTTTTCACTCTTTTTTGGCGTTTTTCAGATCGTTCATTGGTAATCGCAGCATGTTAAGCCACTGGCGATTTATTTGTCAAAATTGTGGCGTTTTTCTCCATAGAAGTCTATGGGAGTGAAAAAACGCCAAGAAAAATAATATGTGGGTTTTCACTTTGGCGTTTTTGAAGGCGGTTTTTATTCTTTTTTGGACTTTAGCGATCCAAAAAAGTGATGGAGATACCTTTTTTAAATAAAATTTCGTAGGGTACCATAAAAAAAAAAAATACAGTAGTGAAGAAAAAAATTGTATCTAACAAATGTATCTTTTTTATAACAACATTTTTATTACTTTTTAAACAGGGATCAATTTATGTGGGCGGGCGGGGACCTAAAAATGTAGCCGACAATAATAAAAATGTAGTGTGTGTGCTTTTTTCACTTTTTTCTTTATTTTTTTTTACATTTTTTAGGTAGTACTACTACTCCCAGCATGGAACACACTGTTCCATGATGGAAGTAGTAGTACCTGTACTAATTGACAGATCGCCCATTGCGATCCCCCTGTATAATATATAGATGCGGCCGCTCTTCTATGGTCCCCTGCACTGACGTATATATACACCTATTCATATATCTCCCAGAGAGCTGTGATTGGTCAGATGGTTCCAGCCAATCACAGCTCTCTGTGGGAAATAGGAATATGTGTATATATACGTCAGTGCAGGGAACCATAGAAGAGCGGCCGCATCTATACATTATACAGGATCACAGCGGGTGTCAGGAGTGATAGCCGCTGTGATCTTTCCTTAAAGGGGTACATCCAAAGGATAGGGGATAAGATGTTAGATCGCCGCGGTCCCGCTGTTGGGGACCCCGGGGATCGCCGCTGCGGCACCCCGCCATCATTACTGCACAGAGCGAGTTCGCTCTGTGCGTAATGAGGGGCGATACCGGGGCCGGAGCAGTGTGACGTCATGGCTCCGCCCCTCATGACATCATGGCCCGTCCCCTTAATGCAAGTCTATGACAGGGGGCGCCCCCTCCCATAGACTTCTATTGACGGGGGCGGGCCGTGACGTAACGATGCTCCGGCCCCTGTATTGTCCGTCATTACGTGCAGAGCGATCTCGCTCTGCGCAGTAATGATAGGGGGGTGCTGCAGCAGCGATCCCCGGGGTCCCCAGCAGCGGGACCCCGGCGATCTGACATCTTATCCCCTATCCTTTGGATAGTGGATAAGATGTCTAGGGGCGGAGTACCCCTTTAACTGCAGGTACTACTACTCCCAACATGGAACACACTCTGCTTCATGCTGGGAGCTGTAGTACCTGAATTAATAGACAGATCACAGCGGGTGTCAGAAGTTACACTCGCTGCGACTGTCTATTAATGCAGGTACTACAGCTCCCAGCATGGAGCAGAGTGTGCTCCATGTTGGGAGTAGTAGTACTTGGAGTTAAGGAAAGATCACAGTGGGTATCACTACTTACACCCGATGCAATTGTCCTGTCTATAGCAGAGATGCAGAGTGGCTTTATACATCGCTCTCATCTCTGCACTATACTCCGGGCACTCACTCATTCATATTTCCCTCAGAGCTGTGATTAGCTGCAACCATCCGGCCAATCACAGCTCTGGGCGGAAAATATGAATGAAGTTCTATTCACATCACTGGCCGGAGTACAGAGCAGAGATGCGAGTGCTGTATAAAGCCGCTCGTATCTCTGCTATATTATGGATGATCGCATTGGGTGTCAGGACTGACACCCGGGGTTATATGTCTCTAGTACAGGTACTAGTACTCCCATCATGGAACAGTCTGTTCCATGCTGAGAGTGGTAGTACTACCTAAAAAAAAGTAAAAAAAGAGAAAAAAAAGTGAAACACACACTTTATTAAAAAATTATAAAAAAATGGTTATAAAATATATACATTTCATTTAATAAATTTTTTTCCATCACTGCTGCATCCTTTTTTTTTGGTACCCAACAAATTTTGGGTACAAAAAAAAAAACTGCCACACGAATTTGTCACACAAATGAAAAAACGCAAGAAAAAACGCCAGAAAAAAATGCCAGACACAGGAAATTGCACTGGCGTTTTTTCAGGTGTTTTTTCATGCGTTTTTTTTCTACCCAAAAACCGCAGCACAAAAAAACAAGTAAAAACTTAGCCTTAGGTTGCATCCACACCACGTTTTTTGCAATACAGTTCCCATATAGGTTTTCAATTAGAGAACAATATGAAACCGTTACATCCATTTTGCATCTTGTACGGTTTTGTCCATTATATTTCCGTACCCAAAACTGTAGCCTACCAAGGTTTTTGGTCCGGGTGAAAAACCGTATTGAAACCGTATAAGTGTTTTTTTTTAACATGGGAGTCAATGGTAACCGTAGAGAATCGTATGTGCATATGGTTCCATCCATATGGTTTTTGAGTTTGCACATTTTTCTTGGAATTTCAATCAAACAAGTGAAACTTTATTTATAATGGAGTGAAACGTTAAAAACTTATATGTTTTGAGGAATCCGTTTTCATCAAAAACCTGATACAGGAACTGTATTGCAAAAACGTGGTGTGAATGCAGCCTTACAATGTTAGTGTCTTTGCACCAAATAAATGACTGCGGTCCAGTATAACAACATGGTGAAAGTTCAGGGGCTAAAAAGTGTGACAGGTTCTCTTTTACTGTTAGTGTATGACAGTTTTATTGTCCATAAATAATACTGAAAAAACTTACAGCTTCTATAAAAGACTAACTGATAACAGATATGAGGGGCTATTTTATTAATGCAAACCAAAAAAACTAATTTACCTCTCATGCATGTACTGGACCCCAAGAAGTAGTTGGATAAACCATTCAGTCACTTCATCTTCAGGGATTATTCCTCCACTATTCTTGATTTCCTGTATTTTACAGTCAAGGTCACTGCCCTGAAATTTAAAAACAAATGCACATTACTAAGACAGAGACAATGAATCTTCGATAAAATAATGACAAATAAAGGAAAAGAGACCAATACAAGCAGAATTTTATTGACAACAGGAAAAAGGTTATTCTGTACCATGAATCTTCTACAAATGCGTATTTTTGCAATAGATGTAAATTACAAATCTGTTTAAAGTTCTGGCACCAGTTAATTAAACATTTTTTTTTTTTTTTACCAATGTATCCCATTAAGTAGTGCCATGGGGCAATTGAAATTACAAGGTACTTGACCAGGTAATTCACCTGTAATAACCAGCCATTAGTTTAAAGGGTATTCCAGGATTTTTTTTATTTGACTATGCTACGGGGGCTGTAAAGTTAGTGTAGCTCATAATATAGTGTCTATATCTGTGTGTGACGGTTTTCTCACAATTCTTCTGTGATTTTCACGCCAATATTTATTTTTACCAGCATACAAAATGACTGCTGTCTCAGATTTTTCCCAGCTTGCAATGTGGCCAAGACCTGACTCACTAGTCAGCTGATGACAGGGAGCCTGTCTGCTTCAATGGGTGGAGGGATCAATCTGCAACTAATGCAACATCTGTAGGCACCCTGATTGAAAACCACAGGTCTTTTGTTTCAATGGGTGGGGTGGTTTATGTGTGAGAGGGAGGAAAATGGCATTGTGGGATTTGTAGTCAAAAAGACATAAGTCAAACAGGAAGTACAAGTTCACAAAAAGCTAGCCACTGTGTATAGTAATCTCATGACATAGCCATTTAGCCCCAAGACAAGTGCAGATCCTTCCTAAGCGTGTCCATTACTGCCTGCCAGGTACGTACTAAAATCACCTTATGGTGGATAACCCCTTTAAAGTACCCAGTCCACAGTGTTTTATGTAGATGCATTCAAGAGAAATTCTAGAGTTGTTATGCTGCATAACACCCATACAGTTTTAAAGTACTGTTCACACTTTTAGTCTCAAAGGTAAAAAAAAAAAAAAGTCTGTTAAAAATAGACAACTTAATGTCAAATGTATAAAATGATCATGCATTACTAGTAAGAAGAAGTAAAAAAAATAAAAAATAAAATAAATGAAAAAACAAAAAACAAAACTGAAAATAGCGTGAACCCACATACAGGTTGCCCAAAAGCCATAAATGTTCTCCTTGCTGGAGAACACTGATACACAGCCTGTGCAAACCAATTATAGTAAGCTATTATATTGTATATGAAGAAAAAAAAACATATTGTATTCAAATCTACTTCATATGAATAAAGCAAAGCAAATAATTTTCTTCTTCTTTGTTACAGATCTGTCATTTTATACCAGGTATTTCCTGTGGCAATAAATGATGTGTGCTCCTATATATACTGTTTCTGTGGGTCCATTAATATAAAGAAACTGATCTGTATTCACCTTGGGAGATAACCTTGTCATGGAACAGCTTGGCCATATACTCCTTGAGCATGTATGTCAAAGGTCTGCTGAAATGTTATTAATCTTGTATGTCAGCTGCTATAGCATAGAGAATGGTATATATATATATATATATATATATATATATATATATACTGTAAGCCCTTACTTAGGTTTAGGTAACTAATAATGCTATGGTCAGCTTTTCTTGCTATTTTTAATGTTTTGTTATAAAGTAATGTCAGAGTTGTAGTGATATACAGTGAAATCTCTATTAGCGGAAACCTCCCAATAGGGACACCTCCCAATAGCGGACAGTTTTTAATTCCACGGCAGAGTCCCATAAGACTTAATGTATTTGCACCCTCCGAATAGGGGACATTCTCAATAGCGGGCATGGACACACCCAATAGGGGACAAAACACTCGCATATCCTCTTGATCTTCTCTGTGCTATTTAATTACCCCTTTATTGCCCTCTGTGCAAATTCATCACCCCCTCTTTACCACGCCCTGTGCCATTTCATTACCCCTTTATCCCCCTGTGCCACTTCATAAAGAGGGGGGGGGGGTGATGAATTTACACAGAGGGTAATGAAGGGGGAATGAAGTGGCACATTAGGATCGAGGGGAAATTATGTGGCACAGGGGGTGGGGGGATAATTTGGTACAATGCACGGGGGAATAAGATGGCACAGGGTATAAAAGGGGGGATTAAATGATACGGGCATAAGGGGAGATTAAAAGACACTGGGAGATCCTACTGTTATATTACTTTTCATCCTGTTTTATAGGTAATTATACCCTGGAGTGAGTGCAGAACAGTATCCTGTCATTTAGGAAGAATTTTAAGCCTTTTTCCCAATAAGAGACATCTATCAATAGCGGACACTTTTTTTTTATTCCCCGTGAGTGTCCGCTATTGGGAGATTCTACTGTATATATATTTTAATTATCCCAAGACAATGACACCTGTTGGATCAGAGAATCACCAAAGTGGCAGGTCTTTTTGGTATGCAGTTGGTAGTACCATTGGTATCAATCAAAAGAGGTCAACTGGATGATAACTGGTGGTAATCAAAGACAGGATCATGGATTCATAAGACTTGCTGGTTGTGTTGGAAAGGAGTCAAATAGTGAATTAACCCCTTAAGGACACATGCTGTAAATGTATTAGTAGAGTAAATGAGTGGTGCACTGTGATTGTCAGGATTCGGCAGGCTGGAGGTGGATCCTCTGTGTCAGAGAGGGATTGGCGTGGACCGTGCCGGCGGACCGGTTCTAAGTTGCTACTGGTATTCACCAGAGCCCGCCGCAAAGCGGGATGGTCTTGCAGCGGAGGTAGCAACCAGGTCGTATCCACCGGCAATGGCTCAACCTCTCTGACTGCTGAGATAGGCGCGGTCGGACATAGCAGAAGGTCAGGGCAGGCAGCAAGGATCGTAGTCAGGGGCAACGGCAAGAGGTCTGGAACACTGGCTTGGGATACACAAGGAACGCTTTCACTGGCACAATGGCAACAAGATCCGGCAAGGAAGTGAAGGGGAAGTGAGGTAATATAGGGAAGTGCACAGGTGAACACACTAATTAAAACCAGGCACCAATCAGTGACGCACTGGCCCTTTAAATCGCAGAGAGCCGGCACGCGCGCGCCCTAGGGAGCGGGGCCGCGCGCGCCGGGACAGCACAGACGGGGAACGAGTCTGGTAAGCGGGCCGGGATGCGAACCGCGAGCGGGCGCGTCCCGCATCGCGAATTGCATCCCGGCTAGGGACATTATCGCAGCGCTCCCGGTCAGCGGGTCTGACCGGAGCGCTGCGAACAGGAGAACGCTGCGAGCGCTCCGAGGAGGAGCGGGGACCCGGAGCGCTCGGCGTAACAGTGATGAAGTTTAAGAAGTCCTCAGTCCTCAAGACCAGACCACGGTCAACAATGTAAGTGAGGTAAAAAAAAAAATTGGAAGACGGCACTCCAATGCAGGGATAGTGAAGACAAAAAAAGTTTATTCACCCATCCAGTACAAAAATAATGCAACGTTTCAACTTCACAATGAAGTCTTTTTCAAGAGGCCAAGATTCATCTAACGCGTTTCGGTCAGTACGCTGACCTTCGTCAGAGATGAAGAATCGCTGGTGGCTCCTGGTATTTATGTGAACTAGCAATTGTCAATCCGGAATGGTCCTGGTGCTTCTGATCGCGTTTCCCACAAGCCATATTGTCCAGGTTTCAAGTTTCTGGTAGGACATATTGCATGTAGTCTCTTTAAGTCCACTTAAGTCCCAGGTCTTAATTCTGGTATTTACACCTTCATATATGCAGTACTTCAAAAACGCAGGTGCAAAAACGCATTGTGTGAACATGCACCTAATCAAAAAAAATTCTAAAAAAAGAGGCAAAAGGGGGGAATATGATTATCCTATATATTAAAAGTGATGATCTAGTGGCCAACTGAACTATCGTTAGGATTCTTATGACTATACACCTCATAGAAAGATATCACAAAAAGGCAAGTAATTCAAAATCGGCATTTAAACCATATGGAGACATTGTGTTTCGATTAAAAATCCAGCGACTCTCTGCTCTTGACATGTCTGCAACATGGTTTCCGCCTCTCCAATGTTTTTTCCCCTTTTCCAGTCCAAAAAATACGGATTGAGCAAATGAAGCATTGTGCTTATCCACAAAATGTTTTGAGAGAGGATGACCCAAGAATTTTCTCTCTATATTGTAGATATGCTCTCCAATTCTAGTGGACAAAATGTATTTGGCCTGTCCTACGTACATTTTGCCACACGGGCACTGGATACCATAAATCACATCTTTATTTTTACAATTGATGTGTGATTTTATGGGGCTTCTGAAAGAGCCGTCCCAACTTTCTACTTCACGAATTGGAGTTCTTTTTGATTCAGTTTTTTTACAGCATTTACATGAGCGACATGGAAAGAACCTGTTTTCCTGGAAAAATTTTTAGGTGATCCTTGTTGGGCTTATTTTTAATGGTCGGTGCCACTCTATTGCCTATATTGGAAGTTTTCTTAAATATGAAGGTAGGATTTTTTGGTCAAAGTTGCCCCACGATTCTATCTCCCTGCAGGATCTCCCAGTGTTTTTTTACTATTTTCCTGAATACATTACTTTGGTCATTATAAATGGTAATGATGGGAATTATTAATATTATCGGTGGTCTCTATTGGGGTTTCCTTTTATTTTCCACTTTCTCTAAGTGTTTGATAAAACTTCAATCATCAGGGTTGTGTATTATGGAATAATTACCCACTACAAGCCTAAGACTATGTTAAAAGTTATTACACACATAAGTAAGTAAAATAACATCATTACAAAATAGCCTTTTTTTTTGTTTTAGAAAGCTGTTAATATACTCATATATGCTACCTCTTAGTTCGCTTTACGGGTGCCAAAGAAGACCACATAGCTGTCAAGCTGATGAAATGCCACTGCCCAAAACGGTTAATAACACCCAGAGAGGAGAACTAGCCTTCTTAACCACTGCTGTGGTTGTAAAAATTGCAGAACACTAAAATGACTTGCTTAGCTGTATAGAAAAGATTAAACCATTCCATGATTGGTAAATAGCTGCTTTATTCCAGATACAGTGCCACAACTATCCTCAGGTTGTATGTTGAATTACTTCACTAAATCTGTCAGACAACTGTGGGGCGTAAATGTTCACTGTACCCCTTATTACATTCTGTGAGGGGTGTAGTTTCCAAAAGGGGGTCACATGTGGGGGGGGGGGGGTCCACTGTTCTGGCACTATGGTGGCTTTGTAAACACACATGACCTTCAATTCCGGACACATTTTCTCTCCAAAAGTCCAATGGCGCTCCTTCTCTTCTGAGCATTGTAGTTCGCCCGGAGAGCACTTTCAATCCACATATGGGGTATGTTCATACTCAGAAGAAATGGGGCTACAAATTTTGTGGGGCTTTTTCCTATTTTCCTTTGTGATAATGAAAATTTTAGGGTAACAAAAGCATTTTAGTATAAAAAAAAGTTTTTTTTCATTTTCCCATCCAACTTTAACGAATATTTGTCAAACACCTTTGGGGTGTTAAGGCTCACTATACCCCTAGTATATTTCGTCAGGGGTGTAGTTTCCAAAATGGGGTCATACGTGGGTGGTTTTTTTTTTTGCGTTTATGTCAGAACTGCTGTAACTATCTGCCCCTCCCTGTGCAAATCACCAATTTAGGCCTCAAATGTACATGACGCGCTCTAATTCCTGAGCCTTATTTTGCCCGCAGATCAGAAGAAATTGCATTACAAATTTTGGGGGTCCTTTTTACTCTTGTGAAAATGAAAAGTATGGGGGTACACCAGCATGTCAGTGTAAAAACATTTTTTTTACACTAACATGCTGGTGTAGACCCCAACTTTACCTTTTCATAAGGGGTAAAAGGAGAAAAAGCCCCCCAAAATTTGTAGCACAATTTCTCCTGAGTGCGGAAATACCCCATATGTGGTCCTAAACTGTTGCCTTGAAATACAACAGGGCTCCAGAGTGAGAGAGCACCATGCGCATTTGAGGCCTAAATTAGGGATTTGCATAGGGACGGACCCGGATGCAAGCATGGCACTTTCCTCCTCCACCAAAAATACTGTACGGCAGTGTTCTCCAAACAGGGTGCCTCCAGCTGTTGCAAATATCCCAGAAGGCCTGGACAGTCAATGGCTGTCCGGCAATGCTGGGAGTTATTTTGGCTCCGTTGTGGAAACAGTGTCGTACGAGACATTTTTTATTTTTATTTTTGGGGGGGAAGTGTGAGGGTGTGTATATGTAGTGTTGTTTTTTTTTACCCTTTATTTTGTGTATGTGTAGTGTAGTGTAGTGTTTTTAGGGTACATTCATACGGGCGGGGGTTTACAGAGAGTTTTCAGCTGTTGCAAAACTACAACTCTCAGCATGCACTGACAGACCATGCATGCTGGGAGTTGTAGTTATGTAACAGCTGGTGGCACACTGGTTAGGAAACAATGAGTTAAGTAACAGACTACCACAGTGTTTCCGCACCAGTGCACCTCCAGCTGTTGCAAAACTACAACTTCCTGTATGCATGGTCTGTCAGTGTATGCTGGGAGTTTTAGTTTTGCAACAGCTGGAGGCACACAAGTTGGGAAACACTGAGTTAGGAAACAGACAGTGTTTCCCAACCAGTGTGCCACCAGCTGTTGCAAAACTACAACTCCCAGCATGCCCAGACAGCCGAAGGGCATGCTGGAAGTTGTAGTTTTGCAACAACTGGTGGAGAACAGTTTGAAGACCACTGTGTAGAGGTCTCCAAACTGTGGCCCTCCAAATGTTGCAAAACTTTAACTCCAAGCAAGCCCAGACATGCTGGGAGTTGTAGTTTTGCAACATCTACAAGTGCACAATTTGGAGACCACTATACAGTGGTGTCTAAACTGTAGCCCTCCAGGTTTTGCAAAACTACAACTCCCAGCATGCCCAGACAGCCTTTGGCTGTCTGGGCATGCTGGGAGTTGTAGTTATGAAACTACAAGGCAGCAGTGAAGATCACACCCAGATCTTCACTGCTGCCTCTGTCTCCGCCGCCTGCATTCTGCTGCAGCTAGCCACCCGATACCTACCGCCAGCCCCCTCTTCCACAGCGGCCAGTAACCGTCACCGCCATCGCTCCCCCGCTATTCCCGAACTTCCAGGGGTGGGCAGAGCAGGGGATCTCAACTTTAACCCCCCGTCCCTGCCCTGTGATTGGCCGATCAGTCCTGACCTGCAAATCACAGGGGATAGGAGGAGGTGGCACCCCTGCCAGAACGGCGGCACAGATCCGGACAAGGTAGGGCTCCTTTTAATCAGCGTCTCCCGCACTATCCACCATTACCTGTGGATAGTGCGGGAGAAAACAAGTGACTGTTTTCCTTTAAAGCAGAGCGGAGAGGAGACCCCGCTGGTCCCTGATTTAAAGTGGCCGCGGCCGTGCTGCTAAGCAGGCGCTGCTGCGGCCGCTTTAAATTAGTGACCAGAAGATTTATCGGCATATAACACGTAGGCAGGCTTTTTGTCTTAAATTTAAGTTTTAAAAGTGTGTGTTATACGCCGATAAATACAGTATGTTCTGTGTTGTGCTGTGATTAACCAGGAGAATAAGGTGGTCTGTATTACTGTGAACAGCAGAGCTCTGGTCCCAATCCCAAAATAGAGAGATGAAGAAATGACTGTGTACCATGGAGGGACTCTCTAAGTGTTTCCCAAGTGCAGTCCTTAAAGGGGTACTACACAGTTTATTTTATTTATTTTTTTTACCTCAACTGGTGCCAGAAAGTTAAACAGATTTATAATTACTTCTATTTAAAAATCTTAACCCTTGCAGTACTTCTGTATGATCCACAGGAAGTTCTTTTCTTTTTGAATTTCCTTTCTGTCTGGCCACAGTGCTCTCTGCAGACACCTATTTCCATGTCAGGAACTGTCCAGAGCAGGAGCAAATCCCATAGCAAACCTATCCGGTTCTGGACAGTTCCTAAAATGGACAGAGGTGTCAGCAGAGAGCACTGTGGTAAGATAAAAAGGAATAAAAAAAAATAAATAAAAAAAAAAGAACTTCCTGTGGAGCATACAGAAGCTGATATGTAAAGGAAGGGTTAAGATTTTGAAATAGAAGTAATTTATAAATCTGTTTTACTTTCTGGCACCAGTTGATTTAAGTTCCCCCAACAGGTCATGTTTTCAGGATTTCCTTAAAGGAGAACTGTGGTGTAAATGTGATAGGCTGAAGCGCACTGTCATGTAAGTTGCAGCAACAGGGAGAAGGCGGGGCATGACAGTGCACTCAGCCTATTACTGGCCGAGGCGAGACATCGCTGTGGCTGGCGATACGCTGCCTGCACTGTGACATTTCAAGCCTAAGAAGCCAGAAGCACCGGAGGAACGGGATGTCGACAACTCCGCGACAGGGGAACGTAGGAAGGGGAGTTAAAGTTTGTTTTTTATATTTTCGCAGCCCGGGCACAGGGGGGCTTAAAAAATTTATGCTGCAGTTCTCCTTTAATGTTCTTCACAGGTGATATAATTATGTTCAGGGCATCAGACATCATCACAATTATATTACCTGTGAAAGACCAAGGGAATCCTAAAAACAGGACTGGGGCTAAAAACCAGCCCTGGAAAAATAGTCATACCAGCCCTACAGCATTGCGTTATTGTAGCAGTCACTGGCTGCATGGAAGGGACAGGGAACCTGGCACTTGATTTGCCATGCCTCTATAAGAGAACTATGCTGTGGCTGCACCCTGAAGTCAAAGGGGTGCAGACTCAACATACAAGACAGTAATGTGGTATTAACGCTATGTAAAATCGACTTGGGGAAAACAGTAAAAAAAATAAAAAAATAAAATAAAATAAAAAGCAACCCTCACATTTTTGAACTTTTTTGCACACGAAGCAATGTCCAGCCTCAGGCGGTGATTGGATGGCTGGCCATGTGACGTCACGTCACCTAACCGAAAGTGCCAGATACCAGGAACAGAATTCTGTCATTTCAGTGGCAGTGTAAAAGCGAGGAATTTTAGAGAGGGTTTTTGTTTTTTTTACTGTCCCCCCTCCCGTCATAGATATTACATAGGGTTAAAATACGGTGGAAAGCATAAGGCTGGAACTCCACTGAGTTTTTTTTCCCAAAAACGCCATTAAAAACGCCAATTTTCCCGCACAGCGTTTTTTCAGTGAAAAACACTGCGTCCAGATGTTAGCTGCAAGTCAATAGTAAACTGCAAAATGCCAGATTCACTTGGCGTTTTTCAGTTTTTTAATCCTTTTGGCGTTTTTCAGCAGTTTCGGGCTCAGAGGCTGGATTTTCAAAACGCCCGACAAAACATAGTTTGGCGTTTTTTGCCCTGAAATCGTGGCGTTTTCCTCCCATAGAAGTCTATGGGAGAGCAAAAACGCCATGTTGCTTTTAAATTTTGCGTTTTTGCAGGCGGTTTTTATTCTTTTTTGGACTTTAGCGATCCAAAAAAGTGATGGAGATACCTATTTTATTAAAATTTCATAGGGTACCCTAAAAAAAATTATAAAAAAGATATAGTAGTGATGGAAAAAATTGTATATAACGACATTTATCTTTTTTTATTACGAAATGTTTATTAATTTTTAAACAGGGATCAATTTATGTGAGCGGGTAAAGCACTAAAAATGTAGCCGACAATAATAAAAATGTATTGTGTGTGCGTGTTTTTCACTTTTAGTTTAATTTTTTTTAGTAGTACTACTACCCCCAGCATGGAACACACTGTTCCATGATGGGGGTAGTAGTACCTGTACTAATTGACAGATCGCCCGTTGCAATCCTCCTGTATAATGTATAGATGCGGCAGCCGCTCTTCTATGGTCCCCTGTACTGATGTCTATATACACATATTCATATTTCCCACAGAGAGCTGTGATTGGCCAGATGGTTCCAGCCTATCACAGCTCTAGGAATATGTGTGTATATACGGCAGTGCAGGGGACCATAGAAGAGAGGCCGCTGCATCTATACATTATACAGGAGGATCACAGCGGGTGTCAGGAGTGATACCCAATGTGATATTTCCATAACTACAAGTACTACTACTCCCAACATGGAGTACACTCTGCTCCATGCTGGGAGCTGTAGTACCTGCATTAATAGACAGATCGCATCATGTGTCAGAAATTACACTCGCTGCGATCTGTCCATGCAGGTACTACAACTCCCAGCATGGAGCAGTGTGTGCTCCATGTTGGGAGTAGTAGTACCTGCAGTAAGGACCAGATCACAGCGGATGTCACTCCTCCTGACACCCGCTGCGATCCTGATGTGAATGTCGGGATCAGCTGTTCTCAGGGCTACAGAGCCGGGAGAACAGCTGATGCTGAGCCGTAGGTATACATCTTATATCTACTGCCCAGCAAGAACTTACAGTGAGCCTGCAATGTGTATACAGTATACACATTGCTGGCTCACTTAACCTCTTGCTGAGCTGTGCGCTTTGCGCAAGCCCAGCAAGGAAAGAGTTAACTTACACTGCTGGACAGTGTAGGTTAACCCTTTAGGTGGTATACACTATATACAGCTATCTATAGATAGCTGTATATAGTGTATAAAGAAGACGAAGTCTGCTTACTTCCTTCGAGTCCCGGGCAGGTCCGTGAAGTTCTGCCCCCTGGTGATGACATCATTAGGGGGCGGAGCTACAGAAGGGAACCAGGCTAGTAAATCTGAAGCTCTGTTCACATTGTCCGTTTTGTATAATGTGAACAGACCCATCTGGCAGTGTCTACTCAGACAGGGAGACTCCAGCTGTTGCTAAACTAAAACTCCCAGCATGCCCAGGCTGTCTGGGCATGCTGGGAGTTGTAGTTTTGCACCAATTGGTGGCTCTGTGTTTGGGTAGACATTGCATTATGGGTGCTCTCCCCAGTGGACAACGCCAAAAATGTCATAACCAATTTTTTGTGTTTTTTTTTCTTCTCTTTAAGATCCGTGTATGGAGAGGATTACGGCGGATTCGATGGATTACGGTGGATTTTTTTTTCTTTTAATAAAATGGTTAACGAGGGCTGTGGGGGAGTGTTTTTTTTAAATAAAATAATTTTTCCAATGTGTTGTGTTTTTTTTTAATTGAATCTTCAGGCTTAGTAGTGGAAGCTGGTCTTATTGACGGAATCCATTACTAAGCCATGGCTTAGCGCTAGCCCCCTAAACAGCTAGCGCTAACCCCCCCCCCCCCCCCCCCCCCCGGAAGAGCCGGTACTAACAGGCCCGGAGCGTCTAAAATGGCGCTCCTGGGCCTAGGCGGTAACAGGCTGGTGTTATTTAGGCTGGGGAGGGCCAGTGGTCCTCGCCCACCCTGGTAACGTCAGGCTGTTGCTGTTTGGTTGGTATTGTGCTGAGAAAGAAAATACAGGGAAAAAAATGCATAGGGTTCCCCGTATTTTCATTCTCAGCACAATACCAAACAAGCAGCAACAGCCTGACGTTACCAGGGTGGGCGAGGACCATTGTTACTGACCCACCGCAGCCTAAACAACGCCAGCTAGCGCTAAGCCCTGGCTTAGTAATGGATTCCGTCAATAAGACCGGCTTCCTCTACTAAGCCTGAAAATTCAATAAAAAAAAACACAACACATTGGAAAAAATTATGTTATTTTAAAAAAACACTCCCCCACAGCCCTCGTTAACCATTTTATTAAAAGAAAAAAATAATAATCCGCCGTAATCCATCGAATCCGCCGTAATCCTCTGCATACACGGATCTGAAACGAGAAGAAAAAAAAACACAAAAAATTGGTTATGACATTTTTGGCGCTGTCCACTGGGGAGAGCACCCATGATGCAATGTCTACCCAAACAGGGAGCCACCAATTGGTGCAAAACTACAACTCCCAGCATGCCCAGACAGCCTTTGGCTGTCTGGGCATGCTGGGAGTTGTAGTTTAGCAACAGCTGGAGTCTTCCTATCTGGGTAGACACTGCCAGAAGGGTCTGTTCACATTATACAAAACGGACAATGTGAACAGAGCTTCAGATTTACTAGCCTGGTTCCATTCTGTAGCTCTGCCCCCTAATGATGTCATCACTAGGGGGTGGAGCTACACTGACTCGTTGGGGACAGGGAGCGAGGAAGGTAAGTGTACCTCGTCTTCTTTATACACTATAGATAGCTGTATATACTGTATACTTCCCAAACGGCTATAGGAGCAGGGAGTTCTGTCAGTATAATGACAGGATTCCCTGCTCCTGTATAGTATACATGGGTACACTATGCACCCCTGTATACTAATCAGCCGGGGGAGGTGAGTAGTGATGGTATACATCGCTCCTCATCTCCTTACACTCTCTGGACCGGGCGCTCAGCATCCGACCCACAGAGTGGTACCCAGAAAGAAGACAGTGAGAAAACTGCCACAGGGGACAAAATTGGCTATTTCCACACACTAGGAAAAACGCAAGAAAAACTGCCAACATGCAAGGAAAATTCGTGGCAGTTTCCCTGGCAGTTTTTCCTGGCGTTTTTGCTGGTGGGAAAAAATCTCAATAGAATCCTAGCCTAACACTGGTGCAGGCATTGCGACATTGAGACATAGTTTGAAAATGCTACCAGAATACAGGTAAATAGTAACAGGGGCTGGTCCTGGCGGCTGCTCCCTGCCCAGCCAGCTTGATTGACACGTCTCTCTTGTCTATAGCAGTGTATAGGGAGACCCTGGAAGACAGTGGTCAGCACTACAAAGTCCAACACTACACCTTTTCCCGACTTTGCAGGTTCCTGCATACAGATGGGGTGCTCAATCCCAATAGTTTATAGCAGTAAGCATAACAGTCTCACAGTAGAACATTATTGGAAGCACTCACCATTCAACTGGGCAACATTTCCTTTGCACAGTCTTTGATAAATCTTCCCTAGGTCTCAAAACTGTGGACTGTGCATGCTGGGAGTTGTCACTTTGCTGGGAGTTTTAGTTTAGCAACAGCTGGAGATCCACAGTTCGGAGACCATTGATACAGGGAGAGATGCGTCACCTGCCCTGTCAGGGCCAGATTAAGGCTGCTTGGAGGACGGAGCACTTTAGTATGATGGGGCCCCCCTTCCCCGAAAAAAAAAAAAACAATGCCGACACAGACACATCCCTAAACCTCAACCCCCCTGTGCATGTTTTCAAATATGACAATTAACAAGCCTTCACCAAGGCATGGGCATTTCAGACTATGCAGCCCATTTTTTGGTGGGGGTCCATCTGCTGGGACCCCCATTAATTACCTCAGTTCTAGTGGCTTTCCACCTACTGAAAATCTACAACTCCCATAATGTCTTGAGAGCCTTAGGCATGATAGAAATTGTAGTTTTGCAACAGTTGGAAAGTCACAGATTGGGCTACAGTTTCACTCATGATCACCTAGTCAGAAAGAATACACAATGATCTAATGGCCCCCAGGTGACGTCTTCTCTGTTGTCTTCCATTTTCTGGTGGCTTCCAGCTAAATCTTCCTCTGCAGAGTGTGATGCTCAGACATCATTGGTTCCTCACTTTGTCAGCAGATCTTTATCCTGTATATGAAAAAATGATCAATATGAGCCTGTTAGACACTGTGCCCCCTGAATATAACCCCTCCAAACACTAAGCCCCTGAAAATACTGCCACACACTGTTTCTTCCCAGTTTGGCTGAATCCCACCTCTCTACTGTTCTCCTCCAGACCCCTTTGTCCCCCCCAGACCTCTGTGTACCCTCCTCCAGACCCCTGTTTTCTCCTCCCTGACCCCTCAGTCACGCCCAAATCCCCCAATTCTCCTACAGATCCCTCAGTCACCTCCCCCCCCCCCGACCACTCAGCCACCCCCAGTCCTCCTCAATACCCCTCTTTCCCATCCTCCACTGACCCCTCAGTAACCCCCAGACTCCTCAGTCCTCCTACAGATCCCTCAGTCACCGCTAGACCCCTATGTCATCATCCTCCTCCAGATCCCTCTCTTCCCTCCTTCTCCAACCCCTCAGTCCTCTTCCAGAGATCCTCATCACCCCACCGTCCCTTTCTCCAGACTCCTTTGTCCTTTTTATTTAGACTCTGTTCCCCACATACTGTTTCCTGAGTCCTGTCCCTGTACTATTACATCACTGTGTATTATCCTTGTTATGTGACGTCATACATACATATTCATACATACTGTACACATTACATACTGTACATGCATGCACCATATACACACAACACACATACTGTACACAATACATACTGTACATGCATCATATAAACACACCACAGATACTGTACACGATACATACTGTACATGCATCATATACACACAACACACATAATGTACACATTACATACTGTACATGCATCATACACACAGAAACTGTACAAATTACATACTGTACATGCATGCATTATGTACACACAACACATACTGTACACATTACATACTGTACATGCACTATATATACACACAACACACATACTGCACACATTACATACTGTACATGCATTATATACACACAACACACATACTGTACAGAGTACATTCTGTACATCACAACACACATACTGTACACATTGCATACTGTACATGCATCATACACACACAACACACATACTGTACACAATACGTACTGTACATGCATCATATACACACAACACAGATACTGTACACAATACATACTGTACATGCATCACATACACACAACACACATACTGTACACATTACATACTGTACATGCATCATACACACAAACTGTACAAATTACGTACTGTACATGCATGCATTATATACACACAACACATACTGTACACATTACATACTGTACATGCACTATATACACACACAACACACATACTGCACACATTACATACTGTACATGCATTATATACACACACAACACACATACTGTACACAGTACCTACTGTACATCACCACAACACACATACTGTAAGCATTACATACTGTACATGCATCATAAACACACATACTGTACAAATTACATACTGTACATGCATGCATTATATACACACACAACACATACTGTACACATTACATACTGTACATGCACTATATACACACACAACACACATACTGCACACATTACATACTGTACATGCATTATACACACACAACACACATACTGCACACATTACATACTGTACATGCATTATACACACACAACACACATACTGCACACATTACATACTGTACATGCATTATATACACACAGCACACATACTGCACACATTACATGCTGTACATGCATTACATACACACACAACACACATCCTGCACACATTACATACTGTACATGCATTATATACACATACTGCACACATTACATACTGTACCTGCATCATGTTCACACAACATACATACTGTACACACTACATACTGTACATGCATGCTTCATATACACAACACATACTGTACACATTACATACTGTACATGCATTATATATACACACACACACAACACATACTGCACACATTACATACTGTGCATGCATTATATACACACACAGCACACATTACATACTGTACATGCATTATATACACAAATACTGCACACATTACATACTGTACATACATTATATATACACAGAACGCATACTGCACACATTACATACTGTACATGCATTATATACACACAGCACACATACTGCACACATTACATACTGTACATGCATTATATACACACACAGTACACATACTGCACACATAACATACTGTACATGCATTACATACACACACAGCACACACTACATACTGTACATGCATTACATACACACACAACACACATACTGCATACATTACATACTGTACATGCATTATATACACACAGCACACATACTGAACACATTACATACTGTACCTGCATTATATACACACAGCACACATACTGCACACATTACATACTGTACATGCATTATATACACACAGCACACATACTGCACACATTACATACTGTACATGCATTATATACACACAGCACACATACTGCACACATTACATACTGTACATGCATTACATACATACAAACAGCACACACTACATACTGTACATGCATTATAAACACACAGCACACATACTGCACTCATTACATACTGTACATGCATTACATACATACAAACAGCACACACTACATACCGTACATGCATTATATACACACATACTGTACACATTACATACTGTACATGCATTATATACACACAGCACACATACTGTACACATTACATACTGTACATGCATTATATACACACAGCACACATACCGTACATGCATTATATACACACATACTGTACACATTACATACTGTACATGCATTATATACACACAGCACACATACTGCACACATTACATACTGTACATGCATTATATACACACACAGTACACATACTGCACACATAACATACTGTACATGCATTACATACACACACAGCACACACTACATACTGTACATGCATTACATACACACACAACACACATACTGCATACATTACATACTGTACATGCATTATATACACACAGCACACATACTGAACACATTACATACTGTACCTGCATTATATACACACAGCACACATACTGCACACATTACATACTGTACATGCATTATATACACACAGCACACATACTGCACACATTACATACTGTACATGCATTATATACACACAGCACACATACTGCACACATTACATACTGTACATGCATTACATACATACAAACAGCACACACTACATACTGTACATGCATTATATACACACAGCACACATACTGCACTCATTACATACTGTACATGCATTACATACATACAAACAGCACACACTACATACCGTACATGCATTATATACACACATACTGTACACATTACATACTGTACATGCATTATATACACACAGCACACATACTGTACACATTACATACTGTACATGCATTATATACACCCAGCACACATACCGTACATGCATTATATACACACATACTGTACACATTACATACTGTACATGCATTATATACACACAGCACACATACTGCACACATTACATACTGTACATGCATTATATACACACAGCACACATACTGCACACATTACATACTGTACATGCATCACAGGTCCCTCTCTGCAGCCCCCCCCCACACATCAATGGTGCCCCTCTGCAGCCCCCCTCCCACATCACAGGTCCCACTCTGCAGCCCCCCCTCCCCCCCACATCAAAGGTGCCCCTCTGAAGCCCCTAACATCACAGGATCACAGGTCCCCCTCTGCAGCCCCCCCCCACATAACAGGTCCCCCTCTGCAACCCCCCCCCACATAACAGGTCTTCCCTCTCCAGCCCCTAACATCACAGGTCTCCCTCCCCTCTGCAGCCCCCCCCCCCGCCACATCACAGGTCTCCCCCTCTGCACCCCCCCCACATCACAGGTCTCCCCCTCTGCAGCCCCCCCTCCCACATCACAGGTCTCCCCTCTGCAGCACCTAACATCACAGGTCTCCCCTCTGCAGCCCCTAACATCACAGGTCTCCCCTCTGCAGCCCCTAACATCACAGGTCTCCCCCTTGCCAGATCCCCACACACACACCACATAACAGGACTCCCACCGTTTCTCTTACATAGTAATAACATTAGGTTCCCTTTTCCTCTCACCCAGTATAGTAGATATTCCCCCGAGCAGCTGCAATCACTGTGTGCTGACAGGAGGAGGGGCCAGGAGCAGTGAGGAGGCAGAGAGTAGAGGTGAGTGTAGCCTCAGACCTGTGTGTGATGTTGCAGCTGCGGTGCACACAGGTCCAGACACTGCTGACGGACTGACACAGTGACTTGTCAGGACTCAGGTAGCCTGCGCTCCAGCCACTGCCGGCCCACAGGGCAGCGGCCTATCAAGAATTTTCCCGGTATCCCGGTAGGCCAGTCCGGCCCTGCCTAAAAACATGAGTTGTTGGGGGACCGAGAAATACTGCTTTAGAATATCATACAGCAGCACATAGATTGTCTGCAGCTCTCAGAAAGGACTCAATGGGGGAGATTTATTAACCCCTTCAGGACTCAGGGTTTTTCTGTTTTTGCACTCTCGTTTTTTCCTCCTTACCTTTAAAAAATCATAATTCTTTCAATTTTGCACCTAAAAATCCAAATGATGGCTTATTTTTTGCGCCACCAATTCTACTTTTTAGTGACATCAGTCATTTTATCCAAAAATCTATTGCAAAACAGAGAAAAAAATCATTGTGCAACAAAATTGAAGAAAAAACACCCTTTTGTAACTTTTGGGGGCTTCCGTTTCTACGCAGTTAAAAAGACACCTTTTCTTTATTCTGTAAGGTCCAAACGATTAAAATGATACCCTACTTATATACGTTTGATTTTGTATAAATTCTGGAAAAAATCATAACTACATGCAGGAAAATGTATACGTTTAAAATTGTCATCTTCTGACCCATATAGCTTTTTTATTTTTCTGCTTACAGGGCGGTATGAGGGCTCATTTTTTGCGCTGTGATCTGAAGTTTTTATCGGTACCATTCTTGTATTGATAGGACTTTTTTATCGCTTTTTATTTATTTTTTCATGATATAAAAAGTGACCAAAAACACGCTATTCTGGACTTTCGAATTTTTTGGCGCGTACCCCATTGACCGTGCGGTTTATTCATCGATGCATTTTTATAATTCAGGCATTTCGGCATGCGGTGATGCCACATATGTTTCTTTTTATTTGCACAGTTTTTTTTTTTATGGCAAAAGGTGGGTGATTCAAACTTTTATTAGGGAAGGGGTTAAATGATCTTTATTAACTTTTTTGTTTCACTTTTTTTTTTTTGCAGTGTTATAGCCCTAGCCCTATAACACTGCACCCACTGCTCTTTCACATTGATCTTTGTTATCTCATAGGAAACCATTGATTGATGATTTTGCCGCTGGACTGCTCATGCCTTGATCTCAGGCACCGAGCAGTCATTCGGCGATCGGCGACGCAGGTGAAAACCCTCCTTGTGTTTGCCAGCTGTTTGAACAGCCCACTGAGCTAACCGGCAGTACTTTACTTTCACTTCAGACACGGCAATCAACTTTGAATACCGTGTCTAAAGGGTTAATAGCACGCGACACCACAATCAGTGGCGCACGCTATTAGCCACGGATCCTGGCCATTGTTAGAGGCCGGGCCCAACCCGCGTTATAGAAAGGGAGCAGACTCAGGGCACACAGGTACGCCCTGCGTCCTTAAGGGGTTAATACCTGTTCAGAGGAAAAGTTGCTGAGTTGCCCATAGCAACCAATCAGATCACTACTTTCATTTTTGAAAAGGCCTCTGAAAAATCAAAGAAGTGATCTGATTGGTTGCTATGGGCAACTCAGCAACTTTTTCTCTCCTGTCGGTAAACCTGCTATAAAACATTCTTAAACCAAAGTGCCTCTTCAGTAAGGAGGCAATGAACACTAATCAGATGCGGCATACAAACAACACAATTCAGAAGGCATACACCCACAAACTAACATAGTAAACAGCAGATATATGAAAGGAAATAAATCCAGCAATTCCTTGTGCTTGATGAAGCAGTCAATAGCATCTTTTATTTCACACAATTTAACTGTACCAACTAATACACTAGTTTGTATATGTATAACATTTAAATTGTTTCATATATATATAGGCTGTAGTGGATTAGTTTTCTTGTTACTTTCATATAAACATGGCTTAACTATTTCAATTATGTCTAAAGGAGGTTACCTGTCTGATGATGAGTATCTCTAAAGATTTGTGGCTGATCTTTTACCGCATTTCTAATTTTCTATTGTTCCTAAGCTAGTGCGTGGACCCTAGCTTCTATGACTGCACCCAAATTGTTCCCATTCATTTGGGAAACCCCCATGATTCCGCTGTGTTAAAACACCCAGCTTATAGCCTCCGACCCTTGACAAAGCTGATTTGTTCAGCGAAATGTCGGGGAGGCTATTAGCTAGGTGTTTTAACACAGCGGATCCATGGGTGTTTCCTATATAATAGAGAAAAATTTGGGACCAGTAGCTAAAGTGTGCTGGATAACAGGCTCACAGTAATAAGCAGACAACTGGATCCCAATATTTGGTCCCCGCAAGTGATTGTGCAATACTCACTACACGCATATCACCCTGTTACCGCTGGAATTTAAAACATAGTTTTGGGGTATATTTTAAGAGAGTAAATAATACAGGTGGGAGGGCCCCCTCCCGTAGGCTTGCATTGAGGGGCTGAGCGTGACGTCACACGGGGCGGAGGCATGACGTCACATGCCGCCGGCCCTGTGGTCGCCGGTAATCAGACCCGGAGAGAACACGCTCCGGTGACTGATTACAAATGGGGTGCCACGTGCAAGATCACGGGAATCCCCAGCGGCGGGACTCCTAAATGCAACATACCCCCAAAAACCATGACAGCAAAATTTGCTCTCCATAATCCCACAGTTTCTCTTTCCCTCTTGAGCCATGTTGTGTACATTCTGAGTATAATACCAACACACACTGCACTCTCTGAATATAAACCAGCCACACACCTACCCTCTAAATACAATACTACCATACACTGCGCTCTCTGAATATAATACTACCACACACTGTACCCTCTGAATATACTACCACATACTGGATCCTCTGAATATAACCTTGCCATACAGTGCACCGTCTGAATACAATACCATAACAGCAATAGCACCCCTCATCATCTGTTAGATGATACTACTACAACGGGAGGGGGGAGATTGGTGGTGTTGCTGGTGGATGATGGGGGTGCTACTGCTGGGGGAAGGGTGTTGGTGGTAGATGATGAGGGTGCTACTGCGGGGGGGGGCATTAGGTAGGCAGCAGTTCCCCCACATTAGGTACCAGGTTTTCCACATTAGGTAGCAGGTTTCCCACATTAGGTAGCAGGTTACCAACATTAGGTAGCAGGTTCCCCACATTAGGTAGTAGGTTTACCGCATTAGGTCATAAGTTAGCAGGTTCCCCAAATGAGGGTTCTCCACATTAGGTAGCAGGTTCCCCACATTAGGTCATCAGGTGGCAGGTTCCCCACATTAGGTCATTATGTAGGAGGTTCCCCACGTTAGGTAGCAGGTTCCCCATATTAGGTAGCATAGTCCCCCCCATCCCCCTCCCTGACACACACACACACACACACACACACAGACACACACAGACACACACACACACTTACCTGGCCTGCACAGCGCATCTCCTCTCCGGTGGCGGCCCATGAGTGACGTCACTGACTTCACTGACGTCACTGCGCGGGTCTGCAGAGGGACGTCACTTGCGCAACGTCCCTCATCAGACCCGGGCCGGTCGGCCGCTGGCGCAACTGCAAAGTTAATAGGGTTCTATTGGAATGGGGGGGTGTAGCGCGGATGCAGCCGGGGGGGGTGCTGAGCGGCATGGTGTCACCCCATCGGGCTGGTGTCACCCGTTGCGGCCCGCGCCCCAGTCGCTACACCACTGCAGAAAGGCCCCTTAAACCAACCTTAACCTTAACTGGTCCTTGAAAGAATTTTTAGATTTAGATTGTTGCGTGAAAATTTGGAAAATTGCTGCTATACTTTGAAGCCCTCTAATGTGCTCAAAAAGTAAAAACATGTCAACTTGATGATGCCAACATAAAATAGAACAGTCCACAAGTATATCCAGCTCACCCCTAACAAGTTTCCACACACGCGCAACGGACTCAGCCCGGACTAGGCTGTCAGCATACAAGAAGAAGGAGAATGTCCAGCGCAGTAGAAGCTCAATTGCAGATAAAATTTATTCTGACACGGCAGTACAGGTAAAAGAACAGCAGTGACGCGTTTCGACCGCTTAAGCGATCTTAGTCATACTGGTATACGGTTCAAACTGTTGGATGTCCTATATAGGGGAGGTGCTCACACCCACAGTGGGTGTGAGCACCTCCCCTATATAGGACATCCAACAGTTTGAACCGTATACCAGTATGACTAAGATCGCTTAAGCGGTCGAAACACGTCACTGCTGTTCTTTTACCTGTACTGTCATGTCAGAATAAATTTTATCTGCAATTGAGCTTCTACTGCGCTGGACATTCTCCTTCTTCTAACATAAAATAGACATATTGTTTAGGTGAATCAAAATATAATTTATTTGAAGTGTCCATTTTCCTTACAAGCAGAGAGTTTCAAAGTTAGAAAAATGCTAAATTTTCTACATTTTCACGAAATTTTGGGATTTTTCACCATGAAAGGATGGAAGTAACGCCGAAAATTTACCACTATGTCACAGTAGAATATGTAATGAAAAAATAATCTCGGCATCAGAATAAAAGGTAAAAGCATCCCAGGGTTATTAATGCATAAAGTGACAGTGGTCAGATTTGAGTCATTAAATAAGCACTGTCAGATAAAAAAAAAAAACTTTTGATATGTTGTAAAGCATGCAAAATGTTGTAAAGCATGCAAAAAGGTTTTGCAATTGCTTTCATTAGAAAATGTTCAGCATTTCATACTGAAAACAACAGTCAAACAACTGCCCCCCCCCCCTGCCTGCTTGGACACATACTAGTCCTGCTGTGTCCATGCGTCATCACCATGTCATGGACCCACTTCCTTGATTGACAACTGTGTCCCGCTACTGTCAGTGAGGAGAAGCTGGGAGTTGTAGTTTTGCTAATGCTAGGGGAGATGTGAGCAGACAGCATACTGAGGGAGGGGCGGAGACCTGCACAGTGAGGACATGCCCCCTCCCTATGAGAAGAATTCAGACTAATGAGCTAAATTAAAAGTGAAATAAAAAAATAAATAAAGGTGCTAGACACATAAAAATGTATATAGATGTATATAGTCAGGATTAGGTACTGAGTGATATGTTTAAAAAAAAAAAAGATTTTTTTGTTGGATCTGACGGGTACGCTTTAAGGTGAAAATAGGCCCTAAGGGGTTAAAGCCAATAACTAATCAACAGCCAATAACTGTTCTAGACTTTGCATGTGTAATAAATAAGCATTCTTCTCAAGAGTTTAGTTGTTTACCTTTAGACTTGTCAGTTTATATTAATATGGTTATATGGTGACATAACAGGTTTTAAATATGGCAGGGGACACGTTAAAAATAAAATAAGTTAAAGGGGTGTGTACCCTATCGACAACCGCGTTTCTTACGATGCCTGTTTACTGATGGTGTTTTTGTACTTTACTTGAACTTTGTACTTTGAGTAAAATTTATAAAATGTTAATATAAAAAAAAAAAAAAGTTAAAGGGGTTCTCCGTTGCTTAGACATCTTATCCCTTATCCAAAGGTTAGGGGATAAGATGCCTGATCACGGGAGTCTCGCCGCTGGGGACCCCCGTGATCTTGCACGCGGCACCCGTTTGTAATCAGTCCCCAGAGCGTGTTTGCTCCGGGACTGATTACCGGCGACCACAGGGCGGGCGGCGTGTGACGTCACGCCCCCCGCCCCGTGTGACGTCACGCTCCGCCCCTCAATGCAAGCTACGGGAGGGGGCGTGACAGCTATCACGCCCCCTCCCGTAGGCTTGTATTGAGGGGCGGAGCGTGACGTCACACGGGGGCGGAGGCGTGACATCACACGCCGTCGGCCCTGTGGTCGCCGGTAATCAGACCCGGAACGAACACACTCCAGGGACTGATTACAAAGGAGGTGCCACGTGCAAGATCAATGGGGGTCCCCAGCGGCGGGACTCCCGTGATCAGGCATCTTATCCCCTATCCTTTGGATAGGGGATTAGATGTCTAAGCACCGGAAAACCCCTTTAAATTCACCTACTCTCTACCCTAATCCCTTACAACTGCTATTCTAACACCTCCCAGTCCCTGCCTGTCAACACATCATTCTGGTTCCTGTGACCAGTTTTCTCAGTAGAAGAGTAGGAGCCAATAGTAGCTGAGGTAGGACACTGCTGTGGCCAGTGACTGGCTGAGTGGGCTCATCATGCTAAAACGACTCATAACAGGAACCAGGAAGCATTAGTAATGAGAAAGGCCTGGAAAATATCAAAAGGAATCTGTAGAGGCTAGGTGTGTACAACAATTTTTATGTTAAACTTGCCCGCAACCATATGTTAAAAATGTTATCTCACCAGATAACCCCTTTAAGGGAGAAGTCTCATGGTAAAAAAAAATTCTATAACGCCCAGGCTGCCTGCAAATAAAACAATAAACAGGACTCACCTGCCTCTTCTCCCTCCGTGTCTTGGTATCCTGCTCTGCTCCTCCGCCACGGACTTCTTTCTGGTCCGGCCATGGTCAGGGTGTTACGAAGCTGGTCTGCAAATCGCCGGCCACAGTGAAGTGTCACCTTGGCTGGCGATGGTCTAACCGGCAGTGTGATACATTGAGCCTTGACGACCACTTCCTGTTTTTTGTCACACAATGTATATTACAAATACAAATATAATGTTATTATCTACATTATATAAAAAAGTTTTTGCAAATGATGCTGTCCAGAGTAAGAGCAAATCCCCATAGCAAACCTATCCTGCCCTGGACAGTTCCTGACATGGACAGAGGTGGCAGCAGAGAGCACTGTAGTCAGACTGGAAAGAAATACACAACTTCCTCTGTAGTATACAGCAGCTGATAACCATTGGAAGGATGAAGATTTTTAAATAGAAGTAATTTACAAATCTGTTCAACTTTCTGGCACCAGTTGATTTGAAAACATTTGTTCTCCACTAGAGTACCCTTTTAAGCTCACAGATTTCTTAAACCTTAAAATCATATCCAAAGAATCTTTAATGAAACAGTTAGTTTGACTAGATTTTCCAATTTACTTTTAGGGTAAATGCACAGTATATGGATTTGTTCACAGCAGATTATATTGCCAGCAAAGGTGATTTCTGAAATCTCATCTACACAAAGTGGTAATTTATGTCATGGATTTGTCGTGGATTGTCCGGATTAAAATCAATGGGAAAGATAAAACCTGCACCAAATCCACAACAAATCCGCAACTATTATAAATATCCAAACAAAATCCACAGCATTTTGTCAGGATTTTTGTGATCTACAGTAGATTTTTTCTGCAAGTTATCTGCAAGTGTTAGCGGCAGAGTTTAATTTTAGAAGAGTATAAAAAGCCACCTGGAAAATCCCAGAAATAATAAACATATACTGTGCACTGTAAATAAGATGTTCCTGTGCAGTTTATCTCAGGATGACTTACCTCACAGTATTCTGTGACAATGCAGAAGCTAGCATTCTCTAGGAAGCTAGAGTGAAACTTGACGATAGCTGGGTGATCTAGCTTTGACAGCAGCTGTGCTTCCAAGTTAGCTTCAACAGTTTCATTTGGGTTCAGCTCCCCGACAGCTATTTCCTTTAGGACTTTTCTGTAACAACAAATAGATATTTTTAAGAATCTGCCCCCCCCAATTCAATAAAATGTTTAAAGCTGGAATGGGTTGACCCGATAAGTAGCAGATTAGCAAAATGACGGGACAAAATACGTAGTGTTATACACGACTGCAGGATCAGATTATACACATCTATTATATAAGAAACACAGTAACCGCACTCACCGATAGGCTTCAGCCAGCCGATTCCGCTTCATCTGCTTCCACGGATGTACCCATTTACAGACTCGATGCAGGGCTGAGCATCAAGTCTGGAACCGGGTATGTCTGTAGAAACAGATGAAGTGGAGTCAGCTGGCTGAAGCCTAGCGGTGAGTGCGGGTTACTGTGTTTCTGCTATACAAGATGATATTAGTGACTTGGATTTTTCTGGTCCCCAGCACCGCTGGACCCGTGTACTTAAGACTCCTGCAGTGATAAAAGTACCATTGCCCAGTTTACCTGACTGCTATGTAGCAATAGTGCCACTAAATCTTTTGAGAATTTTTCATAATATCAGATTATATGCAGGTTGTTTTGTTTCATGTAACTATAGGTAAAAAACACACAATGGTTGGATTTGTTCTTCAATAAAGACTATTGTGAGAGTCACTTATTTGTATCTGCTGCATTACTACAAAATGGACCTCGTTGGCCTCAGTGGTCCCATGTTGTTTGCCGTATGCCACAATATGTACTTGACTGTTGTCAATAGTCTGAAACAACATAAACTTAGTTCACAATAGCCCTATTTACACCTTTAAAATATATTAAGGATAAACACACTGTAGGGTAAAGAACTATGGTAAAAAGGGTTGTTTACAAAGAAGCTGCCATCAATGTTACCTGCATTAACCTGATGGTACAGATGTGTAGTGCGGGTGTCACTGATAATAAGCATACTTACCTATCCCTGATCTGTAGCCATCTCTGTCTGTTATCTTCCTCGTTTGGGCAGCAGACTTGGTGCACAGGAGGAGGTCCAAGATCACACTAATGTTTCTGCTGATGCTTGCCTAGTCTGCTCGCTGCCGGGTCAAGTGAAGCAGTAGCAGTGACATCAGCTTGTTCCTCCTGTGCATCCAAGCTTGCTACCCGAATAAGGAAGATAACAGTCAAAGGGGACCACAGATCAGGGGAAGGTAAGTATTGTTATCATCAGTGTCCCCCACACTACATACCTGTACCAACAGATTAGTGCAGGTTCCCTTTAAATAACACTAAATGGTAAAAAATAAAGGAACAAAAAAGGACTTCATTCCACCCTTTATTTACGCCTTTCTTTTTATCCTAGTCTGCCTTGTATTGCAATTAAATCCCTGAGAAATGAAAACTTTGCCTCTGTCTCTGGCTGTAAGGCAAGTCAGTAACATAAGGCTGAACGCACAAGGTTGTCAGCCACATGCAGCTGGAATTCAGCAGTCAATTGATGCATTGAATGGTTGCCGCATTCTGAATGCATGTGGCCGACAGTCTGTGTGTTTTCATCCTAATAGAAGATCAAAAACAATAATACCAGATCCTTTAGCTAAGCCTCAATCCTTAGCTGTCTTCCAGGTGAAAATGAAAGGGTCAGGAGGAACTTGATACCTATGTTCTCTTCAAGTTTCTATAATATTGTTCAAGGAGTATGCATAAAATTCTCTTTAATAAAAAATTAAAAAAAAGCAAGCCAAGTTTTGTTACTTATTTCTTAGTAAACTTGCAATGGTTGTTTTTACAACTGTTCTTAAAGGGGAACTCTGGTGGAAAACTTTTTTTTTTAATAAGTCAACTGGTGCCAGAAAGTTAAACAAATTTGTAAATTACTTCTATTAAAAAAATCTTAATCCTTCCAGCACTAATTAGCTGCTGAATATTACAGAGGAAATAATTTTATTTTTGAAACACAATGCTGCTGACTGCTGACATCACGAGCACAGTGCTCTCTGCTGACATATCTGTCCATTTTAGGACCTGTCCAGAGCAGCATATGTTTGCTATTGGGATTTTCTCCTACTCTGGACAGTTCTGAAAATGGACAGAGATGTCAGCAGAGAGCACTGGGCTAGTGATGTCAGCAGAGAGCTCTGTGTTCCAAAAAGAAAATAATTTAATAGAAGTAATTTACAAATCTGTTTAACTTTCTGGCACCAGTTGACTTAAAAAAAAGTTTTCCACCGGAATGCCCCTTTAAGTTCATTGTAAACAATTCCCAACATAGGTTAAACTGTATAAAAACCTCAAAAAATGAGTTTACTCAGTTTTTGTGGTTCTTGCATAGCATTTAGGAGTTCCCCTTTTGTCTTTTGATTACATGATTTAGACATGATGTAGACACTATTTGTAGCTTATATGATGGCGATTCTGGCATAACGGTCTAGTAGGACTTGTGTATTACAGGTTATACTGTGAAGAAGTGTACTGCAACAAGGGTAAACACTGAGAACTAACTTCAACTCTACAGAATTCATGTTTTACTATTGTTATATCTCCTTTTCTTTTAGACATGATCAATGATTTTGATCCATATTCATTTGGTTATTCTAACCTCAAACCATATTTAATAAACCGACATGACAGTTTTTTCTTGATTATCAATGTATCCAGTTTTAGAGGGGAGTTGCCCATTAAAGAGATACAGGCATTGATAGTCACATACAGAAGTGGCTATGTAAGCATCTGTTTTATCTCTGTAGAATAATAATAACTTTTTATTTATATAGTGTCCACAGATTCTGCACCGCTGTACACTCAAATTGGTCTCTGTCCCCAAATTCACCTATCAATAAGTACAAAACGCATATCAAGAAACAAAGTCCTGCACTCACCGTGATCCAACGCTGCTACAGGAGAGGCCGGAAGAAGTGCACTCTTGCACAAAACTACCGGTTGTTGCCTCTGAGCCCCCATGCAAGCCCTATTACCTCCATAATGCCTCTCCTGTAGCAGCGGTGGATCGCGGTGAGTGCAGGACTTTGTTTCTTGTTATGCGTTTTGTACTTACTGATGCCTTTCTTGCCCTCGCACCACCATACCACCCTATGGACATTCATAGTATCTGAGTTCTCAGGGCTGATTACTCCAGGCGATATTGTTCACTCATAGAACATTTTTAGTTCCTGAATGGTGCCTCCTACTTCTGTCTTTGCATCTTAGTTAGTATATCACCTATAGGTAAGTTTTGGAGTGTGGGAGGAAACCGGGGCACCCAGTTGAAACCAATGTAAACACGGTGAGAACATACAAACTCATTGCAGATGTTGTCCTAGGTAGGATTTGCCCAGCGCTGCAAGAGAACAGTGCAAACCACTGAGTAACCGTGCTGCCCAGAACTAATGGAACTAATAAAGCTACCATAATTCACATAAAGATGATACATATATATATATATATATATATATATATATATATATATATGAAATCGAAGGCACTGGAGTTGTAGTAAAATAACCTCATTCAAGTTAATATTCCATCTTGAGATACATAATCTTTTTTAAATAATAGGTCAGCCACTACTGTATCTGCTTAAGATGTTGACAGGCAGGCACTAAGAGTGCCACAAAAGGTTAACCCATATAGGACACAGGGCATAAATGTTCCCCCTGCGCCCGCTCCTGGTCTTTGAAGCATGCTCAGGGGCTGAGCGCGCTTTATTCCAGGTGGGTCCTCTTCTGTTCAGGAGCATTCCACACTTGTTTGTAAACACAATGTTACATAAATGCCAAGTTGTTGCATAAAAATATGTGTATGACAGCAGAGATGCAGTAAAGGATTATGACAACGATGATGTTATCTATGACAATGATGATGTTATCTATGACAATGATGATGTTATCTATGACAATGATGATGTTATCTATGACAATGATGATGTTATCTATTGTTGTTTTGAGGAGGATGATGTTGGACCTTTTAGTAATGATGTCACTAATCACAATGACATAATCTTTTCAGCCATCAAAGTTATTAAAAGGGAAACTTCGGTACTCAACAAGGGGATAAGTGTCTGATCGCAAGGGTCCCCCCCCCCTCCTGCAATCTCCTGCCTGGCACCCCGCTTTCGCAATGCATGGAGCAACTGCCATTTCATGCAAAGGAAGTAGAAAGACAAGCGCTCCATTAGGTATATTGTTAAGCCCCAGTGTGAGGTAGATAACGAATGACTGCTCACCCTGGTTGGTTGTGTAGCTTCATACACAACAGTGATGATGGCTTACATATAGTAGGTCGTTAGGTTGCCCTTCGGTGACTGGTATATGCAAGGATGGCTTCGAGGAGGGACCCGGCTCAAATGGCGCTGACCGACCATGACAAGGTATGGAGCATAAAAGAGGATTTTATTGACCAAGATGCAACGCGTTTCGCTGCGCTTGTGCAGCTTCCACAGGCATGACAAATGAGGTACAACAGCATGTTTCGAACGGTAGGAATTAACCCCATCTTTAACAAGGCAAGAATCAGACAAAAAAGACAACAGGAGGAATTAACCCCCTGTGTGTCTAATATTACCCACATTGCAAGTTGCCGTGGGCAGTCGCATAATGCGAATATCGTGGCAAATCGCAATGTGCAGTTAACATGAGCATTAACACCAAGTTAAGTTGAAGTTACAAAAAATAAAATATAAAAATCATAAAATTATTACAAAACATACATGCATTTTTACAAAATATACAATGAGCATACAATACTGTATGGGGGGGGTCAATGTGACAGGCTTGAAGATCCAATAGGATTCACGGTTAATTCATTTTTGATAACGATTAGGAGTTGTTTACGGGATAGTTTCTAAAATGATAAGATGTAAATCATTAATGTCATTATTATGTACAATAGAAAAATGACGGGATACACTATGTAATAAGAATTTTTTGTAATACTGGATCTGTGTTTGCACATACGTGATCGCACAGTTTGAATAGTGCGAACGCCAGCTACAATACAACAGATATACCCCGAATTGAGTATCACAACTCACCCTATGAGTAATAGAAAATGTTCGGTTAGTTTGAAAAGAATCAAACACAGTACTGGGGGTACCAATCATGGAACAGCATAAGCATCGTACCTTATTAAAGGGGCAACAACCCATCACTGTTGATTTAGAAGAAATTTGGATCTCATCAATGCTATTTTTTAACCTATTCGGTGCCACTAAGCTTTGCAAATTGCTGGATCGCCTGACTGTCACTCCAGGGGTCACAGGTACAATGTCTTTTAAAACAGGATCACTGCAAATAATAGGCCAATTATGCTGCAAAATACCATATTTTTCGCTGTATAAGACGCACTTTTTCTTCCCCACAACTGGGGGGGAAAAGTGGGTGCGTCTTATACGTCAAATACACATTAAAACCCTGTCATATCGCGGCAGTCCCTGCAGCCATCAACGGCCGGGACCCACGGCTAATACAGGAAATCATCGATCGCGGTGATGCCCTGTATTAACCCTTCAACCGCGGCGATCAAAGTTGAATGCCGCGTCTGAAGCGAAAGTGACACTAACCCGGCTGCTCAGTTGGGCTGTTCGGGACCGCCGCGGTGAAATCGCGGCTTCCCGAACAACTTACAGGACACCGGGAGGGACCTTACCTGCCTCCTGGGTGTCTGCTCCGTGCCGGGATCCCCTGCATGGCCGGCGCTCTCCTTCTTCGTCATCACGTCGTCGCGCACGCCGTCCCGTCATCCAATAGGAGCGGCGTGCGTAGCGACGTGATGGCGGCGACAGAGAGAGAGGATACCCGGCAGCAGAGACGTTCCAGAGCAACGGGGACACCCTGGGGATGCGGCGACAGCGATGGAGGGCGACATCCAGGGCAGAAGTGACTGGTCAGAAGCGGCGGGGACAGGTGAGTATAACTTCCTATACCAGTGGTCTTCAATCTGCAGACCTCCAGATGTTGCAAAACTACAACTCCTGGCATGCTGTCCGGGCATGCTGCGAGTTGTAGTTTTGCAAAATCTGGAGATACACAGGTTGAAGGTTCAGAATCTTTTTTTTCTAGATTTTCATGCTTTAAAATTGGGTGCGTCTTATATGCCGGAGTGTCTTATATGGCGAAAAATACGGTACTTCAAATCTCAGTAGCTCTGAAATTATAATAATTAATGAATTAATAAATTTTTGTCTTTAGTTTTATTTGTTTTGTTTTTTTTAATACATTATATCATCTTTTTCTCCTTTTGTTATAATGGTATTATTAATAGTGGTATTATTTAAATCTTCGTTCTCATTCTTTCTTGGAGTAACAAGCTCAGTCTGTTTGATGTTTTTTACCTTTTGATAAGCTCTACTAAGGAGGTTTGCTGGATATCCCTTGGCTGAGAAGCGGCCCCTAAGGTTGGTTGCTTGATGGTAAAAGTAAACATCTGAGGTATAGTTTTTTCGCATCCTCAGGTATTGACCTAGGGGACGCTCCTCAGCCAAGAAGGATAGTGGGCACTTTCATAATAGAGAAAACTATTAATGTCTACTGACTTAAAATAAGTTCTAGTTGAAATGTGTCCTGCATGATTAAGGATCGCTAAATCCAAAAATTGAATAGCTTCTGTGGAAAAAAGTTTAGAGAGAACTGTAGTCCCCATGCATTGGAATTTAGATGTTCAACAAAGTCCAGGGCTTGTTTATAGGTCCTTGTCCAAACAAAAACAAATCATCAATAAAACATAGAAAAAAAGCAATAAGGGTGTTATAGATCAGGGACTGTGCTATGTGGAGCGCCTCAAACCTACCCATAAACAGATTTGCGTAACTGGGGGCGAAGCGCGTCCCCATAGCACAGCCGCTGATCTGTCTGTATATGGTGTCGGAAAATGAAAAAACATTGTGCTCAAGAATAAAAGAATATTCTGGTACTGTTTCAAATATTAGCAATTCTGGTACTGCTTTAAATGCCAACACTACTGTGACTTCAACTGCAGTCAAACATGTAGATGTCAGGCCCCATTCTTTTTTTTTATCCTATATACCACCAAGGTAATTTTTTAGACACCTTTTATACTATAGTTATGAAAGAATTTAATAATCTTACTGAGAAATCGGTGACATTTAAGAATAATGATAATTTAACCTATTCTGAAAGAGGAGCCATCAAAACGTTGCAAAATACAGTGACCCCCCCGACCTACGATGGCCCCGACATACGATAATTTTAAGATGCGATAGCCTCTCAGAGGCCATCGCATGTTGAAGGCAGCATCAACATACGATGGTTTTGTATTTTGGGGCCATCGCATAAACGGCTATCTGGCTTCAGCTGCCACCGGATAGCCATTTACAGTGCCCTGTGTGCTCCGTGATGGCCTCCTACCTGTCCTCGGGGCTCCGGAGCGTCGTCTTCAGGATCTCCTCCATCGCCGGCGCTCTCCATCGTCGTCATCGCGTCGCCGCGCACGCCGTCCCACCATCCAATAGGAGCGGCGTGCATAGTGAAGTGATGACGGCAGCGTGAGAGCGACGTACCCGGACAGCAGAGACGCTCCGGAGCGGCGGGGACAGCGATGGAGCGCAACATCCAGGGCAGCGGTGACGGGTCCGGAGCGGCGGGGACAGGTGAGTACAACTTCCTATTCTTTACATTGCATGGATCCCTCAACATACGATGGTTTCAACAAACGATCGTTCATTTGGAACGGATGCCGATAAAGGGGGAGGGGTAACCATACTTAATCGAACTAGCTATATTGACGAGGCTATGGGTATCTGCTCAGATGCCGAATATTATGAGGTTATACCTATGGATCTGTAACCAAATTATTATAAATCATATTTGGATCTCATCAATACAGCCAATGAAAAGTTTTTGCTAACTAAAAAAAAATTTGCTTTTCTGACTATATAAAAATTATTCCCTAAACCATTTTTATTATTTGCCCAAATTACACAAATGTCCTGTTAAACCACCTGGCCGCCCTATTATTTCTGGGGTTTCTTCCATCACTGCTAATTTATCACATTATGTGGATTTATTTTTACAGTCTTATGTTTTACAGCTACCTTCATACCTTAAGGACTCCACACAATTGATTTATGAGCTTAATAATATCACATTACCTTCTTCATTTTTATTTCTAACATTAGATGTTTGCTCCCTATATTCTAATATCAATACTAATTTAGGTCTTTCTGCCCTGTGAGATTACTTTCAACAGGATACCTCTATGCGTAATGATCAGGCTAATTTTTTGTTAGTCTATTTCTTTTATTCTTGAGCACAATGTTTTTTCATTTTCCGACACCATATACAGACAGATCAGCGGCTGTGCTATGGGGAAGCGCTTTTCCCCCAGTTACGCAAATCTGTTTATGGGTAGGTTTGAGGCGCTCCACATAGCACAGTCCCTGATCAATAATACCCATTTTGCCTTTTTTCGATGTTTTATAGATGATTTGTTTTTTTTTGGACAGGGACCTATAAACAAGCCCTGGAGTTTGTTGAGCATCTAAATTCCAATACATGGGAATTACAGATATCCCTAAATTTTTCCACGGAAGCTATTACATTTTTGGATTTAGAGATCCTTAATCATGCAGGACATATTTCTACTAGTACTTATTTTAAGTCAGCAGACGTTAATAGTTTTCTCTATTATGAAAGTGCCCACTATCCTTCTTGGCTGAGGGGCGTCCCCTAAAGTCAATACCTGAAAATACGAAAAAACTGTACCTCAGATGTTTACTTTTATCATCAAGCGACCATCCTTAGGGGCCGCTTCTCAGCCAAGGGATATCCAGCAAACCTCCTTAGTAGAGCTTATCAAAAGGTAAAAAAACATCAAACAGACTGAGCTTGTTACTCCAAAAAGAATGAGAACGTAGATTTAAATTATACCACTATTAATAATACCACTATAACAAAAGGAGAAAAAGATGATAAAATTTATAAAAATAAATAAAACTAAAGACCAAAATAAATTTAAGCTTAATTTTATAACCAAATATAATTGTGGAGCTACCGAGATTCGAAGTATTTTGCAGCAAAATTGGCCTATTATTTGCAGGGGTTTAATGAATCAATATAAAAATTATACTGTATATAATCATTGAAAATTTTCTATTTTATTTTTTGTAACTTCATATATTGGTGTTAAAGAGTCACTGTCAATGTTAAAAACTTTTTATATATTATAGAACTAGTCATATGATGGCTTTTTACAATATAAATTTATTTTAAAAAATCTAAATTTTCCCTAGAAATTAAATCTAAAAATAGCCGCCACTAGAGGTGGTCTTTAGCCAGACAGACTGGTCTGTATTTTGCAGCATACCAGATACCGGCTGTAAAGTGTGCCGGTATCCAGTATAGGCGATCTCTGCTGTATGCCATACAGCTTATGCACGGGCACGCACTGGCTGTGAACGAGCGCAGGGAGCATGCACACACAGTCAGCGTGGCTGCTATCTGCAAAGAAGGGCCTGCTCACAAACTCATCCGCCCTCAGGCTGGATTGATCCTTAGAGCAGCGTGCACATACAGGAGCAGGCATCTAGAGGAGCAGGCATTAACGAAGGGAGGCGGCAGAGTAATCAGCAGCAACTGGTAAATTTTCGGCATGTCCTGGTCCCATGGAGTGCAGGGGAGCAGTGCTGCCACCTGGGTCTGTAGAGCAGCGCTTGCACTGAGCAAAAGGTTGGCTGGTGTGACAGGTGTCTGTGGGAGTGCGGGGTTGGGGTGGGGTACAGCGCCACTGAGCATGGGAGCCACATAAGCAGGGGAACCTGCAGCAGGGGAGGGAGAAAGCTTGGGCTCTATAGATCAGTGTTTCCCAACAGGGTGCCTGCAGCTGTTGCAAAACTACAACTCTAAGCATGCTTAGAAAGCCGTTGCCTGTCCCGGTATGTTGGGAGTTGTAGTTTTGCAACAGTTAGAGGCACATGTGCAGCATGAAAACACAGAGAAAGGGGTTACATAGCAGCCTGGAGTGACTGGATGACTGGAGTCATGTCATGCTGAGGCCTGCACAGTGAGGCCACGCCCCTCTCTTGGAGAGGAATTCATGTATGTGAGCAACAATAAAAGTGTAATAAAAAAAAATAAAGGTGCTAGACACCTAAAAATTTGATATACATGGTCAGGATTAGGCACTGGGTAATATATAACTTTATTTTAAATTTTTTTTGCACTATGACAGGTACGCTTTCATTCTCATGTTAACTGCACATTGCGATTTGCAACAGGATTTGCATTATGCAACTGCCCGCGGCAACTTGCACTGTGGGTAATATACACACAGGAGGTTAATTCCTCCTGTTGTCTTTTGTCTGGTTCTTGCCTTGTTAAAGAAGGGGTTAATTCTTACCTTTATAAACATGCTGTTGTACCTCCTTTGTCGTGCCAGAGGAAGCTGCGCAAAAGCAGCGAAACGCGTTTAATCTTGGTCAATAAAATCCTCTTTTATCCTCCATACTTTGTCGTGGTCGGTCAGCACCGCTTGAGCCGGGTCCCTCCTTGCAGCCATCCTTGTCCACTTCATGCACAGAGAGAGCTATGTCAACCACTGCACAGAGCGGTGGCCAATGCACCCCCCTCATGCATCCCTATGGGAGAGCCGGAGATAAAGCACTCATGTATAGGGGATAAGCTGTTAAGTACCAGAGTTCCCATTATGAATCATTGTTACATTTTAAAGAGTGCTGCATACAATGTAATTCAAGAATTGTCACCATATACAGAATGATGTTATACAGTATTTCACACAATAGGGCCTTGTTAGGGCTCAAGTCCTGCAGGAACGTGTGGGAACTGAGTTCCTGTACTTTTTCCACAGCAGGAACCCCATTCCCATTAGTGGAACTCTTGAGTGGAACTCTTGGGTGAGTTCCCACACTTTCTTTTTCCCAGAACTTGACCCCTGGTCCAGAATAGCACTCAACCTGTTGTCAGGCTACTGTGATCTTATCAGTTATATCACATAACATTGCTAAACTGGTTAGATTCTAGAAACAGATAAACCAAATTCACAACTTTTTGGGACCAGGCGAGTGACTATTGTGAAATGGTTTATAATAGAACTCTACAGCGCTGAACAGACTATTAAAAGAAACAGGCACTTTTCTATTGTCTAGATTCTATTTTATGTAAAGCAAATTGTATTTTCGGTTTAATGATCCTGAAATAAATCTCAGACCTTTGTTAGCCAGTAAATGGCGTATTCAGAGCTGTACTTAAAAGTAATGTTAAATATAATTGCATCACTATTATGTAAGGCATGAATAATATATTCACTGAAGAACTTTGGAACAAAATTGTCTTGAAGTATATAAAATAGGTCTCGTTTATGAAATGCGCTTTTGCATTGTTCTGTTATCTCTCTGAGAGAAAGGAATAGCCAGCAGCGCGTCTGGATAAAACACCCGGGGAGGCTCTGCATTCTTCCCTGGTGATAAAAGGCCCATATTCATTAAAATATTTACAAGTCTTTTCTCTGAATAAAATGCCTCATTTGGGAAATCAGCATAAAGTAAAGGTCAATAACATATCAAAATAATGTGTGCAGCCAGCGAAAACTGAAAAATAGCAACACTGGAGCCAGGCATTAATACACTGCTCAAAAAAAAAATAAAGGGAACACTTAAACAACGCAATGTAACTCCAAGTCAATCACACTACTGTGAAATCACACTGTCCACTCAGGAAGCAACACTGATTGGCAATCAATTTCACATGTTGTTGTGCAAGTGGAACAGACAAGAGGTGGAAATTATAGGCAATTAGCAAGACACTGCCAATAAAGGGGTGGCTCTGCAGGTGGTGACTACAGACCACTTCTCAGTTCCTATACTTCCTGGCTGATGTTTTGGTCACTTTCGAATGCTGGCAGTGCTTTCACTCTAGTGGTAGCATGAGACGGAGTCTACAACCCACACAAGTGCAGCTCATCCAGGATGGTACATCAATGCGGGCTGTGGCAAGAAGGTTTGCTGTGTCGGTCAGCATAGTGTCCAGAGTATGGAGGCGCTACCAGGAGACAGGCCAGTAAATCAGGAGACGTGGAGGAGGCCATAGTAGGGCAACAACCCAGCAGCAGGACCGCTACCTATGCCTTTGTACAAGGAGGAGCACTGCCAGAGCCCTGCAAAATGACCTCCAGCAGGCCACAAATGTGCATGTTTCCACTCAAACGGTCAGAAACAGACTCCATGAGGGTGGTATGAGGGCCCAACTTCCACAGGTGGGGGTTGTGCTTACAGTTCAACACTGTGCAGGACATTTGGCATTTGCCAGAGAACACCAAGATTGGCATATTCACCACTGGTGCCCTGTGCTCTTCACAGATGAAAGCAGGTTCACACTGAGCACATGTGACAGATGTGACAGAGTCTGGAGACGCCGTGGATAATGATCTGCTGCCTGCAACATCCTCCAGCATGACCGGTTTTGGCAGTGGGTCAGTAACGGTATGGTAGTAATTTCTTTGGGGGGCCGCACAGCCCTCCTTGTGCTTGCCAGAGGTAGCCTGACTGCCATTAGGTACCAAGATGAGATCCTCCGACCCCTTGTGAGACCATATGCTGGTGCGGTTGGCCCTGGGTCCTCATGTGGCTGGAGTGTGTCAGCAGTTCCTGCAAAAGGAAGGCATTGATGCTATGGACTTGCCCGCCCGTTCCCCGGACCTGAATCCAATTGAGCACATCTGGGACATCATGTCTTGCTCCATCCACCAATGCCACATTGCACCACAGACTGTCCAGGAGTTGGCAAATGCTTTAGTCAAGGTCTGGGAGGACATCCCCCAGGCATTGTAGGAAGGTCATACAGGCACGTGGAGGCCACACACACTACTGAGCCTCATTTTGACTTGTTTTAAGGACATTACATCAAAGTTGGATCAGCCTGTAGTGTGGTTTTCCCCTTTGATTTTGAGTGTGACTCCATATCCAGACATCCATGGGTTGATAAATTTGATTTCCATTGATAATTTTTGTGTGATTTTTTTGTCAGCACATTCACCTATGTAAAGACGAAAGTATTTCATACGATTAGTTCATTCATTCAGATCTAGGATGTGTTATTTTAGTGTTCCCTTTATTTTTTGAGCAATGTATATTACAGAAAACAAAACTATAACAGCTTGCTGACAGATTTCTACTTAAGTGAAGAATGTCCATTAAAAATCTAGTTTATTCCGATAGTCTGTTTTAGGGAAGGGTCACATGTGCAATACTTTGCTGCGTATTTTGCAAAATACACAGTGGCATTGCTAGGGGGGTGCGGACTGCACAGGGCGACACCTTCTGGTCAGCTTACACCCTGACCCAGAAGGCAGAGAACTCCTGGATTCCGAACCTGCCGACGCTATGCTGTGGGTGGCGCTCCATCTATGTGACGTGTTGGTGGCAGCTGAGTGTGGGCGGAGTGTTATGGAGCTGCCGCGATGACTACTACGCCTGGACCAGTGCAGCTCAAAACAGGTGGGCAGAAGGAGCAGGCTAGCCAGCAGAAGAGATGGGTGATGGATAATGAGGAGACCATATAGTGTATAGGGGAGTTGATGGATAATGAGGAGTCAGCATTGGGGGTGGGGGATAATGAATGATCAGGAGTTAGTATTTTGGGGGGTGATGGATGATGAGAAGACAGTATTCTGGGGATTGGGGGATGGTGGAAAATGAGGCACAGTATTGTGGGGATTGGGGATGATTGATAATGAGGAAGCACAGTATTGTGGGGGATGGGGCACAGTATTATTGGGAGTGATGAGGAGGCACAGTATCGCGAGTCTTGGGGGGGTAGTGTCGGATTGGGGCACAGTATTTGGGGGGTTGGTGATGATGAGGAGGCACAGTAATGTGGGGGTTGTGGGGGGGGGGGGGAGGGTATTCGGATGCCAACCTTAGGCACAAGCATTTTTTTAGGTATACTGGTAATATTGGTCTCAGTATACAGGATTTTAGTCAGTAAGAGTATGATGGCAATATGTATGGTGATAATATTCCTCCTTGTATACTGTGTGATAAGGTGGCAAGGAAAGGGTGTATTTCCTTTGCTCACCCTGAAGAATATCTCACCTGCTTCTTAAGTAATGAGGCAGCAGGGAAGGGAGGTCTAATCTGTGCTCTCCCTGGGAAACAGCATGTTGCTGTAGGGGGAGACACTCGGGCCCTGTTGAGGAAGCACACAGCTGGAATCTGTGAGTGGTCCAAGAAGTGGTGTGAACTGTGAGTAACAGGTTGTAGGAGTCACATGTTTAACTGGCTGAGGGTAGCTCACCAGTTAGTAGTCAGGGCATGCTGATATGTGTAGTCAGTGACCAGACGGTCTAGGATATTATTTTGTTCCTGTGTTATGTTTGTTTTTCCCCTGCAACCTGTCTAAATAAAGCTGGTAAGGTGCCAGGCTTGCATGAATAACCGTTGTATGCGGGATTATTGAGTGGAAACGTGTCCCGTGGCAGTGTCCAGGACGATCCCGGAGCTATCCCCAAGGAGGAATCCTTACAGTTGGTATTATTGGTAATATTGGTCTCAGTTTACAGGATTTGATCAGTAACAGTATGATGGTAATATGTATGGTGATAATATTTCCTCCTTGTATACTGGTATTATTGGTAACATTGGCAACACTTATACAGTATTATTTTGCATACTAAAAATGCTACATAAACTGCCAATCCTCTATGATGCATTTTTATTCCCAACTAGTTGAGTACCCTGCATTGCCCGGTTTTTCCTTCCTAATCCTTGCTGGGGAGGAAAATAAACAAAGGAGGAAGCTTTTGACTTCATATCCCGTCCTCATATATGTTGCCATATCCCGACCTCCTATCCCGTCATCATATCCCGACCTCCTATCCCGTCCTCCTATCCCGTCCTTCTATCCTGTCCTCCTTTCCCGTCCTCATATATGTTGTCATATCCCGACCTCCTATCCCGTCATCATATCCCGACCTCCTATCCCGACCTCCTATCTCGTCCTCCTATCCCGTCCTCCTATCCCGTCTTCCTATCCCGTCCTCCTATCCTGTCCTCCTTTCCCGTCCTCATATCTCGACCTCCTTTCCCGTCCTCCTATCTCGACCTCCTTTCCCGTCCTCCTTTGTCCTCCTATCCCGTCCATCTATCCCATCCATCTATCCCGTCCTCCTATCCCGACCTCCTTTCCCGTCCTCCTATCTCGACCTCCTTTCCCGTCCTCCTATCCCGTCCGCCTATCCCGTCCATCTATCCCATCCATCTATCCCATCCATCTATCCCATCCTCCTATCCCATCCTCCTATCCCGTCTTCCTATCCGGTCCTCCTTTCCCGTCCTCCTATCCCATCCTCCTATCCCGTCCTCCTTTCCCGTCCTCATATCTCGACCTCCTTTCCCGTCCTCCCTTTCCGTCCTCCTATCCCGTCCTCCTATCCAGTCCATCTATCCCGCCCTCCTATCCCATCCTCATATCCCGTCCTCCTATCCCGTCCTCCTATCCCGTCCTCCTATCACGACCTCCTATACCGTCCTCCTATCACGACCTCCTATCCCGACCTCCTATCCCGTCCTCCTATCACGACCTCCTATCCCGTCCTCCTATCACGACCTCCTATCCCGTCCTCCTATCCCGACCTCCCACCCAACCTCCTATCCCGACCTCCTATCCCGTCCTCCTATCTCGACCTCCTATCTCGACCTCCTATCCCGACCTCCTATCTCGACCTCCTATCTTGACCTCCTATCCCGGTCCTCCTATCCCGGTCCTCCTATCCCGTCTTCCTATCCCGACCTCCTATCCCGTCCTCCTATCCCATCCTCCTATCCCGACCTCCTATGTCGACCTACTATCCCGACCCGTAATATGTGTACCAGTTATTGAAATATCTCCAGCCGTACGGAAGTTATGTGGGAAAATACATTTCCCATTGATTTGCATGGGACTTTAAACAAAAACCTCGACCCTCACAAATGGGGGTAGTTAAGGGTTAAATTAACTATCCTATATTTTAAGTGGACATATAAGTAACATGTGATCAAGTATTATCGAAATATCTCAAGCTGTTTGGAAGTTATGCAGTAACATATATTTCCCATAGACTTGTATGGGACATTAAACATAAACCCTGCCCCTAGCAAGTGGGGGAGAGTAAGGGTTAAATCACCTATCCTATGTTTGTTGTTGACATATAAGTAACATGTGTGCCAAGTTTCATGTTAATATCTTTAGCCGTTTGGACGTGATGCTGGAACATACACACATACATACACACACAATGAGTTTTATATATATATATATATATATATATATATATACATATAGATAGAGTGTGCATAGAGTATAGGCATTTTTCTATGGTATAACAACAGTAAATACGCTGTCATTTTTAGGCTTTTCTTTTTGACAGCATGCATCTAATACTATAATACGAGTAAGATTATAACGTCATTCTAATCTGCAGATACTAAATACGTATACTTTATTTAACTTTGTACAAAAAAAGCACATTTTATGAATAAAAAAAAAAAAAAAAAATATATATATATATATATATATAGATATATTTTTTTTTTTTGTCACCATATCCACAGGTTTTTCTATCTTTCTGCCAAATGAATATGTAGTTGAATAAGAGCTTAATATATGTTGGGTGAGGGTATTTTTGTGAGCTCTGTTTTAGGGTACATATACAGAACACAGTAACCTACAGGGGCATTATACTACAGGTTTGCTTTTATGGGGAGAATACTGTGCCTCGTGAATGGAAGAGGCACGAAGAGTCCCAAAGGGCCTGTAATGCAGATCCATGGGAGCGCCATTTACCTTTGCCTCCATTTGAGTTTTAGAGGAAAAAAAAGCAAATGCTTATGGACTGAATATATTGTACCACATATTGCTGTCATAAAATCATACACTTCAATGGGTAACAAAATGCTGAGGAGAGTCAATTATTTCTCTTCTACTACAAATTTTTCCAGGAAAAAAATGTTTTATTACAAGCATCAAATAGGAAAAACCTGCTGAGTGATTCATTTCTGTGGGGATCCCCTCATCTGCGGTGATATTACGGCTTATTTTTCCTTGCTTCACACAGATCATGTCACGTACATGTCTGCAGGGCCCTCCGAGGCCTTTGTTAAATATCACTTACTGCATGTTCTTTCAAGGCCTAGGATGGCAAGGGGAAGTAGACGTGACAGGGCAGCTTGTCGCCTCTGCCAGTTACTGACTTTGATGATGTTGGCGATATGACAGATGCTTGGCTTATTAGAATTCCATGTTTTCTTCAATGACCTCCGTAATTTTTACATCTCTAACACTTCATACTGGGGCTTTGAATTATTGCAGCATAGACTGGCTGCCTGAAGTCCCCTGAAAATGATTCAATGAAATAATGATATCTGTCCTGCTGTCAGAATAACAGCTGATCCTTAAGATTGACAGGGGTACTGCTCAGGATGACGGTAATGGCCATCTGCAACACAAGAAAATAACCTGTCTACTGTTTTCTTTTGCAATTTGTTATAAAACAACAGGCCCTAAATGAACCAAAACAAAATTATGATTTAAAGATAATGGACACTTTATTATTAACGATGATGATGATGGCCATGATAACGTTTATGTAACACCTCAATAGGTGCAGACCTGCTGTGCCACTTACCAGTATGGCTTTGGGCCAATGTCTAAGCATTGCCCTGGTTTTCATCCTCTATCCTGCTCCTGAATGCGGAAGCTGGACTTCTGCTACATGGGAGATATTAGGTCTCCACTGCAAGAGTGGTCCCATTTAAGTGGCAGCTAGCCAGGCAGGCTAAGTAGCTTAGAAGCAGCCTGTCATGAACGGGGGCAGGGAGAAGTGAGCCCTAAGCTGTCCCTAAGATATCTCTCCCTGACTACCTGCCTAGACACCTTAGCGGTGAATAACAACTTTGAGCTGGTCCCTTCCTGCACTAAAGTGCATTGGCATCAAAGTCAACAAAACAAACGGAACTGTACATGTTGGGGAACTAACAAATAAATTAATACAAACTGGGCAGGATATAGCATACTAGCATAAAACAGGTCGCGAAATCAAGAGCACCGTTCACACTGGACACAGAACAAAGAACAAACTAGACACCCCACGCCAAACATGCAGGGACATCAATACCAAAACCAAATAGACTCCTAGCCAGAGGGCACTCTCCACCGAGTGATCAAGATACTGGCCTAGGAGGAAACAGAAATACTAAATACAAGCAAACACGGGTACAAGCACAAGATTCACTCACTCCTAGATAGACAGATTAGCACAAGGCTCAGTAATACTATCCTAGGAGTAGCAGGATCAAAAGGTCAAAACAGTATTGACAAAACCCACAGTGTGTATACAGACTAAGGCAACACAAAGCAAAAGCAGGAAAAATTTACACAATACTAAGACCCGACAATATCTAACTATAAAACAGGAGAGATAACCATAGTTAAAACTCAGGATATGTCCTCAGACACAAAGCTAAAGTGCATAACAAACAAACAAGACATAGTCAGAGTACAGGTCTAATTACCAGCAGAGAGTTCCAGCCAGGGGCGGATCCAGAGTCGAGTCTCGGGAGGGGCACTATTAGAGTATTTTTGTGTTGGCGGACAGAAAATAAGATTACGGAACTCACAATATTATTAAATGTATCATACAGTCCTAACCTTGTTTAAGACTCTTAGGCCGTGCTCATATGTCAGAATAATAATCAAATATACCAATTGCCACAGAATGGGAAAGTGCTAAACAAATTTTTACCATTTAAAACTACAGCTCCCAGTATGACCTAAGCAGTGGTAAGGGGATGCTGGGAGTTGTTGTTTCACCCATCATAACTGCAGAACTTACAAGTAACTCCAGCTCTGATGGGACATAGTGAGGAGAATACAGAATTATATCAGTGATTACAGATGACTTCTTCTCTATAGTGAGGAGAATACACAATGATATCAGTGATTACGGGTGATGTCTCCTCTATAGTGAGGAGAATACACAGTGATATCAGTGACTACAGGTGACGTCTTATCATTGTGTATTCTCCTCACTATAGAGAAGACGTCACCTGTAATCACTGATATCATTGTGTATTCTCCTCACTATAGAGATTAGTGATTACAGGTGACGTCTTCTCTATAGTGAGGAGAATACAGAATGATATCAGTCACTATGGGTGACGTCTTCTCTATAGTGAGGAGAATACACAATGATATCAGTGATTACAGGTGACGTCTTCTCTATAGTGAGGAGAATACAGAATGATATCAGTGATTACAGGTGACGTCTTCTCTATAGTGAGGAGAATACACAATGATATCAGTGATTACGGGTGATGTCTCCTCTATAGTGAGGAGAATACACAGTGATATCAGTGACTACAGGTGACGTGTTATCATTGTGTATTCTCCTCACTATAGAGAAGACGTCACCTGTAATCACTGATGTCATTGTGTATTCTCCTCACTATAGAGATTAGTGATTACAGGTGACGTCTTCTCTATAGTGAGGAGAATACACAATGATATCAGTCACTATGGGTGACGTCTTCTCTATACTGAGGAGAATACACAATGATATCAGTGATTATAGGTGACGTCTTCTCTATAGTCTTTCCTTATCTAATTCAGCTGGTACATACCGCCAGGATTTGTTTCAGCTAAATCTTCTCTCTGCAGAATTTGATGCCCAGACGGCTCCTCACTATGTCAGCGCATTCTGATCCTCTATATGAAAACAATAATTTATATAATACTGCCAAACACTGTATTCTTTGAATATAATACTGGCACACACCCTCTGAATATAATTCTGACACACTGTACCCCCTGAATATACAACACACTGTACCCTGTGAATATAATACTATCACACACTGCACCCTCTGAATATAATACTATCACACACTGTGCCCTCTAAATATAATACTACCACACACTGCACTCTCTGAATATTATACTACCACACACTGCACCCTCTGAATATAATACTACCACACACTGTGCCCTCTAAATTTAATACTACCAAACACTGCACCCTCTGAATATAATACTACCACACACTGTGCCCTCTAAATCTAATACTACCACACACTGCACCCTCTGAATATAATACTATCACACACTGCACCCTCTAAATATAATACTATCACACACTGCACCCTCTAAATATAATACTATCACACACTGTACCCACTGAATATAATACTACCACACACTGTGCCCTCTAAATCTAATACTACCACACACTGCACCCTCTGAATATAATACTATCACACACTGTACCCACTGAATATAATACTACCACACACTGTGCCCTCTAAATCTAATACTACCACACAGTGCATTCTCTGAATATAACTTGCTGTGCAGTGCACCCTCTGAGTAAAATACCGTAATGTATTGTGGCCCATAAAAAACTTACCACCCCAGAAATTCCTCATAATATACACTATACTTCTGAAAGGCAAAACACTCTGTGCCTTCACATATAGTAATAATGCCCCATCTTGTGCCCCTACATATAATAATTATGACCCGTCCTGTTCCCCCAACTTAATAATGCCCTCTGTGCTGTGCCCCACACATATAATGCCCCCTGTGCTGTGCCCTTCACATATAATGCCCCCATTCTTTGCCCCTCACATATAATGCCTCCATCATGCACCCCTCATATTTAAAGCCCCCATCATGCGTCCCGCACATATAATGCCCCCATCATGCGCCCCTCACATATAATGCCCCTATCATTCGCCCCTCACATATAATGCCCCCTGTGCTGTGCCCTTCACATATAAAGCCCCCTGTCCTGTCCCCTCAGGGGGCATTATATGTGAGGGGCACAGCACAGGGGGCATTATATGTTTGGAGCACATGACAGGAACATTATATGTGAGGGGCACAGCACAGGGGGCATTTTATGTGAGGGGCGCATGATGGGGGCATTATATGTGAAGGGCACAGCGGGCATTATATATGAGGGGCGCATGATGGGGGCATTATATGTGAGGGGCAAAGAATGGGGGCATTATGTGTGAGGGGCACATGACAGGAGCATTATATGTGAGGGGCACAGCACAGAGGGCATTATTTGTGAGGGGCGCATGATGGTGGCATTATATATGAGGGGCGCATGATGGGGAATTATATGTGAGGGGCACAGCACAGGGGGCATTATATGTGAGGGGCACAGGACAGGGGGGCATTATATGATATAATGCCCCCTGTTCTGTGCCCCATGCATATTATGCCCCCTGTGCTTTGCCCAACACATATAATTTATATGTGTGGCACAGCACAGGGGGCATTATGTGAGGGGCACAGCACAGGGGGCATTATGTGAGGGGCACAGCACAGGGGACATTATATGTGAAGGGCACAGGACAGGGGGCCGCCTGTCATGTGCTCTTCACATATAATGCCCCCTGTGCCTTGCCCTGCAGACCCTCATTAAATATTCCCTTTTCTCTGATCCCCCTCCTCCTAACAGTGGCGCATATCCTGTTTCCCTAATCCCCTGGACCCTGAGCATACCCTTACTTACAGTATGCAGCCCGCGGGGACGGGTCCTCCAGGCGCCGGCACGATGATGTGACGTCATCGCGCCGGCCTTTAGTGGATCTCGTCCCCGCAGCTCACACGCTGTGTACTCACAGCGTGTGTGAAAGGTTAGTGAATGGTGGAGTGGGAGCTTACAGCTTCGGCTCCACCATGCTAGGGAGCGGGGGGGGCAGCAATCTCGGGGGGGGGGCAATTGCCCCGTTGCCCCCCCCCCCCGGATCCGCCACTGATTCCAGCAGAGCTAAGGTCTAAATAACTCCACCCAAGCTGCCATAGGCTGAGAGCATTAACTCTTCCCAAACCAGGGAGAATTAGCACATAAACTGTTCAGACACAAAAACAATGTCTGAAAGGGACCTAAAACAGAAAAATGCTAAAACACAGAAATGAAAATTACATAGCCAGGTGATAGTTAGCTAGCTTGTGATCGACGGTTTGAGTCATGCACTGAAGAATCAGAAAGGTACCGAGGGATCAGACAGAAGCAAAATCAGGTAACAGGCTTGGGTGAGGAACACGGCAGATCAGAACGCCTTTGCTAGGAGAAACTAAACTGTTGCTCAGGCACCACAGGATGGGAGGAGTGCTTTCAAGTGGTGCCTGGCAGGGAATGGGGGGGGGGGGGTAGGAATCAGGGAAGCACATGGACCTTTAAAGAAACAGCCTATGCAAGTGCTCAGCCACTACGGGGTGCACCAGAAACCTTTGCCGCCTGCAACAGGAGGAATGTCCAGAGTCTGCAGCAAGGAGGGGGAGCTGAGCCAAGTGGGATGCACTACAACATCGGTGGCTGCCAACCGCCTGTTTTACAATTTGACAGTGCTTACCTCATAACCCAGCAATGACTATGAACAAATTAAGTCCTGGCTCCTCTTCCTCTCTGAGGAAATCTCATGAAAGAGGGTTTTTTGCTTTGTTTAGTTTTAGGGTAGTGTAGCAAGATTTTAGGATTCAATTACACCAATCAGTCACAACATTGGCATAACATTAAAATCATCTTCATAATATTATGTAGACTCCCCCCCCCATTTGTGCCGCCAAAACAGCCTTGATCTGTTGAAACATGAACTCCACAAAACCTCTGAAGGTGTCCTATAGTATTTGGCACCAAAAGGTTAGAAGCAGATCATTTGCCCTTTAGCTATAATGTGTGGTTTTTATAGATAGTTTTTTTTTAATTTTTTTTACAGTAAATACCACAGATGGGATGTTGTCTCAAGCAGAACACTGTCCAAAGCATCACACTGCCTCCACCCCCTTGCCTTTGTACACCCTGATCTGTTCTCCAGATATAAGACACATCAAGTTGTCCACATAATGCAAAATAAAACATGATTTATCAGACCAGGCCATATTTTTTTAATGCTCTATCACACAATTGTGGTAACCATCATAGCATATTATTAACGCTCTCTGTTGCTAGCTGACAATATTTTATATCAGCAAGTGATTGACTGCAGTGTCATGCGAACACTGTGAGATCATCACATCTTAAAATCATAACTGATTTGTTTAATGATTTGGAGAATGGGCTCAGAGACAAGTTGCAGCATCAGGTAGATATCAGATTTTTGAACATATATCTAAAAGATAAAAACATACCCAGGGGTCTCATAATAACCTTTGAGTCTACTTTCAGGAATGGTGATATTTATATGAAGGAATTGTATGAATTAATTGATTCTTGTACTTTTAAAATGTTATTGTTTTTATGTAAAAAGCGTAATGCATTATGTAATGATTTAAATAACAACTTTGGTCGGACGCTAAACCAATTAAACAAATATAAAATCTATGAGACATGGAAATATCAATACCCGACTAAACAAAATAGAAAAAGAACTAATTGAGAAGAAAGCAAACAAATTGACAAGGGACAGACTGGATTACGTGCAGGGTAATCCCTGGTCATGGAACAGTCACAGGACACAAGGCAGCATGAATGATACCACTTATGCAACTAATCGATCGAGGAATAACAACTACAATAATGTCCAAGCAAAACTTTCACCAAGCAACTTTGAGGACACTAACTATAATACCAAACAATTTATCAATACAAAATACAAACCTAATACCAAACAACAGGAATCTGCAGTACCAATGGCCAGCAGTAAGAAACATAATAATAGGGAACCTAACATGGAGACCCCCAAAAATGTTGCAAAATCATCCGGAAACATGGCAATCAGCAACACTCCCAATTCTCTGTTTATACAGGCTAGTAAAAGCCTAACCAAAAAGTACAGAAAATTTAACGAGAGGTTGAATGAAACAGTCTCTGCCTTTTCTCTTCCATTATAAGAGAAATCGACACCTCAAAAGGACACCCTGACGCAACTGATCGACTTTGAGATATCAGTACATGAGGCCATCACACCCCCTGGAAATACACCCATAAGGGCCAAAACACCAATGGATATTGTCATTATTGAGGGATTTCTAGCTCCATATTTAAAGAATTGGACGCATACCCAGCAATCTCATGATGATATACAACAAATACAAAATGAAGAAATCCTACTTGACCCCTTTGAAGGTACCGAAAATCCCCCTAATAGAGACTTTACACAAGAGCCAAAGAGTCAGTCATCTTTGGAAATAAGTGCTAACCCAGAGTTGCACAAATGAACCTTTAGTTTTTACGTATATTTGAACAACATCCATCGTTCTTTAAAGGGGTACTCCGGTGGAAACCTTTTTTTACTTTTTTTATTTTTTAATCAACTGGTGGCAGAAAGTTAAACAGATTTGTAAATTACTTCTGTTAAAAAATATTAATCCTTCCAGTACTTATTAGCTACTGAATACTACAGAGGAAATTATTTTCTTTTTGGAACACAGAGCTCTCTGCTGAATCACGAGCATAGTGCTCTCTACTGACATCTCTGTCCATTTTAAGAACTGTCCAGAGTAGGAGAAAATCCCCATAGCAAGTATTCAGCAGCTAATAAGTACTGGAAGGATTAAGATTTTTTTAATGGAAGTAATTTACAAATCTGTTTAACTTTCTGGCACCAGTTGATTTAAAAAAAAAAAAAAAAAAGTTTTCCACCAGAGTACCCCATTAACCTCTTAAGGATCCATGACGTACGCGTAAGTCATGAGTCCACTCCCAATCTAGAACGTGGGGCCACGGCCTCTAACAACGTCCGGGAACTGGGGCTAATAGCGCGCGGCATTGATCGCGGTGCTGCGCGCTATTAACCCTTTAGACGCGGCGTTCAAAGTTGAACGCCGCATCTAAAGTGAAAGTAAAACCATGCTGGTTAGCTCAGGGAGCTGTTCAGGATCGCCGTGGCGAAATCGCGGCATCCCGACATGACATCCCAGCTTACATGACAGCCGGAGGATCCCTACCTGCCTCCTCGCTGTCCAATCGCCGAATGACTGCTCAGTAGAATCATCGATCAGTGGTTTCTTATGAGAAACCACTGATCAATGTAAAAGATCGGTGTGTGCAGTGTTATAGGTCCCTATGGGAGCTATAACACTGCAAAAAAAAAGAAAAAAAAAGTGAATAAAGTGAATCATTTAACACCTTCCCTAATAAAAGTTTGAATCACCCCTTTTTCCCATAAAAAAAAGGGTAAATAAAAATAAAAATAAACATATATGTGGTATCGCCACGTGCGGAAATGTCCGAATTATAAAAATATATCGTTAATTAAACCGCACGGTCAATGGCGTATGCGCAAAAAAATAGTGCATTTTTGGTCACTTTTTATATCATGAAAAAATTAATAAAAAGCGACCAAAAAGTCAGATCAATACAAAAATGGTACCGCTAAAAACTTCAGATCACGGCGCAAAAAATTAGCCCTCATACCGCCCCATACGCGGAAAGATAAAAAAGTTATCGGGGTCAGAAGATGACAATTGTAAACGTATACATTTTCCTGCATGTAGTTATGATTTTTTTCAGAAGTACGAAAAAATCAACCCTACATAAGTAGGGTATCATTTTAATCGTATGGACCTACAGAATAAAGAGGTGTCATTTGTACCGAAAAATTTACTGTGTAGAAACGGAAGCCCAAAAAAGTTACAAAATGGCGTTTTTTTTTTCAATTTTGTCTCACAATGATTCTTTTTTCTGTTTCGCCCTAGATTTTTGGGTAAAATGACTGACGTCATTACAAAGTAGAATTTGTGGCGCAAAAAATAAGCCATCATATGGATTTTTAGATGAAAAATTGAAAGAGTTATGATTTTTTAAAGGTAAGGAGGAAAAACGAAAATGCAAAAACGGAAAAACCCTGGGTCCTTAAGGGGTTAAAGAGGGGAAGCGCCAGAAACAAAGTCCTGTTTTTACGTGAATTATATCACTTGCTTGCATAGATCATCAGAACAGGCCTGGTTGGGGGGGTCGTGGGGGCAGCAACGGAGCAGCAACAGTACTGGGCAGGTGAGTAAGTGTTTACTTTTTTTTAGGACAGGTTCCAGAAACTCCTTTAAAAGAGACATAAGCTATAATTATATAGCAAACAACACAGACACACAGTATCCTGCAGTCACGCTATTACTTGAAAAAAGAAACAAGCATGTTGATGGGTCAAAGAGACTAAAAGAACAGTATATATATATATATATGTATATAATTTATAAGAATTATAGTCAAGGTATTGCATTATGAATTGATAATTGTATATCTATGGAAAATATATGTGTGCAATACAAGCACTAGTGTGGGGAGAAGCATATGTAACCTCACTGCTGAAGCAGGACTGTAAGTAACTAGGCACGTATCCTCTGAACACCATGTATGCCTCTGTAAAGAGAATAATGAGAATACTTCAAGTGATCAGTGAATCACCTTGTGTTCCTTCTAACAAAGGTGACCATGAGTGCACTTTTGTAACTGACATTTGTACAGTATTCTCTTTAGAGAAGAACATGTGGAGAGAACAGGAAAAGTACAGAGCTTGTTTTAATGTAGACAAATAGAACTATTAAAACCATATTTCACCAAATGACTTCTAGGGCACAATGTGCCAGGCAAGGCTCTCTGAACAAACTGTCGGAACAAACAGAATTTTATTTAATTTAATGAGTCAGTATTATGTACGCAAGAATACGTCACAGCAGTCTTCCAGAACATTGCAACTTCTGTATTAATGGATTAAATGTGTATTCTGAGTTAAGGGAGGGAAGCTAGAAAGAGGACCCAACACATACATGCATTTCAGCTCAGTGATTTCAACCGGCACCATATAACACTTTACTTGCCCTTTAGAGCCCTTCTGCCACTCCCTTGATAACACCAGATATGCAGTAAAACATGTCATGGAGAACATTGATGGGGGGCAGGGACTGATGTGAATTCCTATACAGTCCTTTGGTTAAAGGGGTATTTTTTTAATTTGACTATGCTACAGGGGCTGTAAAGTTAGTGTAGTTCATAATATAGTGTCTGTACCTGTGTGTGACGGTTTTCTCACAATTCTTATGTGATTTTCACTCCAATATTTATTTTTTACAGCATACAAAATGACTATTGTCTCAGATTTTTCCCAGGTTGCAATGCGGCCGAGACCTGACTCACTAGTCAGCTGATGACAAGGAGCCTGTCTGCTTCAATGGGTGGAGGGATCAATCTGCAACTAATTCAACAGCTGTAGGCACCCTGGTTGAAAACCACAGGTCTTTTGAATGAATGCAGCTCATTTATGTTTCAATGGGTGGGGTGGCTGATGTGTGGGAGGGAGCAACATGGAATTATGGGATTTGTAGGCAAAAAAAAGAAAAACTCAAAAAGGAAAAGGAAGTTCACAAAAAGCTAGCCACAGTGTTATGGTAATCTCACAACATAGCCATTTAGCCCCAAGACAAGCCCAGGTCCTTCCTAAGCATGTCCATTACTGTCTGCCAGGTACATACTAAAATCACCTTATGGTGGATAACCCCTTTAATGTTGGATGTTATATAAGCAACAGTAAGTAAACTATAAATCATCTGGCCTTAATTGTGGCACCAAATACAGTTATTTGTCTCTCTGGGAGGAATTTCAGTGCCAAAACTGTTTGAACATATGAAAATCCATAACACAGTTATGGTATGATTTTTTTCATGTCTAAGCAGGTAGTAGTGCCCACAGTAAGCCCTGGTGGCATAAAAACAATTATGCTGCACAGAGCTGGACAATATAGTGAAAATGAAAGATAAATACTTGAGCTATGGTGGCATCATCTGTTCAACATTATAAATACTTCTCTGTCTATAGTTTAGGAAAGACCTTTACTGTTTCAGTATGACAAAGCCACTATGCACAAAGCAAGTCTTATAGAAAAAAAGGGGACAACCAGCACTGAGTAGCGAAAAGAGTTAGTAACTGCCGATACAAAAAATGGTGTTGCAATGAAAAAAAGAATACAGTACAATTGTTGGAAAAAAGAATGTCTTTGAAATCCGTCTGGACCAGACTGCTGGGATACGTGGAGGTGCTCACGAAGAGAAAAGCGCGAGATATCCATGCAAAAATGAAGATAGAAAAAATAAGTTGCACTCACCATGTTTTGAAGGTTGAAGTAAGGCAGTTTTTATTCATGCGTGCTGTACATACAGGTAGAGAGGAAGGGAGGAGGGAGCGGACAACAGCTCCATGGAGCTGATCAAGAGCGACGAATCGTTTTGCAGGAAGTCTGCTTGTTCACAACAGAAAACAACAGAAACAACAGAAAAGCAGAATATGCATTATAGCATAGCTTTCTAAAAGTGTTGTCATCTTAATTTCTAAAAGATCATAAAAAAAATTATGTTAAAAAATCTTTCATACTAAAAATTCTTCATTCTAAAATCAACCTTTAATAGCCAAAGTATTATAATCTGTGCTGCACTGTGTGCTTGGCAAATACTATTATCCAGAATGATGCGATGATACTTTTACGCTATGATCCTTAGTTTAGAGAAAATAATTCATAGCTTCCTGACCAGGACAGATGAACCATGACCTCACTCTCCTCAACCTGTCAAAGTACCACCAAGTTGCGTCAGGAGAGTAAAAAGACTGACATGTCATGTCACCGCACAGTACATATCTCTGAGAAAACAAGGTAAAGACTCTATCATTTTTATTTTATATGCTTTTTAACTTCCTTGTGTCAAGATCCTTGTTGTCAATGCAGCCAGATGAGGGCTTGTTTTCTGGGTTAGTTATATTATTTATTGGTACTATGTCTTGGTAGATACATTGTTTTTATTTATTTATTTATTTATTTCTATTTTAACAGAATTTTTTACAAAAAGTTCCCAATTCTACAAAATTTTCAGTAAAATTTTTACTCATTTTATTGTGGTGTAAATGCTATTTTAACTTGTAAGTAGTTACTATGATTACTGCATTACCATTTTTTTTATAGTTTTTTAGTGTTTTTGGGTCACAATATTCTTGGGCATACTTGACCACCACCCCAATCAAACAAGGGAACAAAGGACCCCTGTTCTCATTACTGGTGGGAGCCCCAGCACTTGAACCTTTACAATCTGACACAGATAATTTTTCATAATGGAAAATGCTCCTTTAGGGTCTATTCACACGTACGGTATTGTCACGATTCGGCAGGCTGGAGGTGGATCCTCTGTGCCAGAGAGGGATTGGCGTGGACCGTGTCAGTGGACCGGTTCTAAGTTGCTACTGGTTTTCACCAGAGCCTGCCGCAAAGCAGGATGGTCTTGCAGCGGCGGTAGCAACCAGGTCGTATCCACCGGCAACGGCTCAACCTCTCTGACTGCTGAGATAGGCGTGGTACAAGGGATAAGGCAAGAGCAAGGTCGGACGTAGCAGAAGGTCGGGGCAGGCGGCAAGGTTCCTAGTCTATAGAGATAGCAGGAGGTCAGGAACACAGTATGGGTAAACACAGTAATAGCTTTCACAAGGCACTAAGGCAACAAGATCCGGCAAGGGAGTGCAGGGGAAGTGAGGTATAAGTAGGGAGTGCACAGGTGGAAACTAATCAGGGAGATTGGGCCAGGCACCAATCATTGGTGCACTGGCCCTTTAAATCTCAGAGAGCTGGCGCGCGCGCGCGCGCGCGCCTAGAGAGCGGAGCCGCGCGCGCCAGAGCATGACAGCCGGGGACCGGGACAGGTGAGTGACATGGGATGCGATTCGCGAGCGGGCGCGTCCCGCTATGCGAATCGCATCCCCGCCAGCAATGTCAGTGCAGCGCTCCCGGTCAGCGGGTCTGACCGGGGCGCTGCAGGGAGAGAAACGCCGTGAGCGCTTCGGGGAGGAGCAGGGACCCGGAGCGCTCGGCGTAACAGTACCCCCCCCCCCCCTTAGGTCTCCCCCTCTTTTTGTCGGGATGTCGCTCCACATGGGACGAGGACATTGGGAGCGATTGTAGAGTCTCCTTCTGGGGGACAGTGAAGTCCTGGGTATACTCATGAATGGCAGACAGGTCAGAAGGAGTGGGAATGGGCAGAGGGTGATGCTTGGCACGGGGCAGAGTGTCACCAGGACGGGGGCTATGAGGAGGCACGGCACAGTCCTGATAGGCCTTGGGGAGACCAGGCACAGGAGTAGACACTGAGGCTCGACAGACGGGGCTGGGAGCAGAAGTGAGGCATTTCTTGCGGCAAGCAGGACCCCAATTCTTGATCTCCCCGGTGGTCCAGTCAAGGGTGGGAGAATGATGCTGGAGCCATGGCAGACCGAGGAGGACTTCAGAGGTGCAGTTGGGCAAAACCAAAAATTAAATTTTCTCGAGATGCGGTCCAATGTTCATAAGCAGGGGCTCTGTGCGGTAACGCACAGTGCAGTGCAACTTGACTCCGTTGACCGAAGAAATGTAGAGCGGCTTGATGAGACGGGTCACCGGGATGCAGTACCTATCAAGCAAAGAGGCCAGAATAAAATTTCCAGAAGAACCAGAGTCCAAGACGGCCACGGCAGAGAAGGAGGAGTTGGCAGAAGGAGAAATCCGTACGGGCACAGTGAGACATGGAGAGGCAGACTCCGTACCCAGAGACGCCAGACCCACGTGAGCTGGTTGCGTGCGAGCATTTTCCAGACGTGGAGGACGAATAGGGCAATCCACCAAGAAATGTTCGGTACTAGCGCAGTACAGACATAGATTTTTATCCCTACGGCGAGACCTCTCTTCAAGAGTCAGGCGAGACCGATCCACTTGCATAGGCTCCTCGGCGGGAGGCACAGGGGTAGATTGCAAGGGATACCGTGAGAGAGGTGCCCAGGGATTAAGGTCTTTTTCCTGGCGGAGTTCCTGGTGTCTTTCAGAAAAACGCAGGAGGACGTGGAGGACGAATAGGGCAATCCACCAAGAAATGTTCGGTACTAGCGCAGTACAGACATAGATTTTTATCCCTACGGCGAGACCTCTCTTCAAGAGTCAGGCGAGACCGATCCACTTGCATAGGCTCCTCGGCGGGAGGCACAGGGGTAGATTGCAAGGGATACCGAGAGAGAGGTGCCCAGGGATTAAGGTCTTTTTCCTGGCGGAGTTCCTGGTGTCTTTCAGAAAAACGCATGTCAATGCGGGTGGCCAAATGGATAAGTTCATGCAGGTTGGCAGGAATCTCTCGTGCGGCCAGCACATCTTTGATGTTACTGGATAGGCCTTTTTTAAAGGTCGCGCAGAGAGCCCCGTTGTTCCAAGATAATTCGGAAGCGAGAGTACGAAATCGGATGGCGTACTCGCCTACTGAAGAATTACCCTGGACCAGGTTAAGCAGGGCAGTCTCGGCAGAAGAAGCTCGGGCTGGTTCCTCGAAGACACTGCAAACTTTAGAGAAGAAGGAGTGTACAGTGGCGGTGACAGGGTCATCGCAGTCCCAGAGCGGTGTGGCCCAAGACAAAGCCTTCCCAGACAGGAGACTAACCACGAAAGCCACCTTTGACCGTTCTGTAGGAAATTGGTCCGACAACATCTCCAAATGTAGGGAACATTGTGACAGAAAACCACGGCAGAGTCTAGAGTCCCCATCAAATTTGTCCGGCAGGGACAAGCGGAGGTTAGGAGCGGCCGCTCGCTGCGGAGGAGGTGCAGGAGCCGGCGGAGGAGATGGTTGTTGCTGTTGCAGCTGCTGTAGCTGTGACTGAAGTTGCTGTAGCTGTGGCTGAAGTTGCTGTGTCATAGTGGTCAAGTACGACAGCTGGTGTTCTTGTTGGGCGATCTGTCGGGATTGCTGGGCGACCAGCGTGGATATATCAGCGATACTTGGCAGCGGCACGTCAGCGGGATCCATGGCCGGATCTACTGTCACGATTCGGCAGGCTGGAGGTGGATCCTCTGTGCCAGAGAGGGATTGGCGTGGACCGTGTCAGTGGACCGGTTCTAAGTTGCTACTGGTTTTCACCAGAGCCCGCCGCAAAGCGGGATGGTCTTGCAGCGGCGGTAGCAACCAGGTCGTATCCACCGGCAACGGCTCAACCTCTCTGACTGCTGAGATAGGCGTGGTACAAGGGATAAGGTAAGAGCAAGGTCGGACGTAGCAGAAGGTCGGGGCAGGCGGCAAGGTTCGTAGTCTATAGAGATAGCTGGAGGTCAGGAACACAGTATGGGTAAACACAGTAATAGCTTTCACAAGGCACTAAGGCAACAAGATCCGGCAAGGGAGTGCAGGGGAAGTGAGGTATAAGTAGGGAGTGCACAGGTGGAAACTAATCAGGGAGATTGGGCCAGGCACCAATCATTGGTGCACTGGCCCTTTAAATCTCAGAGAGCTGGCGCGCGCGCGCCCTAGAGAGCGGAGCCGCGCGCGCCAGAGCATGACAGCCGGGGACCAGGACAGGTGAGTGACATGGGATACGATTCGCGAGCGGGCGCGTCCCGCTATGCGAATCGCATCCCCGCCGGCAATGTCAGTCCAGCGCTCCCGGTCAGCGGGTCTGACCGGGGCGCTGCAGGGAGAGAAACGCCGCGAGCACTTCGGGGAGGAGCAGGGACCCGGAGCACTCGGCGTAACAAGTATTCTGCACAGATTTGATTTCTTTTTACATTGAAATCTGCAGCAGAAAATCCTGCGAATCAAATTTGCTCATCAAATCTGCACAGAATACTGTATGTGTGAATAGACCATTAAAGGAGTACTGTGGTCTTAGACACTTATCCCCTATCTGCTGGGACCCCCCGCAATCTCCCACATAGGGGACCCGGCATTGCCGGAGCACCTGAGGTCGACGACACGCATCCTCCATACAGCTCTATGGGAGAGGTGGGGATGCACAAATGCTGCATCTCCGCCTCTCTCATAGAGATACATGGAGGGTGGTGTCGGCTGCAACCTCACGCAGCGGCCGACACGCCTCCTGCACGGGAGAGCCGTGGCCCCATACAGGAGATAGCGGGGGGTCCCAGAGTTCGGAACCCCTGTGATCACACACTTATCCCCTACTAGCTCAGTACCCGCGTTGCCCGGTTTTTCCTTCCTCATCCTTGTTGGGGAGGAAAATCAACAAAGGAGGAAGCTTTTGACTTCATATCCTATCCCCATATATTGTTGTCATATCCCAACCCCATATCTCGTCCCCATATCCCGTCCTCCTATCCAGTCATCATATCCCGTCCTCCTATCTCGACATCATACCCTGACCTCATATCCCGACCTCCTATCCTGACCTCCTATCCCGTCCTCATATCCTGACCTCCTATCTTTACCTCATATCCCATCCTCATATCCCGACCTCATATGCCATCCTCATATCTCGAACTCCTATCCCAACCTCCTCTCTTTGTGAGATGGGGTGTGGCTTGCAAGCCAGATTGACACATTCACCAGGAGATGCAGAGCGGAGCATGTGGAGTAAGCTACTGGAAGTCCCGAGTGCAGCAGAGAGCAGCCAAAGGCTGTCTGGGCATGCTTGGAATTGTAGTTTTGCAACAGCTGAAGAGGCACTGTTTGGAAAAACTGCTCTACTAGGCTAATCCAACCATGTTTATATACATATGAAGTGTTTATATCCTATTATTTCACAGAATTAGCAACAATGGAACAATAAACATGAGAAGAAGATTATGTGTGATACAGGAAAAAGTTTGAATCAGATGTGCATTTCAAGCCTTAGGGTCCATGCACACTATAGAATGTCAGCCCCTCAAATCCAGAGGGCAGCTGGTGCCAACTGAATCAGTTGGTGCTAGGACCGCACAGACGCTGCCAGTCCCCATAGCCGGCAATACATTCCCTTCTGAACATAATCATTCTTTCGATAGGCAAATTTCAGTGGCACAAATGATGTAGTGCGCATGGACCCTAAGACTGCCATTTACACCAGAAGGTTATATAACTGGGGGACTAAGAAATAGAACAACATAATAATTGACTGATGAAAGGTTGCTGAAATTATGTAGATGGCCAGACCTCTTTGCCTAGATGTGCAGCCATTGTCTTACGTAATTCAGAATTTTTGCACATGTATAAAATCTAACCTTTTTATTTCTACAAACTCTCTAACAGGCTGTTATGCCACCGTTTCAGCTCAATTTGCTTTTGCTTTATTAAACTGAATGCGGGCCCATCAGATTATGAATAAAGATAAACATGCATGTGTACGTGAGCAATGGCGCAATAAAACTGAGTATTTCATCTGTCCATATTTATATGGATGACCTGATAGCATTAGGATTAGTAAACCAGGCATAAACAATGTGCAAGCCATCCTTATTAAAAGAATACGGTTGTATATGGCACACTATCACCATCTAGTGTTTACAGAGAGTTAATGCAATATACGCAAATAAATATTATTGATCAACAAGAAAATATATGACCTGATATACTCCTGAAATAAGTGTCACCAGGTAGTGTCATTCTCCAGGCCATTTTGCTTAATGTGTATGAATGGACAGCTTTTGAGCAAGAATGTGTAAGAGCTTTTGTAATGTGCCTTTTCTACACACTGAGTGTGTGTGACTTCACCGATTTTCCCTCTGCAGGCTTCATCTTTAATTTTCAGTTGCCCTAAAGCTAATGGGTGGAGAGTAGCTGCTATGATGTCTCCCATACACTGAACACACACACACACACACAGAAGGGGCCAAGCCCCCTATATTTCTATCACACCCCCTCAGAAGCAGCAGCAGGATGGAGGACATTATAAAGCAGTACTAAGCAGTATACAGATATGTTCACATTTATTATGACACTCTTTTTGTGATATACATTAAATTGTCAGAACAGGATGCTGACATATACCACAGTGTACTCACACTGTATGCATTTATTTCAATGGACCAAATGTAGTCTATTATTGTCTATCAGACTAAGTTCATCTATTGAAATCAGTGAAAGTGAAAAGGTAGTCTGTCTTAGACATCAGAATACCGCTCTGCTGGTTAACCAGAATATATCATATAATTAATGAACATACCCTAGGCTGCTAGTCCAGTATTGGGATAAAATCTTTTACTCAATATAAACTCCTGCAGTCAGTGTGGGTGTATATGCCTGCCTCTGGCCTCTCTTCAGCCATTCCATCCTCCTTTCTTTATAGACATCTACAGGCAGCAAGCAATCTGACTTTTCAGTGATTTATCTTGAGATGAAAGTTTAGTAGGGTGATGGAGCAGGAAGAGAGCCTGATGAGTGAAAAAATTATATTTTCTCTAGTAAAATATATTAGACAGTTTCTTCCATTCACTTCTACAAGTGCCAATGTAGGCACAAAAAATACTGCTATATCTATATGTATTAAAATGGATCTCAGTAATATGATGGACAGGGGTTAAACTCATATGTTAAAATGATGTGCAAATGGGTATAGTGATATTTGGAGTATAGCATGAAAAAAACAGGAACAGAATAGATGGCGCTATGTGCTGTAAATGATGGTAATATTCCAAAACAATGATAATTATATTGTTTGCACGAATATATATATATATATATATATATATATATATATATATAGAGTGAGAGAGAGAGAAGATGTTATTAGTGTACCTATATATATATAAATAGTGCAAGTGACTGAGCATATACCATATATGCTTCGTCAGGCTGGTATGGTAAAGCATGTACATCTAACATATCTATAGAGAACAAGTTTGAATCTGTGTGGGTAAAAGATTCTGTGACGTCACTCATTGATGGAAGTGATGTAGTCCGATATGCGTTCAATGGTTGGCATGGATGGCAGGGACGCATGCAATAACTGTCAGCCTTTTGGGATGTTGTCACGATCACACCCTATCGGTCCAGCCAAGACATTAGAGAGAGTGTGATGGTGCAAGGGTTAAGGCTACCAGACCTCTGGGTATACACTTAGATAAACGTGTTTTACCAGAGCCTCCTTCAGAAAGGTGAGCTCATATATTTAGAGATCAAAGACCAGAGCTGATTATTTAAACATTTAATCTCATAAAAGGTATCACAGTGCTAAATATATAAAAATACAGGAACAAATGACATACAGGTACAAAAATATATAAAAGAGTTTTGCTAGACAAGTTCAAAAAACAAAAATGAAGTTCTTACAGCATGATGGTATAGCCGTCCTTTGTGAGTGAGAGTACAGCTCTAGTCAGCATTGGGCACAGCCTTGAACACCCAACTTTGAGTCTAGCATTGTTTAAATATCATATCTGCTTTCTTGGGAGGGAGACTCCATTCCCCCCTCCCCTCTGATCCCACCAGGGGGTCTTCTCTCTTCCTGGCCCCCTTATCTGTGTGATTATATGATGGGACCAGAGTGCCTCTTACATCCTGCTGCTTCAAAAGAGCCTTTGACTTCAAAGGAGATGTAAACAAACAGCCAGACCTCAAATAAAATGCAATACACAAAAAGGATACACCATCTGAATGACCTCTCACCCATGTCTTGGATAATACATCACACACAGTTATAATTATAATACACATATAGGATTTTAATAATCAGGCCTTGGGCCTGACAGATGTTAAAAGGCAAAACTATGCAATGTCCGTGGCTTTTTCGCTGGATTTGAAATATCACGATTTTAAAAAGGTATGTAAAGGCAAATATCTATATTGGCGCTGGCTCTCGGAGCGGAACGCTGTATGTCCCGCTTCGACATTATGTACAATGTGTATAAAATTGAGCTTGAATATGCAGATAAAACATAAAATATAAGACCTAAATAACATAATAATAATAATAATATGATAATATAATGATAGATGACAGTAACATTAATTAGTTATACTTTTATATACAGTTAAAAGAAAAAAACATATATATATATATATATATATATATATATATATATACATAATGCAATTTATCATTATTATTATTCATTTAATACTATTTTCTATGGGTTGCCTATACATATATCACTCCCATTTTATGGTATGTATATAAAATGCAGTTTATTATTTTTATACTATCATTTTCTATATATATTTTTTAAACTGTATATAATGGTATAACTAATGAATGTTAGTGTCATATATCATTTTGTTATTATATTATTATTATATTATGTTATTTATGTCTTATATTTTATGTTTTATCTGCATATTCAAGCACAATTTAATATGTACATCACATTGTATATGATGTTGAAGTGGGACATACAGCGCTCCACTCCGAGAGCCAGCGCCAATATAGATATTTGCCTTTGCATACCTTAAAATCGTGATATTTCAAATCCAGCGAAAAAGCCACGGACATTGCATAATTTTGCCTTTTACCATCCCAACTCTGTCAGCCATATGAACTTCAAGAATGTAAAGCTGACAGTTATTGCATGCGTCCCTGCCAACCATGCCAACCATTGAACGCATATCGGACTACATCACTTCCGTCAATGAGTGACGTCACAGAATCTTTTACCCACACAGATTCAAACTTGTTCTCGATATATATGTTAGATGTACATGCCTTACCATACCAGCCTGACGCAGCGGGGGCCACCTTGCGAAACGCATTGCTATTCTCCATGTTTTATCCTTTATGTAATTGCCAAGACTGAATAAACAATTATCCGTTACCAGTAGGACACTTGTTTTACTTGCCGCATACATAATCCCGATACTCGAGGCGCCGCTATAGCCATCCTCTTTTGTTTCCCCTGGGAACTGCTGGAGCCTCCAATCCCAGGACGACGCTCTCCAAGTATAGTGATATTTTGGTCTCTCTAGGGAAGTGTTTTCCAACCAGTGTGTTGCCAAACTACAATTCCCAGCATGCCCAGACAGCCAACGACTGTCTGGGCATGCTGGAAGTTGTTGTTTTGCAACAGCTGGAGGTACACTGTTTTGGAAACACTGCTCTAGGGGATTGGATAAAGCAGCTTGAAGGTGTTATTTGGACACTAACTATTAGTATTGTGTAGGAATACTGTCAATATTTGGGCAAAGTAAGACAGTATAATTATGTACAGCTGAATTTGCTTAGAGTATCATGAAGAAAAACACATCCCCTATCCAAAGGATAGGGGATAAGTTTTGGACTGCAGGAGGTCCTATCAATTGGGCCCCCCGTAATCTCCTGTTTGGATCCCTGGTTCTTCAGCCCAGGAGCACATCACGATCCCCGACCAAAGCAGAGGCCGCCACGCCCCCTCCATAAATCTCTATGGGAGAGCCGAAGATTGCCGAACCGTTTTCCCATTGAGCTTTATGGAGGGGGCCTGGTGGCCTCTGCTTGGGGGCAGGGGTCCTAACACGCTTCTGTGCTGTAGAACTGGGGCTCCAAACAGATCGTGGGGGCCGCAGCGTTCGGACCCCCCAGGATCTAAAATGTATCCCCTATCCTTAGGATAGGGGATACGTTTTTTTTCATGATACTTATCTTAAGAACAGACATGGTATGTTCATGCTGAGTTAGAGGTACTATGTGTTTGAGTGCATGGCAGTACAGACATGTATTGTGACTGCCATTTTTAATTGACACAAGAACCTCTGCATCCTCAGTCACCTTTATCCGAAATATTACACCCAACCGCAATCCCCTGATAAACAAAACGTTATGCCCTTGGTACTAAGGCTCACCCGAACAGCTGATCAATGGCGGTGTCAGCATCCACCTATCTGTTATTGAAGGCCTATCCTTTGGATTGGTCATTGATTAATTCTGCCTGGAAAAGCAATAGACAATAGGAGCCCAAATTTGATCAATTTCGTCTCATAGCGGATAGGTAAAAAGCTAAATAAAGAATAAAGCTGAAATTTGGCGCTACTGAGATCTATTTGCTGTTAGTAAGCAGAAGATAAGCTAAATTATTAATACTGAGCAATAAATAATTGAGATAGAAGAGGAGCTTCCAAGGATTTATCATGAGCTCAGACCATGACATCAGCTGAGCTGACACCCCACAATGACCACATGCAGCCTCGGCGTGAGGCATCCACTAAGGGACAGATTATTGCTCCATGAATATTTATTGAGCAGTGTACCCCACTGTGTACTTCTGTTGCTCATCCACTTGCAATAGTAGAATATGACAATCTCACCCACAATCTACCTCTACATTCAATTGATATGGTGACTGCATCAATAAATGATAGCATCTCATCTCCTTTTCAATGGGAAGGGAATGGTATCAAAACAACACAAAGTCACCTTAGATTTTGTGACTTCCTGATAAATAAAGCATGTTCAACCTATTGCTAAAAAGCCTTTATGTATGATGCAAACACCTAGGTAGCCTTACTGTGACCCAGATAAAGATGATGGGACAAAAATGTAACTTTAACGAATTCTAAATATTTGAAAATGGAAAAGACAGAATTAAATGTTATAAATAAATGACAGATCCCGGGACCATGAGATGGAGTCTGGAATCACGACACTGCTGCAATAGTGAGATTGAAAGTACATGAGTTAATTTAGCTTTTTGTACATTTTTGCAACAAATTGTGTTGCAGGACAAACCCTTTAAACCTCAAATAAAGCAGATGTTGGTATACTGTAGTGGTATAGCTATATTTATGGGAAATGGAAAATGGATTCCAGCAGGATAAGTTTCCATAAAACTTGTATTTTTTTTACTTTATTTTAAAACAGAGTCAGACAGTATGGACAAACAAGGATCTGTTTCGGTATTCAGTATGATTAAGATCAATGGCGACCGATACATGTCACAACCATGTCTGTCTGTGCTGTTCAGACTCTGTTTTAAACTAAAGCAATACAGACACACGTTTTAAAGAAACTTATTCGGCTGTAACCCTTTTGCCATTTCCTATTATGGATGATTTGTGCCTCGTCAGGATAGCTGTGCCACCCACTCTTAGGCAACTTGGTGGTGACAGTAGTGTTCATCTTCATTCCTTCTATTATATAACAGTAGAGAAAACATGGATTGCACTCACCATCCAAGCAATTCTTTTATTTCACCGTGTCTGGCATAACAGGCTGGTGGAGGCGGGTAGGGTGGGACAGGGACAGACTGTTTCACGCCACTAGGGCGCTTCTTCCAGCTGGTATACCGGCTGGAAGAAGCGCCCTAGTGGCCTGAAACAGTCTGTCTCGGTCCCACCCTACCCGCCTCCACCAACCTGTTATGTCAGACACGGTGAAATAAAAGAATTGCTTGGATGGTGAGTGCAATCCTTGTTTTCTCTACTGTTATTGCCTGCACTCTGTTCTGGATTTATGCACCACCGCACCCAATGCTTTATAACAGGAACGTCAGAATCATCCACACCATACCTGCCGCCAGTCACCTTAGTTCAGCAGTGCCGGACACACCTTTTTACTTTTTTTTTTTAACACATTCCTTCTATTATGCTATGTTCAGCCGACAACTATAACATGTATAGGTACTTTAAGGTCTTGTGACATCTTTGTCTAAAGTCAGTTCAATTTTAGTAAATAAAAAACATGAAATAAATAATTTAAAGCTGTTAATTCTATTAGGACAGGTAAAGGTTCTCCCTGTCTAATTTCACATACACGAGAAAAGCCCAACGGTAACATTAAAACAAAAAAATTGGATCCTTAGGACCAATGCACATGACGCGTTGGGTCTGAACGACTGTTTGAATATGAGTGTCTTTGTTTAAGCAGATAATTCTTCATGTTTTTGTTTATGATATACTTGTTGCTGAAAATAAGATTAAGGTGTACATTATTCTCTAGGTATTTGCTTTGTTTGTAATGTGCTTTTTAACTTGATTTTAACTGCATTTCTACAGTACCGTGAGTGCCTCGTATTTGTCAACATTTCCCTCTTTGAGTACACATAATTTAAAGGTAAGTGTAGGACACATATCAGGAGCCCAGGCTATCTAGCCAATGAGCGATGGAAGAAAATGCTCTTCTTTGCATGTGTTAATTTGTATTACCTTTACTGATGTAGGGACATGTTGTTACATTCAAAGGCAACACATCAAACTCGACATTTTATTCAAATTGGCGCTTGTCTTATGATCATAAAATACTCGCCTGCCACTTCTGTGATCTTGAATTCACAGGCCAGCATAGAAATTTGCAGATGATTAGAGAGTTCAGAGCAGCTTTGAACACAGGTAGATTGGCTGTTTTCTAGCCCTGATAAGGATATACCGTATATACTCGAGTATAAGCCGACCCGAGTATAAGCCGAGACCCCTAATTTCAACCCAAAATCCCAGGAAAAGTTATTGACTCGAGTATAAGCCTAGGGTGGGAAATACCTCATCCCCCCCTGTCATCATCCAGACCCGTCATTAACATCCTCATCATCCCCTTGTCATCATCCCACACATCCCCCCTTCATCATCCCCTTGTCATCATCCCACACATCCCCCCTTCATCATCCCCTTGTCATCATCCCACACATCCCCTTATCCCACACATCCCCCCTTCATCATCCCCTTGTCATCATCCCACACATCCCCCCTTCATCATCCCCTTGTCATCATCCCACACATCCCCTTATCATCCCACACATCCCCCCTTCATCATCCCCTTGTCATCATCCCACACATCCCCTTATCATCCCACACATCCCCCCCTTCATCATCCCCTTGTAATCATCCCACACCCCCCCCTTCATCATCCTCTTCTCATCATTCGCCCTCAGTGGTCTTCAACCTGCGGACCTCCAGAGGTTTCAAAACTACAACTCCCAGCAAGCCCGGGCAGCCATCGGCTGTCCGGGCTTGCTGGGAGTTGTAGTTTTGAAACCTCCGGAGGTCCGCAGGTTGAAGACCACTGCGGCCTTCAACATCATCCAGCCCCCTCTCACCCCCTTTAGTTCTGAGTACTCACCTCCGCTCGGCGCTGGTCCGGTCCTGCAGGACTGTCCGGTGAGGAGGTGGTCCGGTGGGGAGGTGGTCCGGGCTGCTATCTTCACCGGGGGCGCCTCTTCTCCGCGCTTCCGGCCCGGAATAGAGCCGTTGCCTTAACAACGACGTATCTGCGTCGTTGTCAAGGCAACGTGACTATTCTGAGGCCGGGCCCGAAGCGCTTAGAAGAGGCCTCCCCGGTGAAGATAGCAGCCCGGAACCAGTATCCCACCGGACCACCTCCTCACCGGACAGTCCTGCAGGACCGGACCAGCGCCGAGCGGAGGTGAGTACTCAGAACTAAAGGGGGTGAGAGGGGGCTGGATGATGTTGAAGGCCGCAGTGGTCTTCAACCTGCGGACCTCCGGAGGTTTCAAAACTACAACTCCCAGCAAGCCCGGACAGCCGATGGCTGCCCGGGCTTGCTGGGAGTTGTAGTTTTGAAACCTCTGGAGGTCCGCAGGTTGAAGACCACTGCGGGTGGGGGAGTTCACTCGAGTATAAGCCGAGGGGGGTGTTTTCAGCACGAAAAATCGTGCTGAAAAACTCGGCCTATACTCGAGTATATACGGTATATATATTTTAGGCATTTCTTTCCAGCTATGTGTCTGTACTATATCATTTCTTTAACAGTGAACAGTCGCCCAACAATATCTGAAAGTGTCAGAAGGTGGCACTGTAGTAGAGAGTCTCACCGGATGTCCCAGCTATATTATGCAACATATTTTATCAATAGATTTACTTTGTTTTTTGGGTGGTACATTGTTGAAAATATTTGTGTAATAGGTGAAAAAGTTGCAATTTCTTTGAACACCTCTGTCCACAAAACAACTTGAACGTGGTGTAGCATAGTTAGCTTTTTGCAGTGTTCGGAAATGTATAAAACAGAAACATTTTTTAAATTCTAGCAAAATTTTGCATGCAAGTCGAAATACCTGCTGAAGAGGCTCCTATGCCCAGAAAAACGTAGGGGAAGATTTATCAAAACCTGTCCAGAGGAAAAGTTGCTAAGTTTCCCATAGCAACCAATCAGATCGCTTCCCTCAATTTTGGAAAGGCTTCTGAAAAATGAAAGAAGCGATCTGATTGGTTGCTATGGACAATGCAGCAACTTTTCCTCTGGACAGGTTTTGATAAATCTCCCCCATAATATTTGGTTATGCAATAAAAAATTGTTGTGATATTATCTATCATTTTCTGACAGGTGAATTGCATCATATGGGTACGTTCACACGCGCAGATTTTTTTAGCGGGTTTTCCGCTGCGTATTTGAAAGTGGGCGGGCTCTTCTCGGCTGTTCGCAGCAGATTTTCCGTGGAGGAATTTACGCTGGGGAAAATCCGCCACAGTCCCTACTGACTTCAATGGGGCTTGCGGCGGATTTTCCACAGTGTACATTCCGCCACGGAAAATCTGCTGCGGACAGCCGAGAAGAGCCCGCCCACTTTCAAATACGCAGCGGAAAACCCGCTAAAAAATCAGCGCGTGTGAACGTACCCTATATCTGTTTTTTTCCCCCTCTACTGGACAACCATATCATTGGGGGGGGGGGGGGGGGGGGGGGGGAGGGGAGTACAGCTGTCCGTACTGCTACTGATAGTGTTGTTATGTTTGTGTTCTGTATATTACAACACACAGGTATCCTCTGCTGATCACACACACCCCTGAGAATATCCTCTAACACGATGTGTTTTCCAACCAGTGTGCCCCCAGCTCTTGTAAAACTTCAACTCCCAGCATGCCCAGATTGGCTACCTCTAGAGTGGATCGGTCTAAAAAACCCCGCCAGACACCACCCCCCCACCCCCCCCACCACCACCACCAATCGCACTGCGGAGGGATGATCCACCCCACTTGACCATCAAGGAGAATTTACATGTCCCTTTAGACACCACTGTCAGCTTTGACAGCGGCGATCAAAAGGGTTAATGGCTGGCCACAGCAGTCAACGCATGCTGGTTATTAACGGTGGCCCCAGCTACTAAGGTCAGCTGAGGGCTGCCGGGTATGGAGCGGGCTCAAGTCAGAAGCCCCCTCCATACAGCCGCCATACTTGTGGGGGGCTTTCTGGTCCGGATCTGCTTGCCCGAAGTAGGGCTAAAGGTCTGAAAAATTGACCTGCCCGGCGCCTGGAACTGCATGTCCCAAGCGTCGGGCCATAGGATTTTTACATCCCTGTTGAATCCAATAACACATCTCTATGACAGATAAGGAATAGTTAAATCCTATAACACATCTATATGACAGATCAGTAATAGATCAATCCTATAACACATCTCTATGATATATCAGGAATAGATCAATCCTATAACAATCTATGTGACAGATCAGGAATAGATCAATCCTATAACACATCTCTATGACAGATCAGGAATAGATCAATCCTATAACACATCTCTATGATATATCAGGAATAGATCAATCCTATAACAATCTATGTGACAGATCAGGAATAGATCAATCCTATAACACATCTCTATGACAGATCAGGAATAGATCAATCCTATAAGGCATCTATATGACAGATCAGGAATAGTTCAGTCCTATAACACATCTCTATGACAGATCAGGAATAGTTCAATCCTATAACAATCTATGTGACAGATCAGGAATAGTTCAATCCTATAACACATCTCTATGACAGATCAGGAATAGTTGAATCCTATAACAATCTATGTGACAGATCAGGAATAGTTCAATCCTATAACACATCTCTATGACAGATCAGGAAGAGATCAATCCTATAAGGCATCTATATGACAGATCAGGAATAGATCAATCCTATAAGGCATCTATATGACAGATCAGGAATAGATATATCCTATAACACATCTCTGTGATACAGTGGGCCAAAAAAGTATTTAGTCAGCCACCAATTGTGCAAGTTCTCCCACTTAAAAAGATGAGAGGCCTGTAATTTTCATAATAGGTATACCTCAACTATGAGAGACATAATGAGGAAAAATCCAGAAAATCACATTGTCTGATTTTTAAAGAATTTATTTGCAAATTTTGGTGGAAAATAAGTATTTGGTCACCTACAAACAAGTAAGATTTCTGGCTCTCACAGACCTGTAACTTCTTCTTTAACCCCTTAAGGATGCAGTGTTTTTCTGTTTTTGCATTTTCATTTTTTCCTCATCACCTTCTAAAAATCATAACACTTTCAATATTGCACATAAAATATGATGGCTTATTTTTTGCGCCACCAATTCTACTTTGCAGTGACATTAGTCATTTTACCCAAAAATCCACGGCGAAACAGAAAAAAAATTCATTGTGTGACAAAATTGAAGAAAAAATGTCATTGCAAATTTTGGGGGCTTCCGTTTCTACGCAGTAAATTTTTCGGTAAAGATGACACCTTATCTTTATTTTGCAGGTCCATGCGGTTAAAATGATACCCTACTTATATAGGTTGGATTTTGTCGTATTTCTGGAAAAAATCATAACTACATGCAGGAAAATTTATAAGTTAAAAATTCTCATCTTCTACCCCCTATAACTTTTTTATTTTTCCGCGTACGGGCCGGTATGAGGGCTCATTTTTGGTGCCGTGTTCTGAAGTTTGTATCAGTACCATTTTTGGATTGATCGGACTTTTTGATCGCTTTTTATTCATTTTTTCATGATATAAAAAGTGACCAAAAATACGCTATGTTGGATTTGGAATTTTTTTGCGGTTTAATTAACAATATATTTTTATAGTTCGGACATTTCCGCACACGGTGATACCACATATGTTTATTTTTATTTACACAATTTGTTTTTTTTATGGGAAAAGGGGGGTGATTCAAACTTTTATTAGGGAAGGGGTTAAATGACCTTTGTTAAAGGAGTAGTCCGGCAGGCACTTTTCTCATTTTATCCTGTCCGGGCTGCAAAAAAAAAAAAAAGAAAACAAACTTTCTCTTACCTGCCAACGAGCCCCCGTAGCTCCGGTACACTCCGGTACAGGTGTTCGGTCGCCGGGCTATTTGCTTCTTACCTCCTGATAGCCCGGCATGTCAGCCTATAACCAGCTGAGGCGGGACATCGCTGCGGACGGTGATAGGCTGAAGCTCCGTGTGACGTGCCGGGCTAACAGGAAGTAAGAAGAATACAGGCCGGGGACCGAACACCTGTACCGGAGCTCCGGGGGCTCGTTGGCAGGTAAGAGAAAGTTTGCTTTCTTTTATTTTGCAGCCCGGACGGGATAAAATGAGAAAAGTGCGTGCCGGACTACTCCTTTAACTTTTTTTTTTTTCACTTTTTTTTTGCAGTGCAGTGTGAATGGGTCTTCCGCGAGACCCGTTCCTACTGTGGAATTTCAGCGGCGGACAATTCCGCCGCTGAAATTGTTCCGCACAAAGAAAGAACGTGTTCATTCTTTGCGCCGAAGTCCGCGAGCACTGCATATTTGTCAATGGTGATGGCGCAGTGCCGTGCGGTCCTACCGCCGCCGCCGGCTGCCAGTCTGAATCTCCGCTCGCTGAATTCTGCGAGCGGAGATTCCGTTCACACTCTGTAGTGTGAGCATACCCTTATGCTGATCCCTGCAAAGCCATAGCTTTGCATGGATCAGAGAGATAGGGGCACGATTGCTCAAGCCTGTAGCTCAGGCTTCGAGCAATCAAACGCTGATCGGACGTGACGGAGCAAGGTAAGGGGGTCTCCGCTCGCGTCCTAGCTGATCGGGACATTGCGATTTTATCGTGATGTTCCGATCAGCCCGACTGAGCTGCCGGGAAGCGTTTACTTTCACTTTCAGACGCGGCGGTCAACTTTGATCGCCGCGCCTGAAGGGTTACTAGCGTGCGGCACAACGATCGGTGCCGCACGCTATTAGCCCAGGGTCCCGGCTATGAATAGCAGCCGGGACCGACCCGGTGTGATGCGGGGTCACGTACAGGTACGCCCTACGCCCTTAACAGGTTAAGAGTCTCCTCTGTCCTCCACTCGTTTCCTGTATTAATGGCACCAGTTTGAACTTGTTATTAGTATGAAAGACACCTGTCCATAACCTCAAACAGTCACACTCCAAACTCCACCATGGCCAAGACCAAAGAGCTGTCGAATGACACCAGTAACAAAACTGTAGACCTGCACCAGGCTGGGAAGACTGAATCTGCAATAGGCAAGCAGCTTGGTTTGAAGAAATCAACTTTTGGAGCAGTTATTACAAAATGGACGACACAAAAGACCACTAATAATCTCCCTCGATCTGGGGCTCCACGCAAGATCTCACCCCATGGTGTCAAAATGATCACAAGAATGGTGAGCAAAAATCCCAGAACCACACAGGGTGGGGGGGGGGGGGGGAACCTAGTGAATGAGCTGCAGAGAGCTGGGACCAAAGTAACAAAGGCTTCCATCAGTAACACACTGTGCGCCAGGGACTTAAATCATGCAGTGCCAGATGTGTCCCCCTGCTTAAGCCAGTACATGTCCGGGCCTGTCTGAAGTTTGCTAGAGGGTATTTGGGTGATCCAGAAGAGGATTGGGAGAATGTCATATGGTCAGATGATACCAAAGTAGAACTTTTTGGAAAAATCTCAACTCGTTGTGTTTGGAGGAGAAAGAATGTGAGTTGCATGCAAAGAACACCATACCAACTGTGAGTCATGGGGGTGGAAACATTATGCTTTGGGGCTGTTTTTCTGCTAAGGGACCAGGGCGACTGATCCGTGTAATGGAAAGAATGAATAGGGCCATGTATTGTGAGATTTTGAGTGAAAACCTCCTTCCAACAGCAAGGCCATTAAAGATGAAACATGGCTGGGTCTTTCAGCATGACAATGATCCCAAACACACCAAACGGGCAACGATGGAGTGGCTTCGTAAGAAGCATTTCAAGGTCCTGGACTGGCTTAGCCAGACTCTACATCTCAACCCCATAGAAAACCTTTGAAGGGAGATGAAAGTCCATGTTGCCCAGGGACAGCACCAAAACATCACTGCTCTAGAGGAGATCTGCATGGAGGTTTGTGGCAAAATACCAGCAACAGTGTGTGAAAACCTTGTGAAGACTTACAGAAAACATTTAACCTCTGCCATTACCAACAAAGGGTATATAACAAAGTATTGAGATTAACTTTTGTTATTGACCAAATACTTATTTTCCACCATAATTTGCAAATAAATTCTTTAAAAATCAGACAATGTGATTTTATGGATTTTTTTTCTTATTTTGTCTCTCATAGTTGAGGTAGTTGATGAAAATTACAGGCCTCTCTCATCTATTTAAGTGGGAGAACATGCACAATTGGTGGCTGACTAAATACTTTCTTGCCCCACTGTATATCAGGAATAATTCAATCCTATAACACATCTGTCACGATGCCGGCTGGCAGGTAGTGGACCCTCTGTGCCAGAGAGGGATTGGCGTGGACCGTGCTAGTGGACCGGTTCTAAGCCACTACTGGTTTTCACCAGAGCCCGCCGCAAAGCGGGATGGTCTTGCTGCGGCGGTAGTGACCAGGTCGTATCCACTAGCAACGGCTCACCTCTCTGGCTGCTGAAGATAGGCGCGGTACAAGGGAGTAGGCAGAAGCAAGGTCGGACGTAGCAGAAGGTCGGGGCAGGCAGCAAGGATCGTAGTCAGGGGCAACGGCAGCAGGTCTGGAAACACAGGCAAGGAACACACAAGGAACGCTTTCACTGGCACTAAGGCAACAAGATCCGGCAAGGGAGTGCAAGGGAAGTGAGGTAATATAGGGAAGTGCACAGGTGAAAACCCTAATTGGAACCACTGCGCCAATCAGCGGCGCAGTGGCCCTTTAAATCGCAGAGACCCGGCGCGCGCGCGCCCTAGGGAGCGGGGCCGCGCGCGCCGGGACAGAACAGACGGGGAGCGAGTCAGGTAGGGGAGCCGGGGTGCGCATCGCGAGCGGGCGCTACCCGCATCGCGAATCGCATCCCGGCTGGCAGCAGGATCGCAGCGCCCCGGGTCAGAGGACGTGACCGGAGCGCTGCAGCGGAGGGAGTGAAGCGAGCGCTCCGGGGAGGAGCGGGGACCCGGAGCGCTCGGCGTAACAGTACCCCCCCCCTTGGGTCTCCCCCTCTTCTTGGAGCCTGAGAACCTGAGGAGCAGACTTTTGTCAAGGATGTTGTCCTCAGGTTCCCAGGATCTCTCTTCAGGACCACAACCCTCCCAGTCTACTAAAAAAAAATTTTTCCCTCTGACCTTTTTGGCAGCCAAAATTTCCTTGACCGAGAAGACGTCCGAGGAGCCGGAAACAGGAGTGGGAGGAACAGATTTGGGAGAAAAACGGTTGAGGATGAGTGGTTTGAGAAGAGAGACGTGAAAGGCATTAGGGATACGAAGAGAAGGAGGAAGAAGAAGTTTATAAGAGACAGGATTAATTTGACACAAAATTTTGAAAGGACCAAGATAGCGTGGTCCCAACTTGTAGCTAGGGACACGGAAGCGGACATATTTAGCGGAGAGCCATACCTTGTCTCCAGGGGAAAAAACGGGGGGAGCTCTTCTTTTCTTATCCGCGAACCTCTTCATGCGTGAAGAAGCCTGTAAGAGAGAATTTTGGGTCTCTCTCCATATAATGGAAAGGTCACGAGAAATTTCATCCACAGCGGGCAGACCAGAGGGCAAGGGGGTAGGGAGGGGGGGAAGAGGGTGACGGCCGTACACCACGAAAAATGGGGATTTGGAGGAAGATTCAGAGACCCTGAAGTTATACGAAAATTCGGCCCATGGAAGGAGATCTGCCCAGTCATCCTGGCGGGAGGAAACAAAATGTCGCAAATAATCACCCAGGATCTGGTTAATTCTTTCTACTTGTCCATTGGACTGGGGATGATATGCAGAGGAAAAATTTAATTTAATCTTGAGTTGTTTACAGAGAGCCCTCCAGAATTTAGACACGAATTGGACCCCTCTATCCGAGACAATCTGCGTAGGCAACCCGTGAAGACGAAAAATGTGTACAAAAAATTGTTTAGCCAACTGAGGCGCAGAAGGAAGACCAGGAAGAGGGATGAAATGTGCCATTTTGGAGAATCGATCAACGACCACCCAAATAACGGTGTTGCCACGGGAAGGGGGTAAATCAGTAATAAAATCCATACCAATCAGAGACCAAGGCTGTTCGGGGACAGGCAGAGGATGAAGAAAACCAGCGGGCTTCTGGCGAGGAGTCTTATCCCGGGCACAGATAGTGCAGGCTCGCACAAAGTCCCCAACATCCGTCTCCAGAGTCGGCCACCAATAGAAGCGGGAGATGAGTTGCACAGATTTCTTGATGCCCGCATGACCTGCGAGATGGGAGGAGTGACCCCATTTGAGGATTCCGAGGCGTTGGCGTGGAGAAACAAAGGTCTTTCCTGGAGGAGTCTGCCTGATGGAGGCAGGAGAAGTGGAGATCAGGCAGTCAGGTGGAATGATGTGTTGCGGAGGGAGATCAACTTCTGAGGCATCCGAGGAACGAGAGAGAGCATCGGCCCTAATGTTCTTATCGGCAGGACGAAAGTGAATCTCAAAATTAAATCGGGCAAAGAACAGAGACCACCGGGCCTGGCGAGGATTCAGCCGTTGGGCCGACTGGAGGTAGGAGAGGTTCTTGTGGTCGGTGTAGATAATAACAGGAAATCTTGATCCCTCCAGCAGATGCCTCCATTCCTCAAGTGCTAATTTAATGGCTAGAAGCTCTCGATCCCCGATGGAGTAGTTCCTCTCCGCTGGAGAGAAGGTCCTAGAGAAAAAACCACAAGTGACAGCATGCCCGGAAGGATTTTTTTGTAGAAGAACAGCTCCAGCTCCTACTGAGGAGGCATCAACCTCCAATAGGAAGGGTTTGGAAGGGTCAGGTCTGGAGAGCACGGGAGCCGAAGAAAAGGCAGACTTGAGTCGTTTAAAGGAGTCTTCTGCTTGAGGAGGCCAGGACTTGGGATCAGCATTTTTCTTGGTTAAAGCCACGATAGGAGCCACAATGGTAGAAAAATGTGGAATAAATTGCCTGTAATAATTGGCGAACCCCAAAAAGCGTTGGATAGCACGGAGTCCGGAGGGGCGTGGCCAATCTAAGACGGCAGAGAGTTTGTCTGGATCCATCTGTAGTCCCTGGCCAGAGACCAAATATCCTAGAAAAGGAAGAGATTGGCATTCAAACAGACATTTCTCAATTTTGGCATAGAGTTGGTTGTCACGAAGTCTCTGAAGAACCATACGGACATGCTGGCGGTGTTCTTCTAGATTGGCAGAAAAAATTAGGATATCGTCCAGATATACCACAACACAGGAGTATAACAGATCACGAAAAATTTCATTGACAAAGTCTTGGAAGACGGCAGGGGCATTGCACAGTCCAAAGGGCATGACCAGATACTCAAAGTGTCCATCTCTGGTGTTAAATGCCGTTTTCCACTCGTCCCCCTCTCTGATGCGGATGAGGTTATAGGCGCCTCTTAAGTCCAATTTAGTGAAGATGTGGGCACCTTGGAGGCGATCAAAGAGTTCAGAGATGAGGGGTAAGGGGTAGCGGTTCTTAACCGTGATTTTATTAAGACCGCGGTAGTCAATGCAAGGACGTAGGGAGCCATCTTTTTTGGACACAAAGAAAAATCCGGCTCCGGCAGGAGAGGAGGATTTACGGATAAAGCCCTTTTTTAGATTCTCCTGGACGTATTCGGACATGGCAAGAGTCTCTGGGGCAGAGAGAGGATAAATTCTGCCCCGGGGTGGAGTAGTACCCGGGAGGAGGTCGATAGGGCAATCATAAGGCCTGTGAGGAGGTAGAGTCTCAGCTTGTTTTTTGCAGAAAACATCCGCGAAGTCCATATAGGCCTTAGGGAGACCGGTTACTGGAGGAACCACAGAGTTACGGCAAGGGTTACTGGGAACCGGTTTTAGACAGTTCTTGGAACAAGAGGACCCCCAACTCTTGATCTCCCCAGTGGACCAATCCAGGGTTGGGGAATGAAGTTGAAGCCAGGGAAGTCCAAGGAGAATCTCCGAGGTGCAATTGGGGAGGACCAAAAGTTCAATCCTCTCATGATGAGATCCGATGCTCATAAGAAGGGGCTCCGTGCGGAAACATATGGTACAGTCCAATCTTTCATTATTTACACAATTGATGTAGAGGGGTCTGGCGAGACTGGTCACTGGGATGTTGAACCTGTTGACGAGAGAGGCCAAAATAAAATTTCCTGCAGATCCAGAGTCCAAGAAGGCCACTGTAGAGAAGGAGAAGGCAGAGGCAGACATCCGCACAGGCACAGTAAGACGTGGAGAAGCAGAGTAGACATCAAGGACTGTCTCACCTTTGTGCGGAGTCAGCGTACGTCTTTCCAGGCGGGGAGGACGGATAGGACAATCCCTCAGGAAGTGTTCGGTACTAGCACAGTACAGGCAGAGGTTCTCCATACGGCGTCGTGTCCTCTCTTGAGGTGTCAGGCGAGACCGGTCGACCTGCATAGCCTCCACGGCGGGAGGCACAGGAACAGATTGCAGGGGACCAGAGGAGAGAGGAGCCGAGGAGACGAAACGCCTCGTGCGAACAGAGTCCATATCTTGGCGGAGTTCCTGACGCCTTTCAGAAAAACGCATGTCAATGCGAGTGGCTAGGTGAATAAGTTCATGTAGATTAGCAGGAATTTCTCGTGCGGCCAGAACATCTTTAATGTTGCTGGATAGGCCTTTTTTGAAGGTCGCGCAGAGGGCCTCATTATTCCAGGACAATTCTGAAGCAAGTGTACGGAATTGTACGGCATACTCGCCAACGGAAGAATTACCCTGGACCAGGTTCAACAGGGCAGTCTCAGCAGAAGAGGCTCGGGCAGGTTCCTCAAAGACACTTCGGATTTCCGAGAAGAAGGAGTGTACAGAGGCAGTGACGGGGTCATTGCGGTCCCAGAGCGGTGTGGCCCATGACAGGGCTTTTCCGGACAGAAGACTGACTACGAAAGCCACCTTAGACCTTTCAGTGGGAAACAGGTCCGACATCATCTCCAGATGCAGGGAACATTGGGAAAGAAAGCCACGGCAAAACTTAGAGTCCCCATCAAATTTATCCGGCAAGGATAAGCGTATCCCAGGAGCGGCCACTCGCTGCGGAGGAGGTGCAGGAGCTGGCGGAGGAGATGACTGCTGAAGCTGTGGTAGCAACTGTTGTAGCATAACGGTCAGTTGAGACAGCTGTTGGCCTTGTTGCGCTATCTGTTGTGACTGCTGGGCGACCACCGTGGTGAGGTCAGCGACAACTGGCAGAGGAACTTCAGCGGGATCCATGGCCGGATCTACTGTCACGATGCCGGCTGGCAGGTAGTGGACCCTCTGTGCCAGAGAGGGATTGGCGTGGACCGTGCTAGTGGACCGGTTCTAAGCCACTACTGGTTTTCACCAGAGCCCGCCGCAAAGCGGGATGGTCTTGCTGCGGCGGTAGTGACCAGGTCGTATCCACTAGCAACGGCTCACCTCTCTGGCTGCTGAAGATAGGCGCGGTACAAGGGAGTAGGCAGAAGCAAGGTCGGACGTAGCAGAAGGTCGGGGCAGGCAGCAAGGATCGTAGTCAGGGGCAACGGCAGCAGGTCTGGAAACACAGGCAAGGAACACACAAGGAACGCTTTCACTGGCACTAAGGCAACAAGATCCGGCAAGGGAGTGCAAGGGAAGTGAGGTAATATAGGGAAGTGCACAGGTGAAAACCCTAATTGGAACCACTGCGCCAATCAGCGGCGCAGTGGCCCTTTAAATCGCAGAGACCCGGCGCGCGCGCGCCCTAGGGAGCGGGGCCGCGCGCGCCGGGACAGAACAGACGGGGAGCGAGTCAGGTAGGGGAGCCGGGGTGCGCATCGCGAGCGGGCGCTACCCGCATCGCGAATCGCATCCCGGCTGGCAGCAGGATCGCAGCGCCCCGGGTCAGAGGACGTGACCGGAGCGCTGCAGCGGAGGGAGTGAAGCGAGCGCTCCGGGGAGGAGCGGGGACCCGGAGCGCTCGGCGTAACAACATCTATATGACAGATCAGGAATAGATCAATCCTATAACACATCTATATGATACAGTATATCAGGAATAGTTCAGTCCTATAACACATCTCTATGATATATCAGGAATAGTTCAATCCTATAAACACATGTCTAAGATATATCAGGAATAGTTAAATCCTATAACACATCTCTAAGATATATCAGGAATAGTTCAATCCTATAACACATCTCTAGGACAGATCAAAAATTGTTCAATCCTATAACACATCTCTAAGACAGATCAGAAATAGTTACATGCACCTATATTGTTTACAAAATAAAACAATGAATCCCTGTCATATATTGCATTTATATTTAGATAACATCTGTACAGAATATATAAGATTATGACAAGACATTATTTGAAGCTGACATTATTTAGTCATGGTACAATACTGCCCTCCAGTGGCATATCCATAAACTACAACGTAATGTCATAATGGCTTTTTTTTTTTTTTTTTTTTTTTACTAAGCACATAAAATACAAGCTTGTAGATGTGTTGTAACTGCTGAGAACTAACATTTTTACTACCATTAAAGATTCTGATGCCTCAGTAACAAAATGCATAGTTCTTAAAGGAGATATCCAATAGTGAAAAATCTGAAAATAAGTACCTGCCACAGGTTAGACCTTGACTCCTTGATGCCACCCCACATTTCATTATATGTCTGCCCCATCCCGTTTGTATGCTATGCCACCATGAAAATAGCAGCACTTCCTGGTTATGGAGCCTGAGCTCCCATCATCCTCTTCACTCTTAAAAAAATGACTTCCTCTCAAGTATGTAACATAATGTACACCCCCAAAGCCTGCCCATATCCCGTCCTACTGTGCTAAATCTCTGCCCTTCTTATTGCTCACCAATCACAGCACTCCTGCTTGAGCCTGAATGAGGACGTACACATCTCCTCCCTCCCCCTGCTCTGTTTACACAGGACCTAATTTATCCTGGGGAGGTTTCAAGTTTGCACAGGGAAAGCACTGAGGGGGGGGGGGGGGGGGGGGGGGGAGAGGACGTCCACAGCTCTTCACCTCCATAATGTTTTCAATGTGTGAGGAGACATACTGCAGGGGCTGGGGATGATTTCTATATGTGAGGAGACATATTACACTGCAGGGGCTGGGGATGATCTCTATATGTGAGGAGACATATTACACTGCAGGGGCTGGGGATGATTTCTATATGTGAGGAGACATACTACACTGCAGGGGCTGGGGATGATTTCTATATGTGAGGAGACATATTACACTGCAGGGGCTGGGGATGATTTCTATATGTGAGGAGACATATTACACTGCAGGGGCTGGGGGTGATTTCTATATGTGAGGAGACATATTACACTGCAGGGGCTGGGGATGATCTCTATATGTGAGGAGACATATTACACTGCAGGGGCTGGGGATGATTTCTATATGTGAGGAGACATATTACACTGCAGGGGCTGGGGATGATTTCTATAAGTGAGGAGACATACTGCACTGCAGGGGCTGGGGATGATTTCTATATGTGAGGAGACATACTGCACTGCACGGGCTGGGGATAATTTCTATATGTGAGGAGACATATTACACTGCAGGGGCTGGGGATGATTTCTATATGTGAGGAGACATATTACACTGCAGGGGCTGGGGATGATTTCTATATGTGAGGAGACATACTGCACTGCAGGGGCTGGGGAGGATTTCTATATGTGAGGAGACATACTGCACTGCAGGGGCTGGGGATGATTTCTATAAGTGAGGAGACATACTGCACTGCATGGGCTGGGGATGATTTCTATATGTGAGGAGACATACTGCACTGCATGGGCTGGGGATGATTTCTATATGTGAGGAGACATATTACACTGCAGGGGCTGGGGATGATTTCTATAAGTGAGGAGACATACTGCACTGCATGGGCTGGGGATGATTTCTATATGTGAGGAGACATACTGCACTGCATGGGCTGGGGATGATTTCTATATGTGAGGAGACATATTACACTGCAGGGGCTGGGGATGATCTCTATATGTGAGGAGACATACTGCACTGCATGGGCTGGGGATGATTTCTATATGTGAGGAGACATATTACACTGCAGGGGCTGGGGATGATCTCTATATGTGAGGAGACATATTACACTGCACGGGCTGGGGATGATCTCTATATGTGAGGAGACATATTACACTGCAGGGGCTGGGGATGATCTCTATATGTGAGGAGACATATTACACTGCACGGGCTGGGGATGATCTCTATATGTGAGGAGACATACTGCACTGCACAGGCTGGGGATGATTTCTATATGTGAGGAGACATATTACACTGCAGGGGCTGGGGATGATCTCTATATGTGAGGAGACATATTACACTGCACGGGCTGGGGATGATCTCTATATGTGAGGAGACATACTGCACTGCAGGGGCTGGGGATGATTTCTATATGTGAGGAGACATACTACACTGCATGGGCTGGGGATGATTTCTATATGTGAGGAGACATATTGCACTGCAGGGGCTGGGGATGATTTCTATATGTGAGGAGACATATTACACTGCAGGGGCTGGGGATGATTTCTATATGTGAGGAGACATACTGCACTGCACGGGCTGGGGATGATTTCTATATGTGAGGAGACATATTACACTGCACTGCACGGGCTGGGGATGATTTCTATATGTGAGGAGACATATTACACTGCAGGGGCTGGGGATGATTTCTATATGTGAGGAGATATATTACACTGCACGGGCTGGGGATGATTTCTATATGTGAGGAGACATACTGCACTGCATGGGCTGGGGATGATTTCTATATGTGAGGAGACATATTACACTGCAGGGGCTGGGGATGATCTCTATATGTGAGGAGACATATTACACTGCACGGGCTGGGGATGATCTCTATATGTGAGGAGACATATTACACTGCAGGGGCTGGGGATGATCTCTATATGTGAGGAGACATATTACACTGCACGGGCTGGGGATGATCTCTATATGTGAGGAGACATACTGCACTGCACAGGCTGGGGATGATTTCTATATGTGAGGAGACATATTACACTGCAGGGGCTGGGGATGATCTCTATATGTGAGGAGACATATTACACTGCACGGGCTGGGGATGATCTCTATATGTGAGGAGACATACTGCACTGCACAGGCTGGGGATGATTTCTATATGTGAGGAGACATATTACACTGCAGGGGCTGGGGATGATCTCTATATGTGAGGAGACATATTACACTGCACGGGCTGGGGATGATCTCTATATGTGAGGAGACATACTGCACTGCAGGGGCTGGGGATGATTTCTATATGTGAGGAGACATACTACACTGCATGGGCTGGGGATGATTTCTATATGTGAGGAGACATATTGCACTGCAGGGGCTGGGGATGATTTCTATATGTGAGGAGACATATTACACTGCAGGGGCTGGGGATGATTTCTATATGTGAGGAGACATACTGCACTGCACGGGCTGGGGATGATTTCTATATGTGAGGAGACATATTACACTGCACTGCACGGGCTGGGGATGATTTCTATATGTGAGGAGACATATTACACTGCAGGGGCTGGGGATGATTTCTATATGTGAGGAGACATATTGCACTGCACGGGCTGGGGATGATTTCTATATGTGAGGAGACATACTGCACTGCACGGGCTGGGGATGATTTCTATATGTGAGGAGACATATTACACTGCAAGGGCTGGGGATGATTTCTGTATGTGAGGAGACATATTACACTGCAGGGGCTGGGGATGATTTCTGTATGTGAGGAGACATACTGCACTGCAGGGGCTGGGGATGATTTCTATATGTGAGGAGACATATTACACTGCAGGGGCTGGGGATTATTTCTATAAGTGAGGAGACATACTGCACTGCATGGGCTGGGGATGATTTCTATATGTGAGGAGACATATTACACTGCAGGGGCTGGGGATGATCTCTATATGTGAGGAGACATATTACACTGCACGGGCTGGGGATGATCTCTATATGTGAGGAGACATATTACACTGCAGGGGCTGGGGATGATCTCTATATGTGAGGAGACATATTACACTGCACGGGCTGGGGATGATCTCTATATGTGAGGAGACATACTGCACTGCACAGCCTGGGGATGATTTCTATATGTGAGGAGACATATTACACTGCAGGGGCTGGGGATGATCTCTATATGTGAGGAGACATATTACACTGCACGGGCTGGGGATGATCTCTATATGTGAGGAGACATACTGCACTGCAGGGGCTGGGGATGATTTCTATATGTGAGGAGACATACTACACTGCATGGGCTGGGGATGATTTCTATATGTGAGGAGACATATTGCACTGCAGGGGCTGGGGATGATTTCTATATGTGAGGAGACATATTACACTGCAGGGGCTGGGGATGATTTCTATATGTGAGGAGACATACTGCACTGCACGGGCTGGGGATGATTTCTATATGTGAGGAGACATATTACACTGCACTGCACGGGCTGGGGATGATTTCTATATGTGAGGAGACATATTACACTGCAGGGGCTGGGGATGATTTCTATATGTGAGGAGATATATTACACTGCACGGGCTGGGGATGATTTCTATATGTGAGGAGACATACTGCACTGCATGGGCTGGGGATGATTTCTATATGTGAGGAGACATATTACACTGCAGGGGCTGGGGATGATTTCTATATGTGAGGAGACATATTACACTGCAGGGGCTGGGGATGATCTCTATATGTGAGGAGACATATTACACTGCACGGGCTGGGGATGATCTCTATATGTGAGGAGACATACTGCACTGCAGGGGCTGGGGATGATTTCTATATGTGAGGAGACATACTACACTGCATGGGCTGGGGATGATTTCTATATGTGAGGAGACATATTGCACTGCAGGGGCTGGGGATGATTTCTATATGTGAGGAGACATATTACACTGCAGGGGCTGGGGATGATTTCTATATGTGAGGAGACATACTGCACTGCACGGGCTGGGGATGATTTCTATATGTGAGGAGACATATTACACTGCACTGCACGGGCTGGGGATGATTTCTATATGTGAGGAGACATATTACACTGCAGGGGCTGGGGATGATTTCTATATGTGAGGAGACATATTGCACTGCACGGGCTGGGGATGATTTCTATATGTGAGGAGACATACTGCACTGCACGGGCTGGGGATGATTTCTATATGTGAGGAGACATATTACACTGCAAGGGCTGGGGATGATTTCTGTATGTGAGGAGACATATTACACTGCAGGGGCTGGGGATGATTTCTGTATGTGAGGAGACATACTGCACTGCAGGGGCTGGGGATGATTTCTATATGTGAGGAGACATATTACACTGCAGAGGCTGGGGATGATCTCTATATGTGAGGAGACATACTGCACTGCACGGGCTGGGGATGATTTCTATATGTGAGGAGACATACTGCACTGCAGGGGCTGGGGATGATTTCTATATGTGAGGAGACATATTACACTGCAGGGGCTGGGGATGATTTCTATATGTGAGGAGACATACTGCACTGCACGGGCTGGAGATGATTTCTATATGTGAGGAGACATATTACACTGCACTGCACGGGCTGGGGATGATTTCTATATGTGAGGAGACATATTACACTGCAGGGTCTGGGGATGATTTCTATATGTGAGGAGACATACTGCACTGCACGGGCTGGGGATGATTTCTATATGTGAGGAGACATACTGCACTGCACGGGCTGGGGATGATTTCTATATGTGAGGAGACATATTACACTGCAAGGGCTGGGGATGATTTCTGTATGTGAGGAGACATATTACACTGCAGGGGCTGGGGATGATTTCTGTATGTGAGGAGACATACTGCACTGCAGGGGCTGGGGATGATTTCTATATGTGAGGAGACATATTACACTGCAGGGGCTGGGGATGATCTCTATATGTGAGGAGACATACTGCACTGCAGGGGCTGGGGATGATTTCTATATGTGAGGAGACATATTACACTGCATGGGCTGGGGATGATTTCTATATGTGAGGAGACATAGTGCACTGCACGGGCTGGGGATGATTTCTATATGTGAGGAGACATACTACACTGCACGGGCTGGGGATTATTTCTATATGTGAGGAGACATACTGCACTGCACGGGCTGGGGATGATTTCTATATGTGAGGAGACATACTGCACTGCAGGGGCTGGGGATGATCTCTATATGTGAGGAGACATACTGCACTGCACGGGCTGGGGATAATTTCTATATGTGAGGAGACATACTGCACTGCAGGGGCTGGGGATGATTTCTATATGTGAGGAGACATACTGCACTGCACGGGCTGGGGATGCTTTCTATATGTGAGGAGACATATTACACTGCAGGGGCTGGGGATGATTTCTATATGTGAGGAGACATACTGCACTGCACGGGCTGGAGATGATTTCTATATGTGAGGAGACATATTACACTGCACTGCACGGGCTGGGGATGATTTCTATATGTGAGGAGACATATTACACTGCAGGGTCTGGGGATGATTTCTATATGTGAGGAGACATACTGCACTGCACGGGCTGGGGATGATTTCTATATGTGAGGAGACATACTGCACTGCACGGGCTGGGGATGATTTCTATATGTGAGGAGACATATTACACTGCAAGGGCTGGGGATGATTTCTGTATGTGAGGAGACATATTACACTGCAGGGGCTGGGGATGATTTCTGTATGTGAGGAGACATACTGCACTGCAGGGGCTGGGGATGATTTCTATATGTGAGGAGACATATTACACTGCAGGGGCTGGGGATGATCTCTATATGTGAGGAGACATACTGCACTGCAGGGGCTGGGGATGATTTCTATATGTGAGGAGACATATTACACTGCATGGGCTGGGGATGATTTCTATATGTGAGGAGACATAGTGGACTGCACGGGCTGGGGATGATTTCTATATGTGAGGAGACATACTACACTGCACGGGCTGGGGATTATTTCTATATGTGAGGAGACATACTGCACTGCACGGGCTGGGGATGGTTTTTATATGTGAGGAGACATACTGCACTGCAGGGGCTGGGGATGATTTCTATATGTGAGGAGACATACTGCACTGCACGGGCTGGGGATGATTTCTATATGTGAGGAGACATATTACACTGCAGGGGCTGGGAATGATCTCTATATGTGAGGAGACATATTACACTGCAGGGGCTGGGGATGATTCCTATATGTGAGGAGACATACTACACTGCAGGGGCTGGGAATGATCTCTATATGTGAGGAGACATACTACACTGCAGGGGCTGGGGATGATTTCTATATGTGAGGAGACATATTACACTGCAGGGGCTGGGGATGATTTCTATATGTGAGGAGACATATTACACTGCACGGGCTGGGGATGATTTCTATATGTGAGGAGACATACTGAACTGCACGGGCTGGGGATGATTTCTATATGTGAGGAGACATACTGCACGGGCTGGGGATGATTTCTATATGTGAAGAGACATACTGCACTGCAGGGGCTGGGGATGATTTCTATATGTGAGAAGACATATTACACTGCAGGGGCTGGGGATGATTTCTATATGTGAGGAGACATACTGCACTGCAGGGGCTGGGGATGATTTCTATATATGAGGAGACATATTACACTGCAGGGGCTGGGGATGATTTCTATATGTGAGGAGACATACTGCACTGCAGGGGCTGGGGATGATTTCTATATGTGAGGAGACATACTGCACTGCACGGGCTGGGGATGATCTCTATATGTGAGGAGACATATTACACTGCAGGGGCTGGGGATGATTTCTATATGTGAGGAGACATATTACACTGCAGGGGCTGGGGATGATTTCTATATGTGAGGAGACATATTACACTGCACGGGCTGGGGATGATTTCTATATGTGAGGAGACATATTACACTGCACGGGCTGGGGATGATTTCTATATGTGAGGAGACATACTGCACTGCACAGGCTGGGGATGATTTCTATATGTGAGGAGACATTACACTGCACGGGCTGGGGATGATTTCTATATGTGAGGAGACATAATGCACTGCACGGGCTGGGGATGATTTCTATATGTGAGGAGACCTACTGCACTGCAGGGGCTGGGGATAATCTCTATATGTGAGGAGACATACTGCACTGCACGGGCTGGGGATGATTTCTATATGTGAGGAGACATATTACACTGCAGGGGCTGGGGATGATTTCTATACGTGAGGAGACATATTGCACTGCACAGGCTGGGGATGATTTCTATATGTGAGGAGACATACTGCACTGCAGGGGCTGGGGATGATTTCTATATGTGAGGAGACATATTACACTGCACGGGCTGGGGATGATCTCTATATGTGAGGAGACATATTACACTGCAGGGGCTGGGGATGATTTCTATATGTGAGGAGACATACTGCACTGCAGGGGCTGGGGATGATTTCTATATGTGAGGAGACATACTGCACTGTGCGGGCTGGGGATGATTTCTATATGTGAGGAGACATATTACACTGCAGGGGCTGGGGATGATTTCTATATGTGAGGAGACATACTGCACTGCAGGGGCTGGGGATGATTTCTATATGTGAGGAGACATACTGCACTGCACAGGCTGGGGATGATCTCTATATGTGAGGAGACATATTACACTGCAGGGGCTGGGGATGATTTCTATATGTGAGGAGACATATTACACTGCAGGGGCTGGGGATGATTTCTATATGTGAGGAGACATATTACACTGCACGGGCTGGGGATGATTTCTATATGTGAGGAGACATATTACACTGCACGGGCTGGGGATGATTTCTATATGTGAGGAGACATTACACTGCACGGGCTGGGGGTAATTTCTATATGTGAGGAGACATATTACACTGCAGGGGCTGGGGATGATTTCTATATGTGAGGAGACATACTGCACTGCAGGGGCTGGGGATGATTTCTATAAGTGAGGAGACATACTGCACTGCATGGGCTGGGGATGATTTCTATATGTGAGGAGACATACTGCACTGAACGGGCTGGGGATGATTTCTATATGTGAGGAGACATACTGCACTGCAGGGGCTGGGGAGGATTTCTATATGTGAGGAGACATACTGCACTGCAGGGGCTGGGGATGATTTCTATAAGTGAGGAGACATACTGCACTGCATGGGCTGGGGATGATTTCTATATGTGAGGAGACATACTGCACTGCATGGGCTGGGGATGATTTCTATATGTGAGGAGACATATTACACTGCAGGGGCTGGGGATGATTTCTATAAGTGAGAAGACATACTGCACTGCATGGGCTGGGGATGATTTCTATATGTGAGGAGACATACTGCACTGCATGGGCTGGGGATGATTTCTATATGTGAGGAGACATATTACACTGCAGGGGCTGGGGATGATTTCTATAAGTGAGGAGACATACTGCACTGCATGGGCTGGGGATGATTTCTATATGTGAGGAGACATACTGCACTGCAGGGGCTGGGGATGATTTCTATATGTGAGGAGACATATTACACTGCAGGGGCTGGGGATGATCTCTATATGTGAGGAGACATATTACACTGCACGGGCTGGGGATGATCTCTATATGTGAGGAGACATATTACACTGCAGGGGCTGGGGATGATCTCTATATGTGAGGAGACATATTACACTGCACGGGCTGGGGATGATCTCTATATGTGAGGAGACATACTGCACTGCACAGGCTGGGGATGATTTCTATATGTGAGGAGACATATTACACTGCAGGGGCTGGGGATGATCTCTATATGTGAGGAGACATATTACACTGCACGGGCTAGGGATGATCTCTATATGTGAGGAGACATACTGCACTGCAGGGGCTGGGGATGATTTCTATATGTGAGGAGACATACTACACTGCATGGGCTGGGGATGATTTCTATATGTGAGGAGACATATTGCACTGCAGGGGCTGGGGATGATTTCTATATGTGAGGAGACATATTACACTGCAGGGGCTGGGGATGATTTCTATATGTGAGGAGACATACTGCACTGCACGGGCTGGGGATGATTTCTATATGTGAGGAGACATATTACACTGCACTGCACGGGCTGGGGATGATTTCTATATGTGAGGAGACATATTACACTGCAGGGGCTGGGGATGATTTCTATATGTGAGGAGACATATTGCACTGCACGGGCTGGGGATGATTTCTATATGTGAGGAGACATACTGCACTGCACGGGCTGGGGATGATTTCTATATGTGAGGAGACATATTACACTGCAAGGGCTGGGGATGATTTCTGTATGTGAGGAGACATATTACACTGCAGGGGCTGGGGATGATTTCTGTATGTGAGGAGACATACTGCACTGCAGGGGCTGGGGATGATTTCTATATGTGAGGAGACATATTACACTGCAGGGGCTGGGGATGATCTCTATATGTGAGGAGACATACTGCACTGCAGGGGCTGGGGATGATTTCTATATGTGAGGAGACATATTACACAGCATGGGCTGGGGATGATTTCTATATGTGAGGAGACATAGTGCACTGCACGGGCTGGGGATGATTTCTATATGTGAGGAGACATACTACACTGCACGGGCTGGGGATGATTTCTATATGTGAGGAGACATACTGCACTGCACGGGCTGGGGATGATTTTTATATGTGAGGAGACATACTGCACTGCAGGGGCTGGGGATGATTTCTATATGTGAGGAGACATACTGCACTGCACGGGCTGGGGATGATTTCTATATGTGAGGAGACATATTACACTGCAGGGGCTGGGGATGATTTCTATATGTGAGGAGACATACTGCACTGCACGGGCTGGAGATGATTTCTATATGTGAGGAGACATATTACACTGCACTGCACGGGCTGGGGATGATTTCTATATGTGAGGAGACATATTACACTGCAGGGTCTGGGGATGATTTCTATATGTGAGGAGACATACTGCACTGCACGGGCTGGGGATGATTTCTATATGTGAGGAGACATACTGCACTGCACGGGCTGGGGATGATTTCTATATGTGAGGAGACATATTACACTGCAAGGGCTGGGGATGATTTCTGTATGTGAGGAGACATATTACACTGCAGGGGCTGGGGATGATTTCTGTATGTGAGGAGACATACTGCACTGCAGGGGCTGGGGATGATTTCTATATGTGAGGAGACATATTACACTGCAGGGGCTGGGGATGATCTCTATATGTGAGGAGACATACTGCACTGCAGGGGCTGGGGATGATTTCTATATGTGAGGAGACATATTACACTGCATGGGCTGGGGATGATTTCTATATGTGAGGAGACATACTACACTGCACGGGCTGGGGATTATTTCTATATGTGAGGAGACATACTGCACTGCACGGGCTGGGGATGATTTCTATATGTGAGGAGACATACTGCACTGCAGGGGCTGGGGATGATCTCTATATGTGAGGAGACATACTGCACTGCACGGGCTGGGGATAATTTCTATATGTGAGGAGACATACTGCACTGCAGGGGCTGGGGATGATTTCTATATGTGAGGAGACATACTGCACTGCACGGGCTGGGGATGATTTCTATATGTGAGGAGACATATTACACTGCAGGGGCTGGGGATGATTTCTATATGTGAGGAGACATACTGCACTGCACGGGCTGGAGATGATTTCTATATGTGAGGAGACATATTACACTGCACTGCACGGGCTGGGGATGATTTCTATATGTGAGGAGACATATTACACTGCAGGGTCTGGGGATGATTTCTATATGTGAGGAGACATACTGCACTGCACGGGCTGGGGATGATTTCTATATGTGAGGAGACATACTGCACTGCACGGGCTGGGGATGATTTCTATATGTGAGGAGACATATTACACTGCAAGGGCTGGGAATGATTTCTGTATGTGAGGAGACATATTACACTGCAGGGGCTGGGGATGATTTCTGTATGTGAGGAGACATACTGCACTGCAGGGGCTGGGGATGATTTCTATATGTGAGGAGACATATTACACTGCAGGGGCTGGGGATGATCTCTATATGTGAGGAGACATACTGCACTGCAGGGGCTGGGGATGATTTCTATATGTGAGGAGACATATTACACTGCATGGGCTGGGGATGATTTCTATATGTGAGGAGACATAGTGCACTGCAGGGGCTGGGGATGATTTCTATATGTGAGGAGACATATTACACTGCAGGGGCTGGGGATGATCTCTATATGTGAGGAGACATACTGCACTGCAGGGGCTGGGGATGATTTCTATATGTGAGGAGACATATTACACTGCATGGGCTGGGGATGATTTCTATATGTGAGGAGACATAGTGCACTGCACGGGCTGGGGATGATTTCTATATGTGAGGAGACATACTACACTGCACGGGCTGGGGATTATTTCTATATGTGAGGAGACATACTGCACTGCACGGGCTGGGGATGATTTTTATATGTGAGGAGACATACTGCACTGCAGGGGCTGGGGATGATTTCTATATGTGAGGAGACATACTGCACTGCACGGGCTGGGGATGATTTCTATATGTGAGGAGACATATTACACTGCAGGGGCTGGGAATGATCTCTATATGTGAGGAGACATATTATACTGCAGGGGCTGGGGATGATTCCTATATGTGAGGAGACATACTACACTGCACGGGCTGGGGATGATTTCTATATGTGAGGAGACATATTACACTGCACGGGCTGGGGATGATTTCTATATGTGAGGAGACATACTGAACTGCACGGGCTGGGGATGATTTCTATATGTGAGGAGACATACTGCACGGGCTGGGGATGATTTCTATATGTGAAGAGACATACTGCACTGCAGGGGCTGGGGATGATTTCTATATGTGAGAAGACATATTACACTGCAGGGGCTGGGGATGATTTCTATATGTGAGGAGACATACTGCACTGCAGGGGCTGGGGATGATTTCTATATATGAGGAGACATATTACACTGCAGGGGCTGGGGATGATTTCTATATGTGAGGAGACATACTGCACTGCAGGGGCTGGGGATGATTTCTATATGTGAGGAGACATACTGCACTGCACGGGCTGGGGATGATCTCTATATGTGAGGAGACATATTACACTGCAGGGGCTGGGGATGATTTCTATATGTGAGGAGACATATTACACTGCAGGGGCTGGGGATGATTTCTATATGTGAGGAGACATATTACACTGCACGGGCTGGGGATGATTTCTATATGTGAGGAGACATATTACACTGCACGGGCTGGGGATGATTTCTATATGTGAGGAGACATACTGCACTGCACAGGCTGGGGATGATTTCTATATGTGAGGAGACATTACACTGCACGGGCTGGGGATGATTTCTATATGTGAGGAGACATAATGCACTGCACGGGCTGGGGATGATTTCTATATGTGAGGAGACCTACTGCACTGCAGGGGCTGGGGATAATCTCTATATGTGAGGAGACATACTGCACTGCACGGGCTGGGGATGATTTCTATATGTGAGGAGACATATTACACTGCAGGGGCTGGGGATGATTTCTATACGTGAGGAGACATATTGCACTGCACGGGCTGGGGATGATTTCTATATGTGAGGAGACATACTGCACTGCAGGGGCTGGGGATGATTTCTATATGTGAGGAGACATATTACACTGCACGGGCTGGGGATGATCTCTATATGTGAGGAGACATATTACACTGCAGGGGCTGGGGATGATTTCTATATGTGAGGAGACATACTGCACTGCAGGGGCTGGGGATGATTTCTATATGTGAGGAGACAAACTGCACTGTGCGGGCTGGGGATGATTTCTATATGTGAGGAGACATATTACACTGCAGGGGCTGGGGATGATTTCTATATGTGAGGAGACATACTGCACTGCAGGGGCTGGGGATGATTTCTATATGTGAGGAGACATACTGCACTGCACGGGCTGGGGATGATCTCTATATGTGAGGAGACATATTACACTGCAGGGGCTGGGGATGATTTCTATATGTGAGGAGACATATTACACTGCAGGGGCTGGGGATGATTTCTATATGTGAGGAGACATATTACACTGCACGGGCTGGGGATGATTTCTATATGTGAGGAGACATATTACACTGCACGGGCTGGGGATGATTTCTATATGTGAGGAGACATTACACTGCACGGGCTGGGGGTAATTTCTATATGTGAGGAGACATACTGCACTGAACGGGCTGGGGATGATTTCTATATGTGAGGAGACATATAACACTGCAGGGGCTGGGGATGATTTCTATATGTGAGGAGACATATTACACTGCAGGGGCTGGGGATGATTTCTATATGTGAGGAGACATACTGCACTGCAGGGGCTGGGGATTATTTCTATATGTGAGGAGACATACTGCACTGCAGGGGCTGGGGATGATTTCTATATGTGAGGAGACCTACTGCACTGCAGGAGCTGGGGATGATCTCTATATGTGAGGAGACATATTACACTGCAGGGGCTGGGGATGATTTCTATATGTGAGGAGACATATTACACTGCAGGGGCTGGGGATGATTTCTCTATGTGAGGAGACATATTACACTGCAGGGGCTGGGGATGATTTCTATAAGTGAGGAGACATACTGCACTGCAGGGGCTGGGGATGATTTCTATATGTGAGGAGACATACTGCACTGCAGGGGCTAGGGATGATTTCTATATGTGAGGAGACATACTGCACTGCAGGGGCTGAAGATGATTTCTATATGTGAGGAGACATATTACACTGCAGGGGCTGGGGATGATTTCTTTATGTGAGGAGACATACTGCACTGCACGGGCTGGGGATGATTTCTATATGTGAGGAGACATACTGCACTGCACGGGCTGGGGATGATTTCTATATGTGAGGAGACATACTGCACTGCACGGGCTGGGGATGATTTCTATATGTGAGGAGACATATTACACTGCAGGGGCTGGGGATAATTTCTATATGTGAGGAGACATACTGCACTGCGGGGGCTGGGGATGATCTCTATATGTGAGGAAACATACTGCACTGCACGGGCTGGGGATGATTTTTATATGTGAGGAGACATACTGCACTGCAGGGGCTGGGGATGAATTCTATATGTGAGGAGACATACTGCACTGCACGGGCTGGGGATGATTTCTATATGTGAGGAGACATACTGCACTGCAGGGACTGGGGATGATTTCTATATGTGAGGAGACATATTACACTGCAGGGGCTGGGGATGATTTCTACATGTGAGGAGACATACTGCACTGCACGGGCTGGGGATGATTTCTATATGTGAGGGGACATACTGCACTGCACGAGCTGGGGATGGTCTCTACATGTGAGGAGACATACTGCACTGCACGGGCTGGGGATGATTTCTATATGTGAGGAGACATACTACACTGCACGGGCTGGGGATGATTTCTATATGTGAGGAGACATATTAAACTGCGGGGGCTGGGGATGATTTCTATATGTGAGGAGACGTACTGCACTGCAGGGGCTGGGGGTGATTTCTATATGTGAGGAGACATACTGCACTGCAGGGGCTGGGGATGATTTCTATATGTGAGGAGACATACTGCACTGCAGGGGCTGGGGATGATTTCTATATGTGAGGAGACATACTGCACTGCACGGGCTGGGGATGATTTCTATATGTGAGGAGACATACTGCACTGCAGGGGCTGGGGATGATCTCTATATGTGAGGAAACATACTGAACTGCACGGGCTGGGGATGATTTTTATATGTGAGGAGACATACTGCACTGTTACGCCGAGCGCTCCGGGTCCCCGCTCCTCCCCGGAGCGCTCGCTACACTCCTCTCACTGCAGCGCTCCGGTCGGTTCCACGGACCCGGGGCGCTGCGATACCGCCTCTGGCCGGGATGCGATTCGCGATGCGGGTAGCGCCCGCTCGCGATGCGCACCCCGGCTCCCGTACCTGACTCGCTCTCCGTCAGTTCTGTCCCGGCGCGCGCGGCCCCGCTCCCTAGGGCGCGCGCGCGCCGGGTCTTTGCGATTTAAAGGGCCACTGCGCCGCTGATTGGCGCAGTGGTTCCAATTAGTGTTTACACCTGTGCACTTCCCTATATCACCTCACTTCCCCTTCACTCCCTCGCCGGATCTTGTTGCCTTAGTGCCAGTGAAAGCGTTTCCTTGTGTGTTCCTAGCCTGTGTTCCAGACCTCCTGCCGTTGCCCCTGACTACGATCCTTGCTGCCTGCCCCGACCTTCTGCTACGTCCGACCTTGCTTCTGTCTACTCCCTTGTACCGCGCCTATCTTCAGCAGCCAGAGAGGTTGAGCCGTTGCTAGGGGATACGACCTGGTCACTACCGCCGCAGCAAGACCATCCCGCTTTGCGGCGGGCTCTGGTGAAAACCAGTAGTGACTTAGAACCGATCCTCTAGCACGGTCCACGCCAATCCCTCTCTGGCACAGAGGATCCACTACCTGCCAGCCGGCATCGTGACAGTAGATCCGGCCCTGGATCCCGCTGAAGTTCCTCTGCCAGTTGTCGCTGACCTCACCACGGTGGTCGCCCAGCAGTCACAACAGATTGCGCAACAAGGCCAACAGCTGTCTCAACTGACTGTTATGCTACAACAGTTACTACCACAGCTCCAGCAACCATCTCCTCCGCCAGCTCCTGTACCTCCCCCGCAGCGAGTGGCCGCTTCTGGACTACGACTATCCTTGCCGGATAAATTTGATGGGGACTCTAAGTTTTGCCGTGGCTTCCTTTCCCAATGTTCATTACACTTGGAGATGATGTCGGACCAGTTCCCCACTGAAAGGTCTAAGGTGGCTTTCGTAGTCAGCCTGCTGTCTGGAAAAGCCCTGGCTTGGGCCACACCGCTCTGGGACCGCAATGACCCCGTCACTGCCTCTGTACACTCCTTCTTCTCGGAAATTCGAAGTGTCTTTGAGGAACCTGCCCGAGCCTCTTCTGCTGAGACTGCCCTGTTGAACCTGGTCCAGGGTAATTCTTCCGTTGGCGAGTATGCCGTACAATTCCGTACTCTTGCTTCTGAATTATCCTGGAACAATGAGGCCCTCTGCGCGACCTTTAAAAAAGGCCTATCCAGCAACATTAAAGATGTTCTGGCCGCACGAGAAATGCCTGCTAATCTTCATGAACTTATTCACCTAGCCACTCGCATTGACATGCGTTTTTCCGAAAGGCGTCAGGAGCTCCGCCAAGATATGGACTCTGTTCGCACGAGGCGTTTCTTCTCCTCGGCTCCTCTCTCCTCTGGTTCCCTGCAATCTGTTCCTGTGCCTCCCGCCGTGGAGGCTATGCAGGTCGACCGGTCTCGCCTGACATCTCAAGAGAGGACACGACGCCGCATGGAGAACCTCTGCCTGTACTGTGCTAGTACCGAACACTTCCTGAGGGATTGTCCTATCCGCCCTCCCCGCCTGGAAAGACGTACCCTGACTCCGCACAAAGGTGAGACAATCCTTGATGTCCACTCTGCTTCTCCACGTCTTACTGTGCCTGTGCGGATGTCTGCCTCTGCCTTCTCCTTCTCTTCTGTGGCCTTCTTGGACTCTGGATCTGCAGGAAATTTTATTTTGGCCTCTCTCGTCAACAGGTTCAACATCCCAGTGACCAGTCTCACCAGACCCCTTTACATCAATTGTATAAACAATGAAAGATTGGACTGTTCCATACGTTTCCGCACGGAGCCCCTTCTAATGAGCATCGGATCTCATCACGAGAGGATTGAACTTTTGGTCCTCCCCAATTGCACCTCGGAAATTCTCCTTGGACTTCCCTGGCTTCAACTTCATTCCCCAACCCTGGATTGGTCCACTGGGGAGATCAAGAGTTGGGGGCCCTCTTGTTCCAAGGACTGTCTAAAACCGGTTCCCAGTAACCCTTGCCGTAACTCTCTGCTTCCTCCAGTAACCGGTCTCCCTAAGGCCTATATGGACTTCGCGGATGTTTTCTGCAAAAAACAAGCGGAGACTCTACCTCCTCACAGGCCTTATGATTGTCCTATCGACCTCCTCCCGGGCACTACTCCACCCCGGGGCAGAATTTATCCTCTCTCTGCCCCAGAGACTCTTGCCATGTCTGAATACGTCCAGGAGAATCTAAAAAAGGGCTTTATCCGTAAATCCTCCTCTCCTGCCGGAGCCGGATTTTTCTTTGTGTCCAAAAAAGATGGCTCTCTACGTCCTTGCATTGACTACCGCGGACTTAATAAAATCACGGTTAAGAACCGCTACCCCTTACCCCTCATCTCTGAACTCTTTGATCGCCTCCAAGGTGCCCACATCTTTACTAAATTGGACTTAAGAGGCGCCTATAACCTCATCCGCATCAGAGAGGGGGATGAGTGGAAAACAGCATTTAACACCAGAGATGGACACTTTGAGTATCTGGTCATGCCCTTTGGCCTGTGCAACGCCCCTGCTGTCTTCCAAGACTTTGTTAATGAAATTTTTCGTGATCTGTTATACTCCTGTGTTGTTGTATATCTTGATGATATCCTAATTTTTTCGGCCAATCTAGAAGAACACCGCCAGCATGTCCGTATGGTTCTTCAGAGACTTCGTGACAATCAACTCTATGCTAAAATTGAGAAATGTCTGTTTGAATGCCAATCTCTTCCTTTTCTAGGATACTTGGTCTCTGGCCAGGGACTACAAATGGATCCAGATAAACTCTCTGCCGTCTTAGATTGGCCACGCCCCTCCGGACTCCGTGCCATCCAACGTTTTTTGGGGTTCGCCAATTATTACAGGCAATTTATTCCACATTTTTCTACCATTGTGGCTCCTATTGTGGCTTTAACCAAAAAAAATGCCGATCCCAAGTCTTGGCCTCCTCAAGCGGAAGACGCCTTTAAACGACTCAAGTCTGCCTTCTCTTCGGCTCCCGTGCTCTCCAGACCTGACCCATCTAAACCCTTCCTATTGGAGGTTGATGCCTCCTCAGTGGGAGCTGGAGCTGTCCTTCTACAAAAAAACTCTTCCGGGCATGCTGTTACTTGTGGGTTTTTTTCTAGGACCTTCTCTCCGGCGGAGAGGAACTACTCCATCGGGGATCGAGAGCTTCTAGCCATTAAATTAGCACTTGAGGAATGGAGGCATCTGCTGGAGGGATCAAGATTTCCAGTTATTATTTACACCGATCACAAGAACCTCTCATACCTCGAGTCTGCCCAACGGCTGAATCCTCGTCAGGCCAGGTGGTCTCTGTTCTTTGCCCGATTTAATTTTGAAATTCACTTTCGGCCTGCTGATAAGAACATTAGGGCCGATGCTCTCTCTCGTTCCTCAGATGCTTCTGAAATTGAACTCTCTCCTCAACACATCATTCCTCCTGACTGCCTGATTTCCGCTTCTCCAGCCTCCATCAGGCAAACTCCTCCAGGAAAGACCTTTGTTTCTCCACGCCAACGCCTCGGAATCCTCAAATGGGGTCACTCCTCCCATCTCGCAGGTCATGCGGGCATCAAGAAATCTGTGCAACTCATCTCTCGCTTCTATTGGTGGCCGACTCTAGAGACTGATGTAGTGGACTTTGTGCGAGCCTGCACTATCTGTGCCCGGGATAAGACTCCTCGCCAGAAGCCCGCTGGTTTTCTTCTTCCTCTGCCTGTTCCCGAACAACCTTGGTCTCTGATTGGTATGGATTTTATTACTGACTTACCCCCATCCCATGGCAACACTGTTATTTGGGTGGTCGTTGATCGATTCTCCAAAATGGCACATTTCATCCCTCTTCCTGGTCTTCCTTCAGCGCCTCAGTTGGCTAAACAATTTTTTGTACACATTTTTCGTCTTCACGGGTTGCCTACGCAGATCGTCTCGGATAGAGGCGTCCAATTTGTGTCTAAATTCTGGAGGGCTCTCTGTAAACAACTCAAGATTAAATTAAATTTTTCTTCTGCATACCATCCTCAATCCAATGGACAAGTAGAAAGAATTAACCAGATCTTGGGTGACTATTTACGACATTTTGTTTCCTCCCGCCAGGATGACTGGGCAGATCTTCTACCTTGGGCCGAATTCTCGTATAATTTCAGAATCTCTGAATCTTCCTCCAAATCCCCGTTTTTCGTGGTGTACGGCCGTCACCCTCTTCCCCCCCTCCCTACCCCCTTGCCCTCTGGTCTGCCCGCTGTGGATGAAATTTCTCGTGATCTTTCCATCATATGGAGAGAGACCCAAAATTCTCTCTTACAGGCTTCTTCACGCATGAAGAGATTCGCGGATAAGAAAAGAAGAGCTCCTCCCATTTTTTCCCCTGGAGACAAGGTATGGCTCTCCGCCAAATTTGTCCGCTTCCGTGTCCCTAGCTATAAGTTGGGACCACGCTATCTTGGTCCTTTCAAGATTTTGCGCCAGATTAATCCTGTCTCTTACAAACTTCTTCTTCCTCCTTCTCTTCGTATTCCTAATGCCTTTCATGTTTCTCTTCTTAAACCACTTATCATTAACCGTTTCTCTCCCAAATCTGTTCCCCCCACTCCTGTCTCCGGCTCCTCGGACATCTTCTCCGTCAAAGAAATTTTAGCATCTAAAAAGGTCAGAGGGAAAACCTTCTTTTTAGTGGATTGGGAGGGTTGTGGTCCTGAAGAAAGGTCCTGGGAACCTGAGGACAATATCCTGGACAAAAGTCTGGTCCTCAGGTTCTCAGGCTCCAAGAAGAGGGGGAGACCCAAGGGGGGGGGTACTGTTACGCCGAGCGCTCCGGGTCCCCGCTCCTCCCCGGAGCGCTCGCTACACTCCTCTCACTGCAGCGCTCCGGTCGGTTCCACGGACCCGGGGCGCTGCGATACCGCCTCTGGCCGGGATGCGATTCGCGATGCGGGTAGCGCCCGCTCGCGATGCGCACCCCGGCTCCCGTACCTGACTCGCTCTCCGTCAGTTCTGTCCCGGCGCGCGCGGCCCCGCTCCCTAGGGCGCGCGCGCGCCGGGTCTTTGCGATTTAAAGGGCCACTGCGCCGCTGATTGGCGCAGTGGTTCCAATTAGTGTTTACACCTGTGCACTTCCCTATATCACCTCACTTCCCCTTCACTCCCTCGCCGGATCTTGTTGCCTTAGTGCCAGTGAAAGCGTTTCCTTGTGTGTTCCTAGCCTGTGTTCCAGACCTCCTGCCGTTGCCCCTGACTACGATCCTTGCTGCCTGCCCCGACCTTCTGCTACGTCCGACCTTGCTTCTGTCTACTCCCTTGTACCGCGCCTATCTTCAGCAGCCAGAGAGGTTGAGCCGTTGCTAGGGGATACGACCTGGTCACTACCGCCGCAGCAAGACCATCCCGCTTTGCGGCGGGCTCTGGTGAAAACCAGTAGTGACTTAGAACCGATCCTCTAGCACGGTCCACGCCAATCCCTCTCTGGCACAGAGGATCCACTACCTGCCAGCCGGCATCGTGACATGCACTGCACGGGCTGGGGATGATTTCTATATGTGAGGAGACATACTGCACTGCACGGGCTGGGGATGATTTCTATAAGTGAGGAGACATACTGCACTGCAGGGGCTGGGGATGATTTCTATATGTGAGGAGACATACTGCACTGCACGGGCTGGGGATGATTTCTATATGTGAGGAGACATACTGCACTGCAGGGGCTGGGGATGATTTCTATATGTGAGGAGACATACTACACTGCACGGGCTGGGGATGATTTCTATATGTGAGGAGACATATTACACTGCACGGGCTGGGGATGATTTCTATATGTGAGGATACATTACACTGCACGGGCTGGGGATGATTTCTATATGTGAGGAGACATATTACACTGCGGGGGCTGGGGATGATTTCTTTATGTGAGGAGACATAATACACTGCAGGGGCTGGGGAGGATTTCTCTATGTGAGGAGACATATTACACTGCAGGGGCTGGGGATGATCTCTATATGTGAGGAAACATACTGCACTGCACGGGCTGGGGATGATTTTTATATGTGAGGAGACATACTGCACTGCACGGGCTGGGGATGATTTCTATATGTGAGGAGAGATACTGCACTGCACGGGCTGGGGATGATTTCTATAAGTGAGGAGACATACTGCACTGCAGGGGCTGGGGATGATTTCTATATGTGAGGAGACATACTGCACTTTACGGGCTGGGGATGATTTCTATATGTGAGGAGACATACTGCACTGCAGGGGCTGGGGATGATTTCTATATGTGAGGAGACATATTACACTGCACGGGCTGGGGATGATTTCTATATGTGAGGAGACATATTACACTGCAGGGGCTGGGGATGATTTCTATATGTGAGGAGACATACTGCACTGCACGGGCTGGGGATGATTTCTATATGTGAGGAGACATACTACACTGCAGGGGCTGGGGATGATTTCTATATGAGAGGAGACATACTGCACTGCAGGGGCTGGGGATGATTTCTATATGTGGGGAGACATACTGCACTGCAGGGGCTGGGGATGATTTCTATATGTGAGGAGACATATTACACTGCAGGGGCTGGGGATGATTTCTATATGTGAGGAGACATACTGCACTGCACGGGCTGGGATGATTTCTATATGTGAGGAGACATACTGCACTGCACGGGCTGGGGATGATTTCTATATGTGAGGAGACATACTGCACTGCAGGGGCTGGGGATGATCTCTATATGTGAGGAGACATACTGCACTGCAGGGGCTGGGGATAATTTCTATATGTGAGGAGACATATTACACTGCACGGGCTGGGGATGATTTCTATATGTGAGGAGACATATTACACTGCACGGGCTGGGGATGATTTCTATATGTGAGGAGACATACTGCACTGCAGGGGCTGGGGATGATCTCTATATGTGAGGAGACATACTGCACTGCACGGGCTGGGGATGATTTCTATATGTGAGGAGACATACTGCACTGCACAGGCTGGGGATGATTTCTATATGTGAGGAGACATTACACTGCACGGGCTGGGGATGATTTCTATATGTGAGGAGACATATTACACTGCAGGGGCTGGGGATGATTTCTTTATGTGAGGAGACATATTACACTGCAGGGGCTGGGGATTATTTCTATATGTGAGGAGACATACTGCACTGCAGGGGCTGGGGATGATTTCTATATGTTAGGAGACATACTGCACTGCACTGGCTGGGGATGATTTCTCTATGTGAGGAGACATATTACACTGCAGGGGCTGGGGATGATTTCTATATGTGAGGAGACATACTGCACTGCAGGGGCTGGGGATGATTTCTATATGTGAGGAGACATACTGCACTGCAGGGGCTTGGGATGATTTCTATATGTGAGGAGACATATTACACTGCAGGGGCTGGGGATGATTTCTTTATGTGAGGAGACATACTGCACTGCATGGGCTGGGGATGATCTCTATATGTGAGGAGACATACTGCACTGCATGGGCTGGGGATGATTTCTATATGTGAGGAGACATATTATACTGCAGGGGCTGGGGATGATTTCTATATGTGAGGAGAAATACTGCACTGCACGGGCTGGGATGATTTCTATATGTGAGGAGACATACTGCACTGCACGGGCTGGGGATGATCTCTATATGTGAAGAGACATACTGCACTGCAGGGGCTGGGGATGATCTCTATATGTGAGGAGACATACTGCACTGCACGGGCTGGGGATAATTTCTATATGTGAGGAGACATATTACACTGCACGGGCTGGGGATGATTTCTATATGTGAGGAGACATATTACACTGCATGGGCTGGGGATGATTTCTATATGTGAGGAGACATATTATACTGCAGGGGCTGGGGATGATTTCTATATGTGAGGAGACATACTGCACTGCACGGGCTGGGATGATTTCTATATGTGAGGAGACATACTGCACTGCACGGGCTGGGGATGATTTCTATATATGAGGAGACATACTGCACTGCAGGGGCTGGGGATGATTTCTATATGTGAGGAGACATATTGCACTGCACGGGCTGGGGATGATTTCTATATGTGAGGAGACATACTGCACTGCACGGGCTGGGGATGATTTCTATATGTGAGGAGACATACTGCACTGCAGGGGCTGATTTCTATATGTGAGTAGACATATTACACTGCATGGGCTGGGTATGATTTCTATATGTTAGAAGACATACTGCATTGCACGGGCTGGGGATGATTTCTATATGTGAGGAGACATACTGCACTGCACGGGCTGGGGATGATCTCTATATGTGAGGAGACATACTGCACTGCACGGGCTGGGGATGATTTCTATATGTGAGGAGACATACTGCACTGCACGGGCTGGGGATGATTTCTATATGTGAGGAGACATATTACACTGCCTGGGCTGGGGATGATTTCTATATGTGAGGAGACATACTGCACTGCAGGGGCTGGGGATGATTTCTATATGTGAGGAGACATATTACACTGCAGGGGCTGGGGATGATTTCTATATGTGAGGAGACATACTGCACTGCACGGGCTGGGGATGATTTCTATATGTGAGGAGACATACTGCACTGCACAGGCTGGGGATGATCTCTATATGTGAGGAGACATACTGCACTGCATGGGCTGGGGATGATTTCTATATGTGAGGAGACATATTACACTGCAGGGGCTGGGGATGATTTCTATATGTGAGGAGACATACTGCACTGCACGGGCTGGGGATGATTTCTATATGTGAGGAGACATACTACACTGCAGGGGCTGGGGATGATTTCTATATGAGAGGAGACATACTGCACTGCAGGGGCTGGGGATGATTTCTATATGTGAGGAGACATACTGCACTGCAGGGGCCGGGGATGATTTCTATATGTTAGGAGACATATTACACTGCAGGGGCTGAGGATGATTTCTATATGTGAGGAGACATACTGCACTGCACAAGCTGGGGATGATTTCTATATGTGAGGAGACATACTGCACTGCACGGGCTGGGGATGATTTCTATATGTGAGGAGACATACTGCACTGCAGGGGCTGGGGATGATCTCTATATGTGAGGAGACATACTGCACTGCACGGGCTGGGGATAATTTCTATATGTGAGGAGACATATTATACTGCACGGGCTGGGGATGATTTCTATATGTGAGGAGACATATTACACTGCACGGGCTGGGGATGATTTCTATATGTGAGGAGACATACTGCACTGCAGGGGCTGGGGATGATCTCTATATGTGAGGAGACATACTGCACTGCACGGGCTGGGGATGATTTCTATATGTGAGGAGACATACTGCACTGCACAGGCTGGGGATGATTTCTATATGTGAGAAGACATATTACACTGCATGGGCTGGGGATGATTTCTATATGTGAGGAGACATTACACTGCACGGGCTGGGGATGATTTCTATATGTGAGGAGACATATTACACTGCAGGGGCTGGGGATGATTTCTTCATGTGAGGAGACATATTACACTGCAGGGGCTGGGGATTATTTCTATATGTGAGGAGACATACTGCACTGCACGGGCTGGGGATGATTTCTCTATGTGAGGAGACATATTACACTGCAGGGTTGGGGATGATTTCTATATGTGAGGAGACATACTGTACTGCAGGGGCTGGGGATGATTTCTATATGTGAGGAGACATACTGCACTGCAGGGGCTTGGGATGATTTCTATATGTGAGGAGACATATTACACTGCAGGGGCTGGGGATGATTTCTTTATGTGAGGAGACATACTGCACTGCATGGGCTGGGGATGATCTCTATATGTGAGGAGACATACTGCACTGCATGGGCTGGGGATGATTTCTATATGTGAGGAGACATATTATACTGCAGGGGCTGGGGATGATTTCTATATGTGAGGAGACATACTGTACTGCAGGGGCTGGGGATGATTTCTATATGTGAGGAGACATACTGCACTGCAGGGGCTTGGGATGATTTCTATATGTGAGGAGACATATTACACTGCAGGGGCTGGGGATGATTTCTTTATGTGAGGAGACATACTGCACTGCATGGGCTGGGGATGATCTCTATATGTGAGGAGACATACTGCACTGCATGGGCTGGGGATGATTTCTATATGTGAGGAGACATATTATACTGCAGGGGCTGGGGATGATTTCTATATGTGACGAGACATACTGTACTGCACGGGCTGGGATGATTTCTTTATGTGAGGAGACATACTGCACTGCACGGGCTGTGGATGATTTCTATATGTGAGGAGACATATTACACTGCAGGGGCTGGGGATGATTTCTATATGTGAGGAGACATACTGCACTGCACGGGCTGGGGATGATTTCTATATGTGAGGAGACATACTACACTGCAGGGGCTGGGGATGATTTCTATATGAGAGGAGACATACTGCACTGCAGGGGCTGGGGATGATTTCTATATGTGAGGAGACATACTGCACTGCAGGGGCTGGGGATGATTTCTATATGTGAGGAGACATATTACACTGCAGTGGCTGGGGATGATTTCTATATGTGAGGAGACATACTGCACTGCACGGGCTGGGGATGATTTCTATATGTGAGGAGACATACTGCACTGCAGGGGCTGGGGATGATCTCTATATGTGAGGAGACATACTGCACTGCACGGGCTGGGGATAATTTCTATATGTGAGGAGACATATTACACTGCACGGGCTGGGGATGATTTCTATATGTGAGGAGACATATTACACTGCACGGGCTGGGGATGATTTCTATATGTGAGGAGACATACTGCACTGCAGGGGCTGATCTCTATATGTGAGGAGACATACTGCACTGCACGGGCTGGGGATGATTTCTATATGTGAGGAGACATACTGCACTGCACAGGCTGGGGATGATTTCTATATGTGAGGAGACATATTACACTGCATGGGCTGGGGATGATTTCTTTATGTGAGGAGACATATTACACTGCAGGGGCTGGGGATTATTTCTATATGTGAGGAGACATACTGCACTGCAGGGGCTGGGGATGATTTCTATATGTGAGGAGAGATACTGCACTGCACGAGCTGGGGATGATTTCTCTATGTGAGGAGACATATTACACTGCAGGGGCTGGGGATGATTTCTATATGTGAGGAGACATACTGTACTGCAGGGGCTGGGGATGATTTCTATATGTGAGGAGACATATTACACTGCAGGGGCTGGGGATGATTTCTTTATGTGAGGAGACATACTGCACTGCATGGGCTGGGGATGATCTCTATATGTGAGGAGACATACTGCACTGCATGGGCTGGGGATGATTTCTATATGTGAGGAGACATATTATACTGCAGGGGCTGGGGATGATTTCTATATGTGAGGAGACATACTGCACGGGCTGGGATGATTTCTATATGTGAGGAGACATACTGCACTGCACGGGCTGGGGATGATTTCTATATGTGAGGAGACATACTGCACTGCAGGGGCTGGGGATGATCTCTATATGTGAGGAAAAATACTGCACTGCACGGGCTGGAGATGATTTTTATATGTGAGGAGACATACTGCACTGCACGGGCTGGGGATGATCTCTATATGTGAGGAGACATACTGCACTCCAGGGGCTGGGGATGATTTCTATATGTGAGGAGACATACTGCACTGCATGGGCTGGGGATGATTTCTATATGTGAGGAGACATACTGCACTACAGGGGCTGATTTCTATATGTGAGGAGACATTACACTGCAGGGGCTGGGGATGATTTCTATATGTGAGGAGACATACTGCACTGCACGGGCTGGGGATGATCTCTATATGTGAGGAGACATACTGCACTGCACGGGCTGGGGATGATTTCTATATGTGAGAAGACATACTGCACTGCACGGGCTGGGGATGATTTCTATATGTGAGGAGACATACTGCACTGCACGGGCTGGTGATGATTTCTATATGTGAGGAGACATATTACACTGCAGGGGCTGGGGTTGATTTCTATATGTGAGGAGACATACTGCACTGCAGGGGCTGGGGATGATTTCTATATGTGAGGAGACATACTGCACTGCAGGGGCTGATTTCTATATGTGAGGAGACATATTACACTGCAGGGGCTGGGGATGATTTCTATATGTTAGGAGACATACTGCACTGCACGGGCTGGGGATGATTTCTATATGTGAGGAGACATACTGCACTGCAGGGGCTTGGGATGATTTCTATATGTGAGGAGACATATTACACTGCAGGGGCTGGGGATGATTTCTTTATGTGAGGAGACATACTGCACTGCATGGGCTGGGGATGATCTCTATATGTGAGGAGACATACTGCACTGCATGGGCTGGGGATGATTTCTATATGTGAGGAGACATATTATACTGCAGGGGCTGGGGATGATTTCTATATGTGAGGAGACATACTGCACGGGCTGGGATGATTTCTATATGTGAGGAGACATACTGCACTGCACGGGCTGGGGATGATCTCTATATGTGAGGAGACATACTGCACTGCAGGGGCTGGGGATGATTTCTATATGTGAGGAGACATACTGCACTGCATGGGCTGGGGATGATTTCTATATGTGAGGAGACATACTGCACTACAGGGGCTGATTTCTATATGTGAGGAGACATATTATACTGCAGGGGCTGGGGATGATTTCTATATGTGAGGAGACATACTGCACTGCACGGGCTGGGGATGATCACTATATGTGAGGAGACATACTGCACTGCAAGGGCTGGGGATGATTTCTATATATGAGGAGACATACTGCACTGCACGGGCTGGGGATGATTTCTATATGTGAGGAGACATACTGCACTGCACGGGCTGGTGATGATTTCTATATGTGAGGAGACATATTACACTGCAGGGGCTGGGGATGATTTCTATATGTGAGGAGACATACTGCACTGCAGGGGCTGGGGATGATTTCTATATGTGAGGAGACATACTGCACTGCAGGGGCTTAATTCTATATGTGAGGAGACATATTACACTGCAGGGGCTGGGGATGATTTCTATATGTTAGGAGACATACTGCACTGCACGGGCTGGGGATGATTTCTATATGTGAGGAGACATACTGCACTGCATGGGCTGGGGATGATCTCTATATGTGAGGAGACATACTGCACTGCACGGGCTGGGGATGATTTCTATATGTGAGGAGACATACTGCACTGCACGGGCTGGGGATGATTTCTATATGTGAGGAGACATATTACACTGCAGGGGCTGGGGATGATTTCTATATGTGAGGAGACATACTGCACTGCAGGGGCTGGGGATGATTTCTATATGTGAGGAGACATATTACACTGCAGGGGCTGGGGATGATTTCTATATGTGAGGAGACATACTGCACTGCACGGGCTGGGGATGATTTCTATATGTGAGGAGACATACTGCACTGCACGGGCTGGGGATGATTTCTATATGTGAGGAGACATACTGCACTGCAGGGGCTGGGGATGATCTCTATATGTGAGGAAAAATACTGCACTGCACGGGCTGGAGATGATTTTTATATGTGAGGAGACATACTGCACTGCACGGGCTGGGGATGATTTCTATATGTGAGGAGACATACTGCACTGCATGGGCTGGGGATGATTTCTATATGTGAGGAGACATACTGCACTGCACGGGCTGGGGATGATTTCTATATGTGAGGAGACATACTGCACTGCAGGGGCTGATTTCTATATGTGAGGAGACATATTACACTGCAGGGGCTGGGGATGATTTCTATATGTTAGTAGACATACTGCACTGCACGGGCTGGGGATGATTTCTATATGTGAGGAGACATACTGCACTGCACGGGCTGGGGATGATCTCTATATGTGAGGAGACATACTGCACTGCACGGGCTGGGGATGATTTCTATATGTGAGGAGACATACTGCACTGCAGGGGCTGGGGATGATTTCTATATGTGAGGAGACATATTACACTGCAGGGGCTGGGGATGATTTCTATATGTGAGGAGACATACTGCACTGCAGGGGCTGGGGATGATTTCTATATGTGAGGAGACATATTACACTGCAGGGGCTGGGGATGATTTCTATATGTGAGGAGACATACTGCACTGCACGAGCTGGGGATGATTTCTATATGTGAGGAGACATGCTGCACTGTACGGGCTGGGGATGATCTCTATATGTGAGGAGACATACTGCACTGTACGGGCTGGGGATGATCTCTATATGTGAGGAGACATATTACACTGCACGGGCTGGGGATGATCTCTATATGTGAGGAGACATGCTGCACTGTACGGGCTGGGGATGATCTCTATATGTGAGGAGACATACTGCACTGTACGGGCTGGGGATGATCTCTATATGTGAGGAGACATACTGCACTGCACGGGCTGGGGATGATTTCTATATGTGAGGAGACATATTACACTGCACGGGCTGGTGGTGTATAGACTACAGGGAATAAATATCATACTGGGGATGATTTCTATGTGTGAGGGGGGGGGGGGGGGACGACTCCTGAATGACATGCTGGGAGTTGTAGTCCCTGTTATGTGTGTGTGTATGTCAGTGTTTCCCAACCAGGGAATGCTGGTAGTAGTAGTTTTGCAACATCTGGAGGCACCCTGGTTGGGAAACACTGGTGTAACATGATGTGTATGCTGAATAGGCTAGAACAGTGTTTCCCAACCATTGTGCCTCCAGCTGTTGCATATCTACAACTCCCAGCATGCCCAAAGTCTATCAGGGCATGCTGGGAGTTGTAGTTTTGCACACTGGTTTGGAAACACTAGCATAAACACACATAAAAGGGACTACAACTCCCAGCATGTCATTCAGGAGTCCCCCCCTCACACATAGAAATCATCCCCAGTATGAGATTTATTCCCCTGCAGTCTATACATTCCCAGCCCGTTATTATGTCTCCTTCACACACGTCCTCCCTCCCCTCCCCCCATGCAAACTTGAAACCTCCCCATGATCAGTTAGGTCCTATGTAGACAGAGCTGTGGGGGGGGGGGGGGGGGGGGGGAGGAGCTGTGTACGTCCTCATTCTCCCTCCCACACTTCTCCTGGCTTACAGCACGGCACCCACGTGACCAGGCTCAAGCAGGAGTGCTGTGATTGGTTCAATGTGTGAGTGCTGTGATTGGTGAGCACTCATATATTGAGAACTATGAGGAAAGGAATGAGGAGCTGACCACAGGCTGTAGAAGAAGTGTAGGTGGAGATGCTGGATTATGCAGCGCTTCCTGTCTAGAGAGAAATCACTGAAAAGGTACTTTCCATTCCAGATGGGTTATGTGAGTATATTACAAAGTTATATAATTTTTTAAACTGTTGCTAACTGTATAGAATTTTTCACCATTGGACTACTCCTTTAAGAAAATATGCTTTAGCAATTAAACTGTGATGTATAACTTCTGGCTTCTCTGTGCTCGATATACACCAATTAGCCATAACAGTGGCCCAACAATACCTGAAAGTGCCAGGCACTGTAATAGACCATCTCATGTCTGTCCCAATTATCCTATGCAAACACAATGACGTAGATATTCAGTGCTGGTTAAGACATAGATGGTGCACACTTAAATTAGACATGGATGCACCAAATGTATCATTTAAAACCATATGCCTAATATTGTGCAGATCTCTCTACTTACACTAAAAGGAGTCTGTACGTGTCTTGTGACACCCAGGATGAAGGACATCCCGAAACGTGCGTTGGGGTGGCGTCGCTCCAGCAGACCCTCATTTTACTCATTGTCTTATACTCGGCATGTATATGTATCCAGGTGCAAGTCCAAAGGATAGGGGATAAGAGGTCTCGCCGCTGGGGACCCCCGCAATATTATATTCACCACCCACCTGTTTGAGCTGCACGCCGCAGTGCCAGCTGACAAACAGCCGGGTGGTGACCACGGACCCCTGCGGTGAGGCAGCTCATTCCCTATCCTTTGGATAGGGGATAAGATGTCTCAGGGCCGGAGCACACCTTTAAACAGATTTGTAAATTACGTCAAGAGAAGATACAAACACTGGCACTGATACTCCAATGTGTCTCGTACATAGAAACAACCTTCAGTCAATGGTGGACTTCCAGGAATCTGGCATAATGGCTCGTGTATAGGACTATAGGGGTGCTCACATTCACAGGATACAGTTCAGGCAAATATATAAATAGAGAAAGCAAGAAAGATGGAGCACTCACCCCAAGAAGTAGTGATTATTCTGATGCTTTATTCCATTTCGGACTTCACAATACACAGTAAGGAGCAAGGTTTACAGGTGCAAACATGAGGCGGGGGGAGACGAACAAAGGAAAAACATTTTATTTTGATACTTTATTCTTGTGATCGCTTTAGATAGTATCGCTGTATATAACATTTCATTTTGATACTTTATACTTGTGATCGCTTTATATAGTATCGCTGTATATAACATACTTGTGATCGCTGTATATAGTATATATACTATACTACATCTGTACTGCAGTATAGTATAACTGACAGTTTACACTGACAGTTCACCTGTTAGACTCCTACGGTTGGACCTCACAGGCTTCCGTACTTGGGAAGAGGCTATCAACTGGCCTCCGGCTGCCTTGACTGCCATCGAGACCTCTCAATTGCTTTGCAGGGTTGCCGATGGGGGACAGGGGGAGCCCAATCTCCAGTGTTAATACTAAAGATGCAGCAGTCAGTACTGACCACAGCATCTATTGTGTTAACACTGCCGAGACTGGGGCGATCTAGGTCTTGGCAGCTCCGATGGGATCCCGGCAGTTTTGACAGCGGCCTCCCATTGCCTATCTCCTGCGACGCATTCAGGAGAGCCTGGAATAGTCACAATGTATGGGCATGTTGTTTCCCAGGAAAGTACCGGCTGTATCTTTTGCTCTGGTCCTGCCTTGGAGAATGGACGGAGCTTAATGATGTCACCGCTGCTGTTCTCCGGTGGGTCCTGCTGCTAGCAAACAGCAGTGGTGATGTCACTAAGCTCCGTCCATGCTCCAAGTGCAGGGACACACAGCTGACTTGCTGATGAAGTAGTGACACAGCCCACTTACTGATGATGTGGGGACACACAGCCCACTTACTGATGATGTAGGGACACACAGCCCACTTACTGATGATGTAGGGACACACAGCCCACTTACTGATGATACAGGGACACACAGCCCACTTACTGATGATGTAGGGACACACAGCCCACTTACTGATGATGTAGGGACACACAGCTCACTTACTGATGATGTAGGGACACACAGCCCACTTACTAATGATGTCGGGACACATAGCCCACTTACTAATGATGTAGGGACACACAGCCCACTTACTGATGATGTAGGGACACACAGCCCTCTTACTGATGATGCAGGGACACACAGCCCACTTACTAATGATGTAGGGACACAGAGCCCCCTTACTAATGATGTAGGGACACACAGCCCACTTACTGATGATGTAGGGACACACAGCCCACTTACTGATGATGTAGGGACACACAGCCCACTTACTAATGATGTAGGGACACACCGCCCACTTACTGATGATGTAGGGACACACAGCCCACTTACTGATGATGTAGGGACACACAGCCCACTTACTGATGATGTAGGGCACACAGCCCACTTACTAATGATGTAGGGACACACAGCCCGCTTACTAATGATGTAGGGACACACAGCCCACTTAATGATGATGTAGGGACACACAGCCCACTTACTGATGATACAGGGACACACAGCCCACTTACTGATGATACAGGGACACACAGCCCACTTACTGATGATACAGGGACACACAGCCCACTTACTGATGATACAGGGACACACAGCCCACTTACTGATGATGTAGGGACATACAGCCCACTTACTGATGTTACAGGGACACACAGCCCACTTACTGATGATACAGGGACACACAGCCCACTTACTGATGATACAGGGACACACCGACCACTTACTGATGATGTAGGGACATACAGCCCACTTACTGATGATACAGGGACACACAGCTCACTTACTGATGATACAGGGACACACAGCCCACTTACTGATGATGCAGGGACACACAGCCCACTTACTGATGATGTAGGGACATACAGCCCACTTACTGATGATGTAGGGACATACAGCCCACTTACTGATGATACAGAGACACACAGCCCACTTACTGATGAAGTAGTGACACAGCCCACTTACTGATGATACAGGGACACACAGCCCACTTACTAATGATGTAGGGACACACAGCCCACTTACTGATGATGTAGGGACATACAGACCACTTACTGATGATGTAGGGACATACAGCCCACTTACTGATGATGTAGGGACATACAGCCCACTTACTGATGAGGTAGGGACACACAGCCCACGTACTAATGATGTAGGGACACAGCCCACTTACTGATGATACAGGGACACAGCCCACTTACTAATGATGTAGGGACACACAGCCCACTTACTGATGATGTAGGGACACAGCCCACTTACTGATGATTCCGGGACACAGCCCACTTACTGATGATGTAGGGACACACAGCCCACTTACTAATGATGTAGGGACACACAGCCCACTTAATAATGATGTAGGGACACACAGCCCACTTACTGATGATGTAGGGACATACAGCCCATATACTAATGATGTAGGGACACAGCCCAGTTACTGATGATATAGGGACATACAGCCCACTTACTGATGATGTAGGGACATACAGACCACTTACTGATGATGTAGGGACATACAGCCCACTTACTGATGATGTAGGGACATACAGCCCACTTACTGATGAGGTAGGGACACACAGCCCATGTACTAATGATGTAGGGACACAGCCCACTTACTGATGATACAGGGACACAGCCCACTTACTAATGATGTAGGGACACACAGCCCACTTACTGATGATGTAGGGACACAGCCCACTTACTGATGATGTAGGGACACAGCCCACTTACTGATGATGTAGGGACACACAGCCCCCTTACTAATGATGTAGGGACACACAGCCCACTTACTAATGATGTAGGGACACACAGCCCACTTACTGATGATTTAGGGACACACAGCCCTCTTGCTGATGATGCAGGGACACACAGCCCACTTACTAATGATGTAGGGACACACAGCCCCCTTACTAATGATGTAGGGACACACAGCCCACTTACTGATGATGTAGGGACACACAGCCCACTTACTAATGATGTAGGGACACACAGCCCACTTACTGATGATGTAGGGACACACAGCCCACTTACTGATGATGTAGGGACACACAGCCCACTTACTGAAGATGTAGGGACACACAGCCCACTTACTAATGATGTAGGGACACACAGCCCCCTTACTAATGATGTAGGGACACACAGCCCCCTTAATGATAATGTAGGGACACACAGCCCCCTTACTGATGATACAGGGACACACAGCCCACTTACTGATGATACAGGGACACACAGCCCACTTACTGATGATACAGGGACACACAGCCCACTTACTGATGATACAGGGACACACAGCCCACTTACTGATGATACAGGGACCCACAGCCCACTTACTGATGATGTAGGGACATACAGCCCACTTACTGATGATACAGAGACACACAGCCCACTTACTGATGATACAGGGACACACAGCCCACTTACTGATGATACAGGGACACACAGACCACTTACTGATGATGTAGGGACATACAGCCCACTTATTGATGATACAGGGACACACAGCCCACTTACTGATGATACAGGGACACACAGACCACTTACTGATGATACAGGGACACACAGCCCACTTACTGATGATGTAGGGACACACAGCCCACTTACTGATGATGCAGGGACACACAGCCCACTTACTGATGATGTAGGGACATACAGCCCACTTACTGATGATGTAGGGACATACAGCCCACTTACTGATGATACAGGGACAGACAGCCCACTTACTAATGATGTAGGGACACACAGCCCACTTACTGATGATGTAGGGACATACAGCCCACGTACTAATGATGTAGGGACACAGCCCAGTTACTGATGATGTAGGGACATACAGACCACTTACTGATGATGTAGGGACATACAGCCCACTTACTGATGATGTAGGGACATACAGCCCACTTACTGATGAGGTAGGGACACACAGCCCACGTACTAATGATGTAGGGACACAGCCCACTTACTAATGATGTAGGGACACACAGCCCACTTACTGATGATGTAGGGACACTGCCCAGTTACTGATGATACAAGGACACACAGCCCACTTACTGATGAGGCAGGGACACACAGCCCAATTACTGATGATGTAGGGACACACAGCCCACTTACTGATAATGTAGGGACACACAGCCAACTTACTGATGATTCAGGGACACTCAGCCCACTTACTGATGATGTAGGGACACACAGCCCACTTGCTGATGATGTAGGGATACACAGCCCACTTACTGATGATGTAGGGATACACAGCCCACTTACTAATGATGTAGGGACACACAGCCCACTTACTGATGATGTAGGGACACAGCCCAGTTACTTATGATGCAGGGACACACAGCCCAGTTACTTATGATGCAGGGACACACAGCCCACTTACTGATGATTCAGGGACACACAGCCCACTTACAGATGATACAGGGACACACAGCCCACTTACTGATGATGCAGGGACACACAGACCACTTACTGATGATGTAGGGACACAGCCCACTTACTGATGATACAGGGACACTCAGCCCACTTACTGATGATACAGGGACACACAGCCCACTTACTGATGATACAGGGACACACAGCCCACTTACTCATGATTAAGAGACACAGCCCACTTGCTGATGATGCAGGGACACACAGCCCACTTACTGATGATGTAGGGACACACAGCCCACTTACTGATGATGTAGGGACACACAGCCAACTTACTAATGATGTAGGGACACACAGCCCACGTACTAATGATGTAGGGACACAGCCCACTTACTAATGATGTAGGGACACACAGCCCGCTAACTGATGATGTAGGGACACACAGCCCACTTACTGATGATGTAGGGACACACAGCCCACTTACTGATGATGAAGGGACACACAGCCCACTTACTAATGATGTAGGGACACGCAGCCCGCTTACTGATAATGCAGGGACACACAGTCCACTTACTGATGATGTAGGGACACACAGCCCACTTACTGATGATGTAGGGACACACAGCCCACTTACTGATGATGTAGGGACACACAGCCCACTTACTGATGATGAAGGGACACACAGCCCACTTACTAATGATGTAGGGACACGCAGCCCGCTTACTGATAATGCAGGGACACACAGTCCACTTACTGATGATGTAGGGACACACAGCCCACTTACTGATGATGTAGGGATATACAGCCCACTCACTGATGATGTAGAGACACACAGCCCACTTACTGATGATGAAGGGACACACAGCCCACTTACTAATGATGTAGGGACACGCAGCCCGCTTACTGATAATGCAGGGACACACAGTCCACTTACTGATGATGTAGGGACACACAGCCCACTTACTGATGATGTAGGGACACACAGCCAACTTGCTAATGATGTAGGGACACACAGCCCACTTACTGATGATGTAGGGACACACAACCTGCTGAGGAGCAGTCACTGGGAATCTGAATCCGCTATGAGGCCATGCCATAAATTTCTCATAAAGCGATAGGTAGGCTGATGATTGTTCACTGCAGGGGATCTGATTTATTTGCAGTTTTTCCCGCTAGCTTTCAGTAGTGAGAGTTTATTAAGTTCTATAGATATCGTAAATCCCGATTGTATTATCCCAGGTACATGAAAAGCCAAAGTTATTTAATAGAATTAGTTTTTTCCAGAGAGCACTTACTCAATATTAGGACCTTGGGCTCTAGGACCCTAGAAGGCATGCATGCTAAGATATCTCTAGCTACATCTGATCATCACAGATGTCTCTGTGTACTGGGATTGTGAGAACACCTGTTTTGGCAGCCTGCATTAAAAAACTTGACATTCTATGTGTAAGGGTGCGTTCCCACCTGGCGTATAGGAGGCAACATGTTTCACGCACTACGGTGCTTCGTCTGGCCCACAGTGTGTGAAACATGTTGCCATTTATGGTAACTGATCCTGCGGCTGCATGCTCTAATGGCAGGCTGCAATGACTAAGAGGCACTACTTGAAGCAGCATAGAGAAACCAATGACATTACAGAGTCAGAATGTAGATTTCAAACTTTCCTGGGCATTAGGAAATCCAACAACACAGGTACACAGGGAGCTGGTGGTGGAGCAGGTGATGTAGGGATACACAGCCCACTTACTGATGATGTAGGGATACACAGCCCACTTACTAATGATGTAGGGACACACAGCCCACTTACTGATGATGTAGGGACACAGCCCAGTTACTTATGATGCAGGGACACACAGCCCACTTACTGATGATTCAGGGACACACAGCCCACTTACTGATGATGTAGGGACACAGCCCACTTACTGATGATACAGGGACACACAGCCCACTTACTGATGATACAGGGACACACAGCCCACTTACTCATGATTAAGAGACACAGCCCACTTACTGATGATGCAGGGACACACAGCCCACTTACTGATGATGCAGGGACACACAGCCCACTTACTGATGATACTAGGACACACAGCCCACGTACTGATGAGGTAGGGACACACAGCCCACTTACTGATGATGTAGGGACACACAGCCAACTTACTAATGATGTAGGGACACACAGCCAACTTACTAATGATGTAGGGACACACAGCCCACGTACTAATGATGTAGGGACACAGCCCACTTACTAATGATGTAGGGACATACAGCCCGCTTACTGATGATGTAGGGACACATAGCCCACTTACTGATGATGTAGGGACACACAGCCCACTTATTGATGATGTAGGGACACGCAGCCCGCTTACTGGTAATGCAGGGACACACAGCCCACTTACTGATGATGTAGGGACACACAGCCCACTTACTGATGATATAGGGACACACAGCCAACTTACTAATGATGTAGGGACACACAGCCCACTTACTGATGATGTAGGGACACACAACCCACTTACTAATGATGTAGGGACACACAGCCCACTTACTGATGATGCAGGGACACACAACCCACTTACTAATGATGTAGGGACACACAGCCCACTTACTGATGATGTAGGGACACATATCCCACTTACTGAAAATGCAGGGACACACAGCCCACTTACTGATAATGCAGGGACACACAGCCCACTTACTGATAATGCAGGGACACATATCCCACTTACTGAAAATGCAGGGACACACAGCCAACTTACTAATGATGTAGGGACACACAGCCAACTTACTAATGATGTAGGGACACAGCCCACTTACTAATGATGTAGGGACACACAGCCCACATACTAATGATGTAGGGACACAGCCCACTTACTAATGATGTAGGGACACACAGCCCACTTACTGATGATGTAGGGACATACAGCCCACTTACTGATGATGTAGGGACACACAGCCCACTTACTGATGATGTAGGGACACACAACCCACTTACTAATGATGTAGGGACACGCAGACCGCTTACTGATAATGCAGGGACACACAGCCCACTTACTGATGATGTAGGGACACAGCCCACTTACTGATGATGTAGGGACACACAGCCCACTTACTAATGATGTAGGGACACACAGCCCACTTACTGATGATGTAGGGACACACAACCCACTTACTAATGATGTAGGGACACACAGCCCACTTACTAATGATGTAGGGACACACAACCCACTTACTAATGATGTAGGGACACACATCCCACTTACTGATGATGTAGGGACACACAACCCACTTACTAATGATGTAGGGACACACAGCCCACTTACTAATGATGTAGGGACACACAACCCACTTACTAATGATGTAGGGACACACAGCCCACTTACTGATAATGCAGGGACACACAGCCCACTTACTGATGATGCAGGGACACATATCCCACTTACTGAAAATGCAGGGACACACAGCCCACTTACTGATAATGAAGGGACACACAGCCAACTTACTGATGATGTAGGGACACACAGCCCACTTACTGATGATGCAGGGACACATATCCCACTTACTGAAAATGCAGGGACACACAGCCCACTTACTGATAATGAAGGGACACACAGCCCACTTACTGAAAATGCAGGGACACACAGTCCACTTACTGATGATGCAGGGACACATAGCCCACTTACTGATGATACAGGGACACACAGCCCGCTTACTGATAATGCAGGGACACACAGCCCACTTACTGATAATGCAGGGACACACAGCCCACTTACTGATGATACAGGGACACACAGCCCACTTACTAATGATGTAGGGACACACAACCCACTTACTAATGATGTAGGGACACACAGCCCACTTACTGATGATGTAGGGACACACAGCCCACTTACTGATGATGTAGGGACACATATCCCACTTACTGAAAATGCAGGGAAACACAGCCCACTTACTGATAATGCAGGGACACACAGCCCACTTACTGATAATGCAGGGACACATATCCCACTTACTGAAAATGCAGGGACACACAGCCAACTTACTAATGATGTAGGGACACACAGCCAACTTACTAATGATGTAGGGACACAGCCCACTTACTAATGATGTAGGGACACAGCCCACTTACTAATGATGTAGGGACACACAGTCCGCTTACTGATGATGTAGGGACATACAGCCCACTTACTGATGATGTAGGGACACACAGCCCACTTACTGATGATGTAGGGACACACAACCCACGTACTAATGATATAGGGACACGCAGACCGCTTACTGATAATGCAGGGACACACAGCCCACTTACTGATGATGTAGGGACACACAGCCCACTTACTGATGATGTAGGGACACACAGCCAACTTACTAATGATGTAGGGACACACAGCCCACTTACTGATGATGTAGGGACACACAACCCACTTACTAATGATGTAGGGACACACAGCCCACTTACTAATGATGTAGGGACACACAACCCACTTACTAATGATGTAGGGACACACAGCCCACTTACTGATGATGTAGGGACACACAGCCCGCTTACTGATAATGCAGGGACACACAGCCCACTTACTAATGATGCAGGGACACATATCCCACTTACTGATAATGCAGGGACACACAGCCCACTTACTGAAAATGCAGGGACACACAGCCCACTTACTGATGATGCAGGGACACATAGCCCACTTACTGATGATACAGGGACACACAGCCCGCTTACTGATAATGCAGGGACACACAGCCCACTTACTGATGATACAGGGACACACAGCCCACTTACTGATGATGTAGGGACACACAGTCCACTTACTAATGATGTAGGGACACGCAGACCGCTTACTGATAATGCAGGGACACACAGCCCACTTACTGATGATGTAGGGACACACAGCCTACTTACTGATGATGTAGGGACACACAGCCAACTTACTAATGATGTAGGGACACACAGCCCACTTACTGATGATGTAGGGACACACAACCCACTTACTCATGATGTAGGGACACACAGCCCACTTACTAATGATGTAGGGACACACAACCCACTTACTAATGATGTAGGGACACACAGCCCACTTACTGATGATGTAGGGACACACAGCCCGCTTACTGATAATGCAGGGACACACAGCCCACTTACTGATGATACAGGGACACACAGCCCACTTACTGATGATACAGGGACACACAGCCCGCTTACTGATGATACAGGGACACACAGCCCGCTTACTGATAATGCAGGGACACAGCCCACTTACTGATAATGCACAGACACACAGCCCACTTACTGATGATGCAGGGACACACAGCCCACTTACTGATGATGCAGGGACACACAGCCCACTTACCGATGATGCAGGGACACACAGCCCACTTACTGATAATGCAATGTGTTTATTATCCAAGTGGTAACTTATCAGCCTTTGTCTACAGTAGTGTTACTCGCTCTTCTGCAGAAAATAAGCTGTATGTGATCATCCTATTACATGCTGCTGACTAAATTTTTTCTTACTGTTCCTTTACCAATCCCTACAGTATGAAAGGAAGCAGCTGTCAGGTGGAATCTCTTCTGCTACTATCTCTATCGCAACCAGTCACACCCTATACCTGCTGTCTCTACTAGTCCTTCCATAGGTGTAATCTGCTGAGGAGCAGTCACTGGGAATCTGAATCCGCTAGGAGGCCATGCCATAAATTTCTCATAAAGCGATAGGTAGGCTGATGATTGTTCACTGCAGGGGATCTGATTTATTTGCAGTTTTTCCCGCTAGCTTTCAGTAGTGAGAGTTTATTAAGTTCTATAGATATCGTAAATCCCGATTGTATTATCCCAGGTACATGAAAAGCCAAAGTTATTTAATAGAATTAGTTTTTTCCAGAGAGCACTTACTCAATATTAGGACCTTGGGCTCTAGGACCCTAGAAGGCATGCATGCTAAGATATCTCTAGCTACATCTGATCATCACAGATGTCTCTGTGTACTGGGATTGTGAGAACACCTGTTTTGGCAGCCTGCATTAAAAAACTTGACATTCTATGTGTAAGGGTGCGTTCCCACCTGGCGTATAGGAGGCAACATGTTTCACGCACTACGGTGCTTCGTCTGGCCCACAGTGTGTGAAACATGTTGCCATTTATGGTAACTGATCCTGCGGCTGCATGCTCTAATGGCAGGCTGCAATGACTAAGAGGCACTACATGAAGCAGCATAGAGAAACTAATGACATTACAGAGTCAGAATGTAGATTTCAAACTTTATTGGGCATTTAGAAAATCCAACAACACAGGTACACAGGGAGCTGGTGGTGGAACAGGTGAGGCTGGGGGCGTTCACAGGGGTGGCTACATGTTTCACGCACTACGGTGCTTTGTCTGGCCCGTAGTGTGTGAAACATGTTGCCATTTATGGTAACTGATCCTGTGGCTGCATGCTCTAATGACAGGCTGCAATGAAGCAGCATAGAGAAAGCAATGACATTACAGAGTCAGAATATAAATTTCAAATTTGATTGGGCATGTAGAAAACCCAACGATACAGGTACACAGGGTGCTGGTGGTGGAACAGGTGAGGCTGGGGGCGTTCACAGGGGCGGCTACATGTTTCACGCACTACGGCACTTTGTCTGGCCCGTAGTGTGTGAAACATGTTGCCATTTATGGTAACTGATCCTGCGGCTGCATGCTCTAATGGCAGGCTGTAATGACTAAGAGGCACTACATGAAGCAGCATAGATAAAGCAATGACATTACAGAGTCAGAATGTAGATTTCAAACTTTATTGGGCATGTAGAAAATCCAACAATACAGGTACACAGGGAGCTGGTGGTGGAACAGGTGAGGCTGGGGGCATTCACAGGGGTGGCTACATGTTTCACGCACTAAGGAGCTTCGTCTGGCTCCGTAGCGCATGAAACATGTTGCCCTTTATGGTAACTGATCCCCTGGCCGCATGCTCTAATGGCAGGCTGAAGTGAGAGAAAGCATAGAGAAAGCAATGACATTACAACTGAGAATGAATCCCAGCCAGCCGTGACAGGTAAAAACAGTGGCACTCGCCAAGTGGTTGACATAAAAGCCTCCTTTATTGAAAGGTCACCAGTCACAGATATAAAAACATAAAGACTGTAAATGTGACCTTTCAATAAAGGAGGATATTATAATATTACCCACTAGGTGATTGCCGCTATTTTTACCTGCCACGTCTGGCTGGGATTGAATGTATGGCATTGCGCTTTCTTCTTCCTTATCAAAGCTGTTGAACGCCACTGCGGCATTTCTGTAATTGTGAAGCCGACCAATAAGAAAACCTGTATACTAAGTAAAGGAAAGTGAATACACTCCATGAATCATAAGTGCATGATGTATTATGGATTGTTTGGGAAACAATATCAAATGCTTTGTAGACACTGAAGTGCTAGAAGAGCTGGCAGTGGTGCATTACCTTCCTATTGTATATTCAGGATTACACTCCTGGGATCAGGCAGCACGCTGTCATTTGGCAGTGTCACTTCAACTCATTCTCACATTTCACAATGTATTCATTCCACTTGTCATTAATTCTTACAGTAGTCTCATTTTTTTCAGCCATATTTGACATAAGCTTAGTTTTCTAATACCTACTGTTCTCTGACTAACATGCCACCTTGTTTTATTGGTGTCTCATTCCTCTCTGGCTAAACCCAACAATCCCGAAGAAAGGCATGAGGCAACACGTAGGACTGTAATGGAAAGCAACGTCTAATGTCTAATGATAGAAACAATCTGAAATCCGCTGTGCCCTCCAGATTCACAATTTGAAAACAATAAGAGACAATTCACTTACCTGGTATAATATAAAAGATCTAGAAAACAGAATGCATACATTTGGGTAGAAAATTTAACTTTATTGATTTTATTTAAAATTTCTGGAAAAATGTATAAAATGACTTGATTTTAATTAATGGAATTGCTCCATATTGAAAGGCAGGTATCATCAAATAATTACATATGACTCCCGTGGAAAACTTTTTTTTTTTTTTTTATCAACTGGTGCCAGAAAGTTAAACAGATTTGTAAATTACTTCTATTAAAAAAATCTTAATCCTTCCAGTACTTTTTAGGGGCTGTATACTACAAAGGAAATGCTTATCTTTTTAGATTTCTCTGATGTCATGACCACAGTGCTCTCTGCTGACCTCTGCTGTCCATTTTAGGAATTGTCCAGAGCAGGAGAAAATCCCCATAGCAAACATATGCTGCTCTGGACAGTTCCTAAAATGGACAGCAGAGGTCAGCAGAGAGCACTGTGGTCATGACATCAGAGAAATCTAAAAAGATAAGCATTTCCTCTGTAGTATACAGCCCCTAAAAAGTACTGGAAGGATTAAGATTTTTTTTATAGAAGTAATTTACAAATCTGTTTAACTTTCTGACACCAGTTGTTTTTAAAAAAAAGCTTTCCATGGGAGTACCCCTTTAAATCAGTAAGAAGGTATATCCCCCCCCCCCCCAGTATATTCTGTAGGTAGGTTTCCCTTCCTGGACTCATCCCTCAGGATCTTAGTAGCTCAGTACAAGGAACACTGTAGCTCCAACAAGAGCATCAGGTATTTAGGCAAAGGAGCGCATGACACCAATGTGCATGCAACCAATCGGGGTACACAGCTGCCAGGCCGGGTGGAGACCAAACTTACTGTTTGACTTGCGGCAGGGAACAGAACAGAGCTGTTTTTAGTGGCTGTTTTTTCAGTTACATTAAAACATTTAAAGATTGGCAATTTTAACAGGAAGTAAAAAGTGTCTTATAATTACACAAGAAACAATATATTAAAAGCTTTATTTGGTGACAGGTACTCTTTAAGACAATCAGCCCCACCCTGTTGGCTCTTATTGGCCTTTTGCATATATAAAAAATTAAAATTGCTCAGCAATCAGAAGTTCACAGATCTAAAGGTACATGTGAATGGGCGTTTAACCACTTCCTGGTGCTATGAAAAATAAAGGCAGAGATGGCGCTGTCGCCATCCAGATCTGGACCTGATGAAGAAGGAGGAGCCCTTTGAAACACGTCGTCCGCTGTGTGTTTTTGTGTATGAAAATAAAGAAGCACTAAAAAGGAAAGTCTGCATCATGTCATCACTGGGTTAGCACAGGATGCCAAAAGTCAGGATTTTTATGGTTAAGAGTTTCCCTGCCGGGCAACCCTCATCCTACCCTGCTATACCTGGTGCTATGATTAGTTATATTATCTGAAAAAATCTAACAGATTTCCTTGAAAGAATTTGCTACTGAAATCAATCACAGGGCCAGACGCCATAGGACAGTTATACAGCTGTTTTGGTGGAGGTAGGGATTGACACAATATTAGAGAGGTAGTTTTCATATTATGGGTGATCAGACTACAAATACAACAGTAAGAAAGGCTGTATAAATAATAGGTTAGTGCTGAAATAGTGTTACAAATTCCTTGTATTTACATGTTACTTACTGTTGTTCTTCCTCTTTTGCTTTCTTGTCCAACACAAGATAAACTGTTCCAAAACTTCCTCTGCCGAGCCGTTTCTGGATCACATATCTCTTTGCAATAAGGGTATCGGTGAAGGCGGAGAGGGGGCGAACATCATCCCTCCCCTGAGATTCTTTGTAGTTTGGCATTGCAGCAAGTTTAATAAACCAATCTTTTTCTAATCCTGACAAAGTGATGAGCAGTCCATGGCATTATAGACTCGACCCTTAGAGAAGCAAAAAGAAAATATATTAAAAGAAGTTTATAGAATTGCATGAATTCATTGTAGGGAAAGATATTACTAGTATTATAAAACACACACTCAAAATTGTGTTATCCTCACCCCAGTTATTTATATAAGCAAGTGCCAATGGATAAACTTAGACAATGGAATCAGAAGAAGACTCCTGAGTGCTGCCTAAACACTTAATAATAATAATAATAATAATAGTCTTTACATTTATCAGAACAATTCCACACTCTTTCAGTCTAACCACAGTTCTTAAAGGGGTATTCCAGGAAAAAACTTTTTATATATATATATATATATATATATATATATATATATATATATCAACTGGCTCCAGAATGTTAAACAGATTTGTAAATTAATTCTATAAAAAAATCTTAATCCTTTCAATAATAATCAGCTGCTGAAGTTGAGTTGTTGTTTTCTGTCTGGCAACAGTGCTCTCTGCTGACATCTCTGCTTGTCTCGGGAACTGCACAGAGTAGAAGAGGTTTGCTATGGGGATTTGCTTCTAAACTGGGTGGTTCCCGAGACAGGCATCATCAGAGAGCACTTAGACAGAAAAGAACAACTCAACTTCAGAAGCTCATAAGTACTGAAGTACATTTTTTTAATAGAAGTAATTTACAAATCTGTTTAACTTTCTGGAGCCAGTTGATAGATCTATAAAAAAAAATTCCTGGATAACCCCATTAAAGTCTGACCATCGTGCTCTCTGCTGACACCTTTGTCCATGTCAGGAACTGTCCAGAGCAGGAGAGGTATGCTATGGGTATTTGTTACTGCTCTGGACAATCCTTGACACGGACAGAGATGTCATCAGAGAGCACTGTGGTCAGACTGGAAAGAACTGTGGTCAGACTTCTAAAAAAACTACACAACTTCCTCTGTAGCATACAGCAGCTGATAAGTACAGGAAGGATTAAGATTCTTAAATAGAAGTAATTCACAAATCTGTTTAATTTTCTGACACCAGTTGATTAAAAAACATTTTTTTTCCTCCGCAGTACCCCTTTAAGGAAGATCGTGTCCCTTGGCCAACATTAAGTTAAGTGAAGGGCGTTCCTGTAAAGACATGATTTATCCTATTGCAGCTGAACACAAATACATCCTTGGATTTCCCAGTTAATAAGCACCTCTCATTGTGTTTTGATGTATTCGGTCCCAGGCTAATGGCATGCTATTATAGAGTCATTACCACAAGCCTACTCTGCTGAGGGGCTCCGCACGGTAAGAGAAACCAATTATTACTAAGTGATGAAGAAACCTGATGTTTTAACAGAGTTTTATAAACTCTTTTCACTCCTTTATTTCTAATATGTTAATAGCTTCCATGACGCATTGGAATTTACATACAGAAATCATTGTAATGTGTAACTGCACACAGACTAGGCGAGCGAACATTGTGGGGGGTAGGATGTGTAAATAATAGATGGAATGGCGGTAATTGCAGCGTACAGTAGAAGAATTCAGATCCGCGTTCCTGCAGGGACACAGAGCAGAGCTTGTAAATCCAGAAGTCACTTTACAAGTGAGAAGTGGCGCGGTCTGTAATTACATCCCAGGGTTACAATGCTTGGTGTACAATGGCGTATCTAATAATACAGCAGAAACAATGGGAAAGATGAATCCCATCACTGCCAAAAACATACAGCTGGCCGGATCGGCCATACTGTGCGCTGCAAGGCAATATGACATAAGGACCTCTTTATCTCTCATGTATGAGAGCACTGTTGGGGCAATTCAGGAGAATAGAACCTATGCATTTCTATGTCCATATAATGGCTGCACCCTGGTCCAACCGTGGGTCCAATGACATTAACTGCATCATAGAGGTCAGTATTACCCGCATATGGAATTGAACTAAAGATAAATATGTTTGTCAACAGCCCCATTTATTGAAAGGACAGGGTTTGCCCAAACTCTGCAACAAAGTTGGCATGTTGGTGCATTCCCAGCAACCTGGGACATCCCTTACAATTCCCAGTGATGAAGCTTTAAAGGAAAACTCCAGTGAAATTTTCTTTGCTATTTATTCGGCCCGGGCTGCTGGAACAAAAAGAATACCTTTCTACTTACTTCCCACGGCTCCCCCGCTGCAGCTAATAGCAGGGATGTCCTGCCTCGGCCGGTAAACAGGGCAGCAACAGAGGCAGCAACAGGGGATTGGTGGAAGGTAAGTTTATTACTTTTATTCTGGCAGCCCAGCATAATGGATAAAACTTTTTTTTTACTGGAGTTCTCCCTTAAATGTGCAAATTTTTAAAGTGGTTGTCTAGGGAAGAACTTTTTAGATATAAATAACCCTGGATGCTTCTGAAATACACATTTGCCCTAATCCCCCGTTACTGCCGTTTCAATGGTGACCAGATCCTGATCCTCTCTGCTTCTTACGATGACCTGCCAACCCTGCAGGCACTGACCCCTAAGTTGATAACTGGCTAAAGCTGGTTACCTCTCAGGCCAATGAGTGGGCAGGTATTGCAGGGGCAGCATGCTCTTCCCAAGACAACCCCTTTAAAGGGCTTCTCTCCATAATAAAAACTTTCTGTGGATACCGTAGGTGATAAGTGTCTTATTGGAGAAGGACATCTCTATTAAAAGTCTATGGAACTAGTGAAGAACAGCAAAATACAGCGCATGCCGAATAACATTTTAATTGAGCAGCAGAGCGCATACTCAGCCACCAAACACTACATTAAGAAAGGAGCCCTGTTTTCATATTTGTGGAGTTTGCAGAAGTCACACCCCCACCAATGAGACACTTATTATCCCCTATCCTGTGAGTGGGTCAATAAGCTATCATCATGGGAAGCTCGTATAACTAAAAACAGTCCCTAGAATGAGGGGGCAGCAGCACTCATTAGGTATGGTGCCCCTTCAGTTCAGTCAGTCTTGCTTGGTTTCACTATAATTTTATCCAAATACTAGATTGGAATGACCTAGTGTCCCAGCTCATTTAGCAGTTGTTTTCCAGTACTGGACCCTCCTCTGATCCTAGCTGATCTTGGAACAGCAATATTAGCAGTTGTGGGGCCCAGAGATTGGGGGAGGTCCTGTCCAGGTGTAGAAATCTCAGTATCTCCAAGTTTTACATAATTTTTCTTTGAGTACGAGATCTCCCTCATGATAATCTCATCACTTTATGGACATTCATAGTCGTGCTGATCTCCTAAACATGTGTATACTCTTCAGGATTTGAGCATATACTAATGATCCCCATATTTAGGCACACACAGTTGAAAACACAATATGCTTTTTACATAAGCAAATGAAAAAAAAATCCATACACATACAGGAGTGGCTTTTCGTTAGCCATGGGGATCCCCTGTGACACCCAAATGCCCTAACAATACGGGAAGCAGTTGTTTGGATGAGCTAAACAATTCTGACTGTTAAAAACAATTCACTTGTCTTGATACTAAAACTGACTGGTAGCGACAGTGGAAATCTGCTCCGTCTTCCATGTATAAAATGGAATATTGTTCAAAGAATAATCTGTAGGGCAATGTAGATAAACAATATTTTATGTAATATTAAAAACCGTTATATACTAATCAGAGGGAAGTCTAAGGACTGCTTAGCACAACACACTAACACGCCAATTTAATAAGGACCAAGCACATTTTCACCTTAAAGGGGTACTCCGCCCCTAGACATCTTATCCCCTATCCAAAGGATAGGGGATAAGATGTCAGATCGCCGGGGTCCCGCTGCTGGGGACCCCCCAGGATCTCGGCTGCGGCTCTCCGCTATCATTACTGCACAGAGAAGACTCGCTCTGTGCGTAATGACCAGTGATACAGGGGCCTGAGCATCGTCACGGCTCCGCCCCTCGTGACGTCACGGCCCGCCACCATAATGCAAGTCTATGGGAGGGGGCGTGGCGGCCATCACGCCCCCTCCCATAGACTTGCATTATGGGGACAGGCCGTTATGTCACGAGTGGCGGAGCCGTGACGTAACAATGCTTCGGCCCCTGTATTGCCCATCATTACGCACAGAGCGAATCTGCTCTGTGCAGTAATGATAGCGGGGAGCCGCAGCCGAGATCCCAAGATCCTAAACACACCACGAAATCCACGGGGGATTACATCAAGAAGCGTAAACTGAAGGTTGTGCCATGGCCTTTACAATCTCCTGACCTCAACATCATTGAAAATCTATGGATAGACCTTAAAAGAGCAGTGCGTGACAGACAGCCCAGAAATCTCAAAGAACTGGAAGACTTTTGTAAGGAAGAATGGGCAAAGATACCTCAAACAAGAATTGAAAGACTCTTGGCTGGCTACAAAAAGCATTTACAAGCTGTGATACTTGCCAAAGGGGGCAGTACAAGATATTAACTCTGCAGGGTGCCCAAACTTTTGCAGACACCATTTTTTAGTTTTCTGTTATTTTGAAAGTGTAAATGATGGAAATAAAATCTAACTTTTGTTGACATATTATAAGAATGTCTCATCTATAATTTGATGCCTTTTGGAGATTTTCCCATCTTTCCTTGGCTTCTATATGCCTTTTGCTCCACCAATTGTACTTTGTAATTACATCAATCATTTAATAACAAAATCTACCGCAAAACCCAAAAATTTATATTTGTGGGGTAAAAAAAAATAAATACAATTTTGTAACTTTTGGGGGCTTCCATTTCTACACAGTGCACTTTTCGGTAAAATTGAAACCTTATGTTTATTCTGTAGGTCCATATGATTACAAGGATACCCAATTTATGTAGGTTTTATTTTAATTTTATTTTAGTTTACAACTTTAAAAAAAATCCTAACTACATGCACCAAAATAGGTATGTTAAAAATTGTCATCTTCTGACCCCTATAGCTTTTTTATTTTTTCGCATTTGGGGCTATATGAGGGCTCATTTGTTTGCGCCGTGGTCTGTAGTTTTTATCAGTATCATTTTTGTTTTGATGAGACTTTTTGATCACTTTTTATTAATATTTTTATGGTATATGAAGTGACCAAAAATGCACAATTTTGGACTTTGGTGTTTTTTTTTACATGTACACCATCGACTGTGCAGTTTATACTTTAATAGTTATGCAACCTTATATTTTAATAGTTCAGACATTTACGCACGCAGCAATACCACATATGATTATTTTTATTTTTTATTACATTATTTTATATAAAAAAATGGGCAAAGAGTGGGGATTTAACCCCTTAACGACGAAGGACGTATATTTACGTCCTCCGCCGTCTCCCGCGATATGGGGTCGGTCCCGGCGGCCATCAACGGCCGGGACCCGCGGCTAATACAGGACATCACAGATCGCGGTGATGTCCTGTATTAACCCTTCAGATGCAGCGATCAAAGCTGACCGCCGCGTCTGAAGCGAAAGTTAAAGTATCCTGGCTGCTCAGTTGGGCTGTTCGAGACAGCCGCCGTGAAATCGCGGCATCCCGAACAGCTTACAGGACACCGGGAGGGCCCTTACCTGCTTCCTCGATGTACGATCGGTGAATGACTGCTCCGTGCCTGAGATCCAGGCAGGAGCAGTCAAGCGCCGATAACACTGATCACAGGCGTGTTAATACACGCCAGTGATCTATGTAAAAGATCAGTGTATGTAATGTTATAGGTCCCTATGGGAGCTATAACATTGCAAAAAAAAAAAGTGAAAAAAAAGATCATTTAACCCCTTCCCTAATAAAAGTTTGAATCACCCCCCTTTTCCCATAAAAATAAAATAAAACAGTGTAAATAAAAATAAACATATGTGGTATCGCCGCGTGCGTAAATGTCCGAACTATAAAAATATTTCATTAATTAAACCACACGGTCAATGGCGCACAAGTAAAAAAATTCCAAAGTCCAAAAAAGCATATTTTTGGTCACTTTTTATATCAAAAAGTCTGATCAAAACAAAAATCGATTAAAAACTTCCGATCACGGCGCAAAAAATGAGTCCTCATACCGCCTTGTACGTGGAAAAATAAAAAAGTTATAGGGGTCAGAAGAGGACATTTTTAAACTTATAAATTTTCCTGCATGTAGTTATGATTTTTTCCAGAAGTGCGACAAAATCAAACCTATATAAGTAGGGTATCATTTTTACCGTATGGACCTACAGAATAATGATAAGGTGTCATTTTTACAGAAATATGTACTGCGTAGAAACGGAAGCCCCCAAAAGTTACAAAATGGTGTTTTTTCTTCGATTTTGTCGCACACTGATTTTTTTTTCCATTTCGCCGTGGATTTTTGGGTAAAATTACTAATGTCACTGCAAAGTAGAATTGGTGACGCAAAAAATAAGCCATAATATGGATTTTTAGGTGGAAAATTGAAAGGGTTATAATTTTTAAAAGGTAAGGAGGAAAAAACAAAAATGCAAAAAATTGAAAAACCTTGCATCCTTAAGGGGTTAAACTTTTAATAGGGAAGGGGTTAGTTCACTTTTATTAACTTTTTTTTAACACTTTTATAGCCCCCATTTACACTTGTATGGAACCCCCATCCTCTGATTGCATATACTGATCAATGCTATGCCATAGCATAGCATTGATCTATGTTTTTGGCACTCTGCTGCTCTAGGCTGCGGAGCAGGCTTGGAGCAGCAGATCGCCGAACGGACGACAAAGAGGCAGGTGAGGACCGTTGTCTGGTAAGCTGGTCGGGATATCGCGGTTTTGTTACGATAGTCCTGATCAGCTCCACTGAGCTGCTGGGACAGTTTCACTTTCATTTTAGTTGCCACGATCAACTTTGATCTTGGTCTAAAGGGTTAATGCCAGGAATCGGCCTGATCAGCAGTGCCCGGCATTAGCCATGGGTCCTGGCTGCCCGTAGCAATCGGGACCCACCGGGTTTAAACCGTTCTCCGCTGGTGAGAACGGTTTTAACCCAGTTAACGGGACCAGGGCGTACAGGTACACTCTTGGTCCTTAACCCCTTAAGGACCCATGACGTACCGGTACATCATGAGTCCGCTCCCGATCTATAACGCCTCTAACAACGCCTGGGACCCGTGGCTAATAGCGCGCGGCACTGATCACGGTGCCGCGCGCTATTAACCCTTTAAATGCAGCATTCAAAGTTGAACACCGCATCTAAAGTGAAAGTAAATCATTGCCAGTTAGCTCAGGGGGCTGTTCGGGATGTCCGCGGCGAAATCGCGGCATCCCAAACAGCATGAGGCAGCAAGAGGGTCCCTTACCTTGCCTCCTGGTGTCCGATCGCCGAATGACTGCTCAGTGCATGAGATCCAGGCATGAGCAGTCAAGTGGCAGAATCATTGATCAATGGTTTCCTATGAGAAACCAGTTATCAATGTCAAAGATCAGTGTGTGCAGTGTTATAGGTCCCTATGGGAGCTATAACACTGCAAAAAAAAAAGTGAAAAAAAAAAAGTGAATAAAGATCATTTAACCCCTTCCCTAATAAAAGTTTGAATCACCCCCCTTTTCCCATAAAAAAAAACTGTGTTAATAAAAATAAACATATATGGTATTGCCGCGTGCGGAAATGTCCGAATTATAAAAATATATCGTTAATTAAACCGCACAGTCAATGGCGTGCACGCAAAAAAAAATCCAAAGTCCAAATTTGTGTATTTTTGGTCACTTTTTATATCATGAAAAAATGAATAAAAAGCGATCAATAAGTCCGATCAATACATAAATCGCACCGCTAAAAACTTCAGATAAAAAATGAGCCCTCATACCGCCCCATATGCAGAAAAAATAAAAAAAAGTTATATGGGTCAGAAGATGACAATTTTAAACGTATACATTTTCCTGCATGTAGTTATGATTTTTTTCCAGAAGTACGACAAAATCAAACCTATATAGGTAGGGTATCATTTTAATCGTATGGACCTACAGAATAAAGATAAGGTGTCATTTTTTACCGAAAAATGTACTACGTAGAAACGGAAGCCCCCAAAAGTTAAGAAATGTCATTTTCTTTTTCAATTTTGTCTCACAATAATTTTTTTTCTGTTTTGCCGTAGATTTTGGGGTAAAATGACTGACGTCATTACAAAGTAGAATTGGTGGCGCGAAAAATAAGCCATCATATGGATAAGGAGGAAAAAACTAAAGTGCAAAAATGCTGTACTGTAGAAGAATAAACAGCGCCCTTTCATCTATGCACTCCGGTGATGCGGGCAGACAGCACTTACAGCAAGCACTAGCTCTCTTTCTGCTAGCACTTGCTCCCTATAGCCCAATGCGCGGTGTAATGCTGTAGCGGAAGGATCTGGCCGCCCGCATTGCATCACAGCAGATGAGACCGGGCTGCCAGATCATTCCGCTACAGCATTATGCCGCGCATTGGGCTATAGGGAGCAAGTACTAGCAGAAAGAGAGCAAGTGCTTGCTGTAAGTGCTGTCTGCCCGCATCACCGGAGTGCATAGATGAACGGGCGCAGTTTATTCTTCTACAGTACAGTACAGTAATAAGGGCTCTCAGTGATGGGACCTGTGGACCAATCACACAGCGTCCCCAGCACTGACATACACGGGATAGGCGTGGTGGCTGCGGGCATAGCCATGCCAATCGGACTGGTGCAGATTATTGTTAAAAGCATTTTTTACCATCATTAAAGCTGCTAGAAAGCAGCAAAAGGTATGATTTAACTGTTATTAACTTTGTCAAGCTGAGGCTGGTTTATGGGGGTTAAAACTCATGACAGTGGCGCTTTAAGTACCAGGGTCCAAGGGCATACCTGTACGCCCTTGGTCCTGGACAGGTTAATAGGTAAACTTTGCTAGTAACCGGTTGGACCCCCCCTTTTGCCTTCATTTTTTGTGGCATACTTTTTACAAGGTGCTGGGAACATTACTCAGAGATTTTGGTCCATATGGACATGATGGTATCTCGTAGTTGTTGCAGATGTGTCGGCTGAACATCCATGATGATAATTTTTCGTTCCACCACATCTGAAAGGTTCTCTATGGGAGTGAGATCTGGTGACTGTGGAGGCCATTGGAGTACAGTGAACTCATTGTCATGTATGAGATTATGTGTACATTGTGATCATAAAGGGATGGACATGGTCAGCAACAATACTCAGGTAGGCCGTCACATTTAAATGATGCTCAATTGGTACTAAGGAGCCTAAAGTGTGCAGAGATAATGTCTCCCACTATTATACCACCAAAACTAGCCTGAACCATTGATACCAGGTGGGATGGATCCATGCTTTCATGTTGTTTACTCTAAATTCTGACCCTGACATCTGAAAGTCGCAGCTGGAATCGAGTCTCATCAGACGAGGCAACGTTCTTCTAGTCTGCCCATTCTCCTCTGACATCAACAAGGTATTTTCGTCCACACAACCGCTGCTCCCAGGCTAGCTTCTCTTTTTCGGACCATTCTCTGTAAATCCCAGTAGATCAGTGGTTTCTGAAATACTCATTCCACAACCTTCCACAACAAACATGCCATGTTCCAAGTCACTGAAATCCTCTTCCATCCCTATGCTAATGGCATACAGCATGTTGTCTTGACCACGTCTACATACCTAAATGCATCGAGTTGCTGCAAGATGATTGGCTGATTAGCTATTTGTACAGGTGCAATAGAACAGTGGCCAGTGAGTGTATATTTGCACTGTATAGTTTGAGATGGGAATTGCGCCATCGTCTGGAAAGTCTTGTGCCTACGTCAATGTTTCCCTGCCAGTGTGTCGCCAGCTGTTGCAAAACTACAACTCCCAGCATGGCCGGACAGCCTTCGGCTGTCCAGGCATGCTGGGAGTTGTAGTTTTGCAGCAGCTGGAGGCACACTGTATAGGTAACATTGGGGAATGTGTATAACTGAGCTCCAATTTGGCATCCTATAGGCTCTCCTATAGAATTGCTGCTTTCTAGTCACATATCTCCAGTGTGAACACAGCTCTACTCACATTACACATAACACATGCATACAGGGCCAGTCTATCGCGGTAATATCAGTATCGCGATATAATCATTCCCCCACCCAGCTGCTTTACCTCCGAATTCTCTAGTTTACAGCAAACGATTCCAATGTTGTCTTCTCTGTCACTGGTCTTTGTTTACACTTGAGTATCCATGGTAACCTTACGTCACAGAACAATTCTACTGGAGAGTATAGGGCGCTTTGGAGATGACGTCATCACTACGCGCGGCAGTTCTTTTTATTCACGTGACAGCTGCTCCTGTTGAATCTCTGTCACTTGACGCTTCCACCGCTTTCTGTCATGTGACGGGTCACAGCCGCTGCACGGCGCTCTTCTAGATTCTGTGTTCTCCCCCATTGTCCCGGTCCATCCCGTCTCCTAGATTCTCTGGTCCATGTGCAGTGCCCGGTAAGTGAGCTGGTGGTTAGTATACATGTACATAGTAGATGAGGATTTGTCCCTGGGAGCATAGAGGGCGAAAGGCAATGGTGGTTCCTATAGGGCAGGGACATTTGCAACATCTGGAGGTGTGAAGATGTTGCTCCACTGTACATGGCCATTTTTGGATTTGTTTTTTGTTTGTTTTTTTCTGGAAAATTTGAATACAGTCATGTGGCTGTAAATGTTGGCACCCCTGAATATTTTTTTTTAGAAAATAAGTATTTCTCACAGAAAAGAATTGTAGTAACACATGTTTTGCTATATACATGTTTATTCCCATTGTGTGTATTGGAACTAAACCAAAAAAGGGAGGAAAAAAAGCAAATTGGACATAATGTCACACCAAACTCCAAAAATGGTCTGCACAAAATTATTGGCACCCTTTCAAAATTGTGGAAAAATAAGATTGTTTCAAGTATGTGATGTGCCTTTAACTCCTTGGAGATGGAGGGCGTACCTATACGCCCTCACCCTACTCTCTTTCTATAACGCGGGTCCATGCCGTGGCCCTGTGTCATAGTGTGTCGGGCACTATTAACCCTTTAGACATGGTGTTCAAAGTTGAACGCCGCGTCTAAAGTGAAAGTGAAGCACTGTCGGTTAGCTCGGGGCTGTTCGAGATCGCCGTGATGAAATCACGGCATCCCGAACAGCTTACAGGACAGCCGGAGGATCCCTACTTGTCCGATCGCCGAATGACTGCTCAGTGCCTGAGATCCAGGCATGAACAGTCAAGCGGCAGAATCATTGATCAATGGTTTCCTATGAGTAACCATTGATCAATGTAAAAGATCAGTGTGTGCAGTGTTATAGCCCCCTATGGGAGCTATAACATTGCAAAAAAAAAAAGTGAATAAAGATCATTTAACCCCTTCCCTAATAAAAGTTTGAATCACCCCCCTTTTTCCAATAAAAAAACAAAACTGTGTAAATAAAAATAAACATGTGATATCGCCGGGTGCGGAAATGTCCGAATTTTAAAAATATATAATTGGTTAAACCGCATGGTCAATGGCGTACAGGCAAAAAAAATGTAACCTCTTAAGGACTCAGGGCGTACCTGTACGCCCTGAGCCCGGTCCCGGTGTTTAAAATGGGGTCACGCCAGCTGCTATTCATAGCCGGGACCCTGGGCTAACAGCTATTAACCCGCCGCATCTGAAAGTGAAAGTAAATGCTTCCCGGCAGCTAAGTAGGGCTGATCGGTACATCGCGATAAAATCGCTATGTTCCAAACAGCTGGGACGCAGGCGGAGGTCTCCTTACCTGTCTCCGCGGCATCTGATCGGGGTTTGATTGCTCCAAGCCTGAGCTACAGGCTTGAGCAATCAAGCCCCTATCTCACTGATCTGTGCAAAGCTATGGCTTTGCAGGGATCAGCATAGGAGATCAGTGTGTGCAGTGCTATAGGTCCCTATGGGAGCTATAGCACTGGAAAAAAAAGTAAAAAAAAAAAAGGTAACAAAGGTCATTTAACCCCTTCCCTAATAAAGTTTGAATCCTTTTCCCATAAAAAAAAAAAACCTGTGTAAATAAAAATAAACATATATGGTATCGCTGCGTACGGAAATGTCCGAACTATAAAAATGTATCGTTAATTAAATCGCACAGTCAATTGCGTACGAACAAAAAAATTCCAAAGTACAAAATAGTGTATTTTTGGTCACTTTTTATATCATGAAAAAATGAATAAAAAGCGATCAAAAAGTCCGATCATTGCAAAAATGGTACCGATAAAAACTTCAGAACACGGCACAAAAAATGAGTCCTCATACCGCCCCGTACGTGGAAAAATAAAGTTATAGGGGTTAGAAGATGAGAATTTTTAACATATAAATTTTCCTGCATGTAGTTTTGATTTTTTTTCCCGAAGTACGACAAAATCAAACCTATATAAGTAGGGGATCATTTTAACCATATGGACCTACAGAATAAATATCAGGTGTCATTTTTACCGAAAAATGTACTGCGTAGAAACGGAAGCCCCCAAAAGTTACAAAATTGTGTTTTTTCTTCAATTTTGTAGCACAATAAATTTTTTTTCTGTTTCGCCGTGGATTTTTGGGTAAAATGACTAATGTCACTGCAAAGTAGAATTGGTGGCGCAAAAAATAAGTCATGATATGGAATTTTATGTGCAAAATTGAAAGCGTTATGATTTTTAGAAGGTGATGAGGAAAAAATGAAAATGGAAAAAACGCTGAGTCCTTAAGGGGTTAAAGTCCAAAATAGCGTATTTTTGGTCACTATTTATATCATGAAAAAATGAATAAAAAGTGATCAAAAAGTTTGATCAATACATAAATGGTACCGCTAAAAACTTCAGATCATGGCGCAAAAATGAGCCCTAATACCGCTCCATATGTGGAAAAATAAAAAAAAGTTATAGGGGTCAGAAGATGACAATTTTAAACGTATTAATTTTCCTGCATGTAGTTATGATTTTATTTCCAGAAGTATGACAAAATCAACCCTACATAAATAGGGTATAATTTTAATCGTATGGACCTATAGAATAAAGATAAGGTGTAATTTTTACCGAAAAATGTACTGCGTAGAAACGGAAGCCCCCAAAAGTTACAAAATTGTGTTTTTTCTTAAATTTTGTCGCACGATTTTTTTTTTTCCGTTTTGCCGTGGATTTTTGGGTAAAATGACTGATGTCATTACAAAGTAGAATTGGTGGCGCAAAAAATAAGCCATCATATGGATTTTTAGGTGCAAAATTGAAAGGGTTATGATTTTTAAAATGTAAGGAGGAAAAAACGAAAGTGCAAAAACTGGAAAACCCTCCGTCCCCAAGGGGTTAAACTCACCTGGGGCAAGTAACAGGTGTGGGCAATATAAAAATCACACCTGAAAGCAGATAAAAAGGAGAGAAGTTCACTTAGTCTTTGTATTGTGTGTCTGTGTGTGCAGACTAAGCATGGACCACAGAAAGAGGAGAAGAAAACTGTCTGAGGACTTGAGAACCAAAATTGTGGAAAAATATCAACAATCTCAAGGTTACAAGTCCATCTCCAGAGATCTAGATTTGCCTTTGTCCACAATGTGCAACATCAAGAAGTTTGCAACCCATGGTACTGTAGCTAATCTTCCTTGGTGTGGACAGAAGAGAAAAAATGATGAAAGGTATCAATGCAGGATAGTCCGGATGGTGGATAAGCAGCCCCAAACAAGTTCCAAAGATATTCAAGCTGTCCTGCAGACTCAGGGAGCATCAGTGTCAGCGCAAACTATCTGTCGACATTTAAATGAAATTAAACGCTATGGCAGGAGACCCAAGAGGACCCCACTGCTGACACAGAGACCTAAAAAAGCAAGACTACATTTTGTCAAAATCCTTCTGGGAAAATATCTTGTGGACAGATGAGACCAAGATAGAGCTTTTTGGTAAAGCACATCATTCTACTGTTTACCAAAAAGGGAATGAGGCCTACAAAGAAATGAACACAGTACCTACAGTGAAATATGGTGGAGGTTCAATTATGTTTTGGGTTGTTTTGCTGCCTCTGGCACTGGGTGCCTTGAATGTGTGCAAGGCATCATCAAATCTGAGGATTACCAATGGATATCAGGTCGCACTGTACAGCCTAGTGTCAGAAAGCTGGGTTTGCGTCCGAGATCTTGGGTCTTCCAGCAGGACAATGACCCCAAACTTACGTCAAAAAGTCCCCAGAAATGGACGGCAACAAAGCGCTGGAGAGTTCTGAAGTGACCAGCAATGGGTCCAAATCTAAATCCCATTGAACACCTGTGGAGAGATCTTAAAATTGCTGTTAGGAAAAGGCGCCCTTCCAATAAGAGAGACCTGGAGCAGTTTGCAAAGGAAGAGTGGTCCAACGTTCCGACTGAGGGGTATAAGAAGCTTATTGATGGTTATAGGAAAGGACTGATTTCAGTTATATTTTCCAAAGGGTGTGCAACCAAATATTAAGTTAAAGGTGCCAATAATTTTGTCGAGCCCATTTTTGGAGTTTGGTGTGACATTATGTCCAATTTGCTTTTTTTCCTCCTTTTTTGGTTTAGTTCAAATACACAAAGGGAATAAACATGTGTATAGCAAAACATGTGTTACTGCAATCCTTTTCTGTGAGAAATACTTCATTTTCTTGAAAGATTTCAGGGGTGCCAACATTGGCCATGACTTTATATATGGAATATGTTCTTTTATAATGATAAATAATATGTTTAGAATTTGATATTAAACTATAATATTTAGATCTTTATGAAAGACGTCTGAGAATGTTCTCCAGTCTCACGAGAAGACAAGAAATACAATTCTAATAATGAGAATGCAATATTTAACCCCTACAGGACCAAGTTGTTTTTGTTTTTTTCATTTTTTCTCTTTCGATTTTTCCTTCTCACCTTCTAAAATTCATAACGCTTTCAATTTTCCACCTACAGACCCATATAAGGGCTTGTTTTTTCAGCCACCAATTGTACTTTGTAATTGCATCAATAATTTCACCACAAAATTAAGGTGAAACAAAAAAAGAAAAAATCTTTGTGGAGCAAAATTGGGGAAAAAAATTGAATTTTGTAACTTTTGGGGGCTTTCGTTTCTACACAGTGCACTTTTCGGTAAAGATGACACCTTATCTTTGTTTTGTTTCTTTTTAAAAATATTTATTAGGGAAGGGGTTAAATCACATTTATTAACTATTTTTTAGTCCATGCAATCCTTGCATACACTGGAAATACTATGCCATAGCATAGCATTGATCAGTGTTATCTGTGCTCGACTGCTCCAGCCTGGTATGCATGACTGGATCATTGAGGGACAGATCGGATGGCGAGGAAGAAGGTAAGCGCCCTCCTGAGTGCGCTTCATTAAATGTGAGTGGGGTTGTCCTTTAGGGGTTAAAGGGTACTCTGGTGGAAAATAAATTTGTTTTTCAAATCAACTGGTGCCAGAAAGTTAAACAGATTTGTAAATTACTTATATTAAAAAAATCTTAATTCTTCCCGTACTTATCAGCTGCTGTATGCTCCAGAGGAAGTTGAGTTGTTCTTTTCTCTCTGACCACAGTGCTCGCTGCTGACACCTCTGTTCGAGTCAGGAAATGTCCAGAGTAGGAGCAAATCCCCATAGCAAACCTCTCCTGCTTCGGCAATTCCTGACATGGACAGGTGTCAGCAGAGAGCACTGTGGTCAGACTGGAAAGAACTACACAACTTCCTCTGTAGCATACAGAAACTGATAAGTACTGGAAGGATTAAGATTTTTTAATAGAAGTAATTTACAAATCTGTTTAACTTTGTGGAACCAGTTGATTTAAAAAAATAAATAAATGTTTTCCACCGGAGTACCTCTTTAAAGAAGAACCATATGCATTTCTGTCTCTAGGGGCAATGCAGGAAAAAAGGTTTAGTTTGGTTGTGGCTGGGCTTTATTTTATTGCTATTACAGTAGTTCATTGTTTCTGTACTCTCAGATCGGCCTCATCAGAGCCAGCCGGAGCCAAAGACGCGACAGCGCCGCTTCGCCAATCACTGGCCAGAGCAGCGTCCCGCATTGGCCAATGATTTGTGAGTGGCACTGTCAGTTTCTCTGGCTACACTGCAGCTCAAGGGATTGCTGTGTCACTGGCCATGGATGGGACGCCCCGATAATGAAGCTACAAGGGAGCGGAGGAAGAGGTGTTAAAGTGTTATTTATTTTTGTAGTCAGGCTGGAGACAGTAACAAATTAAATAATTCCACTTGATAACCCTTTTACCGGTAATTGCCATTTATCTTTCTGATTCCTATTAATGTTCTCCCATCACAGATAATGTTTGTCTATTTTCTAAGTCTGGCTGACTACCAAATAGTAAGAAATGGTGAGACCAACATTGAAACGATTTTCAATGTATAAAACCACTCCACTCTAATGTTTTTTACGTTTTTTTTCTATGGCTTAAAAATTTCCAGAAATGTTACATCTCTAGTCTTTACAGTTAGTTTCTTATTCATCCAGTTTTCCAGTGGTCTCTACATAAAGAGCATTTATTCAAAGGGGTTATGCAGTACAATTATTATAATTTAATTTCATACTGTCCCCAGCCTGGCTTCAAAAATATAAAAAGCTTTATCTCCACTAATCCGGCATCTAGTAATGCATGGTATGATAATCCAGCATATAGTAATATATACAGTCTGAAAATCCGGCATTTAGTAATACAAAGTCTGATAATCCGGCATCCAGTAATATATAGTCTGATAATCCGGCATCTAGTAATATATACAGTCTGATAATCCGGCATCTAGTAATATATACAGTCTGATAATCCGGCATCTAGTAATATATACAGTCTGATAATCCGGCATCTAGTAATATATACAGTCTGATAATCCGGCATCTAGTAATATATACAGTCTGATAATCCGGAATCCAGTAATATATACAGTCTGATAATCCGGCATCCAGTAATATATACAGTCTGATAATCCGGCATCCAGTAATATATACAGTCTGATAATCCGGCATCTAGTAATATATACAGTCTGATAATCCGGCATCTAGTAATATATACAGTCTGATAATCCGGCATCCAGTAATATATACAGTCTGATAATCCGGCATCCAGTAATATATACAGTCTGATAATCCGGCATCTAGTAATATACACAGTCTGATAATCTGGCATCTAGTAATATATACAGTCTGATAATCCGGCATCTAGTAATATATACAGTCTGATAATCCGGCATCTAGTAATATATACAGTCTGATAATCTGGATACTTCCGCTGCTCCCTCGTCAGGGAAACTGACAATGCTGCTGCCAATCACTCCGAGCATCATAAGGTGGCCAAACACATGGTAAAACAGGATCTTTTGAAGGATCATTTCACAGACACAGCTTTATGCATTTTATTCTTTTCAGAAACATTGTTCTTGAACAAAAAATCTCGCCTGTCGACATAAAATTTCAAACATGGCAAACAGCCAGTCATCGTTTGGATAAAATGATCATTTTGTTGTACCCGATGGACAATCGTTTTAGTTGAAATAGTTCACTTTCATCAAATTTCCACTGTATGGGCCCTTACAATCTATTTTTTGCATGTTTGTTTAAAGCTAGCCTTAGTGAATGTCAGGTTGTTTAAAAACAGTACTAATAATCACCTTGTACCATTCTTCCTATTGCAGACCCCTTTGACCTCGTCCTCAACATGGGAATTCAGGGATTTATGACCTTTGTGTGTTCTCATAGCAATTTCTTCCATGAATTAAAGCTGAAAAACACAAAATTAATAATAGATGGTAACAATCTGTACCACAAGTTATACTTTGATTCTGGCTTGGACCTTGTTCACGGTGGGGACTATGACAGATTCACAGACGTTCTTTATAAATTTTTTGAAAGTTTGTCTGTGTGCAACATACAAGCCTATGTTGTGTTTGATGGCGGCTGTGACATATCCGATAAGAAGTTGGAGACCCAAAAGCAGCGCGTCAGGGAAAAGATTGCCATGGCACATAGCCTTTCAGTTGGCAGAGGTGGCAGTGTGCTTCCCCTGCTGAGCAGAGAGGTGTGCATCCAGGTCTTAAGAAAACTCCAAGTGCCCTTTGTCCAGTGCTTCTCAGAAGCTGATCGAGAAATAGTTGTCCTAGCCAACCGATGGAACTGCCCTATCCTTTCCTTCGACAGTGACTTTTGCATCTTTGATTTAAAGGCTGGATATTGTCCCTTGACTTCCTTCCAATGGAAAAACATTGCTTCTATGAAGGAAACCCAGGAGTGCTACCTTCCAGCACGATGTTTTTCTGCTCAGAAATTGTGCCATATCTACAATAACATGAATGTGGATTTGTTGCCTCTCTTTGCTGTGCTTATGGGAAATGACTATATCAGCTTGCCAGCTTTAGAAACGTTCTTTAGTAAGGTCCATTTACCAGGGGGCAATAACCATAGTGGTCGAAGACATAAACAGATACATGGCCTACTGAACTGGCTATCTGGATTTGCTGATGTGGAAGAAGCCATGAAAAACGTGCTGAACTATCTTAGGTTAAAGGATCGGGACTCGGTCAGACAGCTCCTGTGTTCTGCCATGGAAGAATACAGCCTTTATGAGACTGTAAACCTTGAGCAGTATTTTGTCAGAGGTGTATATCTTTCTCCAACTGCAGTGAAGCTCCACCTGCCTGAGTGGGTGCAGTTTGCTTTAGCACGAGGTGAACTGTCTCCATTGCTTAGTGATGCTTTGGTGTTGAGAAGAGTATTTCTCCATGTTCAGGTAGAGGACATTAAAAAGCCATCTGCTCATTCAGTGACAAAGCCTGTTCGCAAATTGATCTATGCCATACTCCTGAATGCCAAACATGAGGCTCAAAAAACTAAGAAACTTTGTGTTGGTGAATTTGACAGACTGGAGACTAACTTAAGAAGATCCACAGTTGGGATAAGTTGTGCCTTTGAGGACCTCTATGAAGACCTCTCACTTTCTACTCTTCCGCAGGTAATGCATTATTGGTTCAGATCAAGACTATCATTGGTAGCAGTGTATGTGTGAATTCATCATTTTGGGGGGGGAACTAAAGTCTGTACCCCTTATACGTTACACAAAAAGAGTATTCTACTATGATCGTGTCACATAGTAACATAGGACTGTGCTGCAGGAGGGAAATCTTTGCAATGCACACCCAAGAGGCAGGGTAGACTACTGTGAGGTGTGATCAGGACTGCAGTAACCTCATCGATAAGCAAATTAGTTCAAACAGTGAAACCTCTTTGCGAAGACCACCTACTATTGCATTGAAAAGAAAATGGCGGCTATGCAGAATGTATGTTTGCCTGTAAATTCATCACATGAAATTTGGTCTGGACAAAGAGGTTGTCTTTTGGAGAGGTTTCACTGTACCTTATGAGCTGTTGCAAAACTATGGGGGAGATTTATCAAAACCTGTGCAAAGGAAAAGTTACCCAGTTGCCTATAGCAACCAATCAGATTGCTTCTTTTATTTTGAAGAGGCCTTGTTAAAAATGAAAGAAGCTAGCTGATTGGTTGCTATGGGCAACTGGGCAATGTTTCCTCTGGTCAGGTTTTGATAAATCTCACCCCTATAACTTTAAAGGATAACTCCGGGATGTACAACTTAAGGATATGGGATAAGTGTTAGGCCCCCCGTGATCTCCCGAACGGAGCCCCGGCTCCCTGCATGAAACAAGCGTTTTCGACCACAGCACGAGCTACGGCCGGTATGCCCATCCATGCAGTTCTATGGCAGGGCCGGAGATTGCTGAAAGCAGCACTTCAGCTCTCCCATAGAACTGCTTGGAGGGGGCGTGTTGGCCGCAGCTTCTGGTGGTGGTTGAAAATGCCCGTTTCTTGCAGAGAGCTGTGGCTCCGTTTGGGAGATCGCGGGGGGGGGGGATGTCCCAACGGTGGGACCTTCCGCGATCTAACACTTATCCTTATGATAGGGGATAAGTTGTACATCCCGGAGGTATCCTTTAAGCATGCCCTGACAGCTTTTGGCTGTCTGGACATGATGGGAGTTGCAATGGTGTTATCCTTTTATGATATAAATATTTGCTCACATAGGGAAATTAGACAGTGAGCACACTACAGACAGGGATGGATTTGAGTGATGAAAATCTTTGTACAGTGCAGCAGAATATGGTAGCACTATGTTAGTAATGTGGATAAATAACAATTTACAGTCAACTGAGGCCGTGTCCACAGTATGGAATCCCACTGGCTGAATGTCTGCCGAATACTTCAGCATTAGGGCCGAGTTGACATTGCCATCTCCATAGACAGTAATGCAGTTCCAGCTGAATTTTGCTCAAAGATTAATAAACATGATTAAATAATCACCATTCTATAAAAAGGTGAGTGATCTGCTCCCTTTTTTATCTGTACATGCACGGATCTCACATTTACTGAAATTCTGTCTGATGTTAAAGAGGACCAGAGGTCGGTATGACCAAAAATGCATATCAAGTTATGGTGGTTCCACGGTATTTAAATATATTTTCCCCCCTAAGGAACTAATCATATATGACCCCCAGGCACTGCTATATTTCTCTAACAAAATATCTGACAGTTTTCCTTTAAGTTGCGAGCTGGAAGCAGTCACCTCCCCCTGCAAGCGCTAAAAGACAGGCTTTTAGCGCTTGCAGGGGGAGGTGACAGCTTGCCACGGCTCACATCTCATTCATTTAAATCGCCGGCTGCCCGCAAGTCATTCATTTAAAGCGCCGCGACTGGAAAGTCATTCATATAAAGCTCTGGCGGCCGCAAACTTATTCATTTAAAGCACCGCCGCAACTCACCTGTGGCTGATAATTCATTCATTCGAGGGGGGAGGGGCCCAACCGGTATTGTGGTATGGGAAAAATTCATATCGTGCAGGGAAAAAATTTCGGTATTCGGTATGAACCGGTATACCGCCCAGCCCTACATCACAGACAGGATCTCAGTAAATGGTGACACCAGTATATAGGTAAGATGGGACCAGATCATTCACGCTAGGTGGTGGTCACAGCTCCTCTCATCCCCTGCACATTGAGCCTGTCACAGGTCACAGACCATGTCTAGAAAACTTCCCTAGATGTCAATAGAGACAGCTTCAGTCTGTTGTCATCTACAGTATGTCCATGGGGTTTGCTGTAAAGCATCTCTCTCTAAATGCTGTTAATAACAGCTCAGGCAAGATGGCAGCCCCCGTAATAATATGCAGAAAACAGAATAAAAAATATTACAATCAGAAAATGGATTAAAAAGAAAAGAGATTAGAAAAAAAGAACATGGTACAGTATCTGTCTCTAATCGGTAAAAACCAAATATAGGTGATACATTCCCTTTTAAGAAGAGTCTGAAATCTAGTATATTGGTACTTGCTTAAAGCGCAACGGTCATGAGGTTTGGGGCACATAACCTAACCACAGTGTGTGTATGGTGTGTAAAATATGCCTACAGCCTTGCTTTTATCCCTCTTATTATGGCTTTTATTAGCTCAAAAACAAATTTTATATGCAGCCACTGACAGTCGGATAGATCCTGTACACCAGCACTGGGACCGCTGTGGGATTGACACACAGGTCCCAGTGCATGTGCGCCATATCTTTCACATGTAAGCGCTGACCGACATTAGTTTACAGAGCGAGTGCTCTGTCTGACACCTCCTTGCGCCTGGGCAATACTGGAGGCTGAGAGTGAGCGCTCTCTTCCTCTAATGAATGCAGAAGGGCCCAGTGCGTCTCCCACACAGGGAGACGTAAGAGGAGAAGGCGCACAGAGGTGTCAGACAGTTGGAGTGCTCGCTCTCTGTATAAAAAAAAAAGGTTGGTGCTTACATATGAAAGATAAGGGGGCGCATGCGCTGGGACCTATGTCAGTCACACAGCGGTCCGAGTGTTGGTGTACGGGGCATAGCGAACCCCTGGCCACGCCTATCCGACTGTCAGTGACTGCATATAAAAGTGATTTTTGAGCTAATAAAAGCCATAATAAGAGGGATAAAAGCAAGGCTGCAGACATATTTTACACGCCATACACACACGGTGGTTAGGTTATATGCCCCAAACCTCATGACAATTGCGCTTTAAGAATTACCACTATGAATGTAGTCATAACAGCTAAGCAACTATAACATCTGTTTCTTTGTATAAACTGAATACAAGCCTATGACTATCTTTTAGCTTCCATTGGAAACCCGGTTGAAGCTACTGCTATGGAGCCTTGATGTGAAAATGAGTGACCTGGAGTTTGTACAGTCTTCCTACAAACTTATACTGGCTATAGTTTGTTACTGGATCAGACACGCAGATCCCAAAGTAAAACTGCATCACGTAAAAGCCCTCATCATGGGAATTGTTTGTGGAGAAGCATCCGACATTCATAGTAAAGCAGGTAAACCTTCCTGTACAACATGTTTCTTGTGATTATGACCTTTTATTTCAAGTTCCAAGTGCATCTATCTAGAGCAAGACTAAGGATATATCAACACGGCAGAATTTCCGCTTGTGGTATTCTCCCTCAAATTAAAGCCCATAGACTTCTATGGGATTCTTCCGCACTCCCATTCACACTTCTGAATTTCCGCTTGCAGAAATTCAGACGTGGAAATGGGAGTGCGGAAGAATCCCATAGAAGTCTATGGGCTTTAAAGGAGTTCTGTAGTGAAATATAACTTATCCCCTATCCAAAGGACAGGGGATACGTTATAGATTGCGGGGGGGGACCTCCCGCAATCTCCTGAATGGGGCTGCTGAAGTCTGCTAGAAGGGGGCGTGCCAACCCCCGCACGTAGCAGCAGCCGACACGCCCCTCCATGCATCTCATAGCCTCCAGCAGGGGTCTGAATGGCCGCTTCTAGCAGACTGCTGGGCCCTGTTCAGGAGATCGCGGGGTCGGGGTCAGCGGTCAGACCCCCCCCCCCCCCCCCCCCCGCAATCTATAACTTAGCCTCTATCCTCTGCATAGGGGCTGTTATTTTTCACTGTACTACTCCTTAAATTTGAGGCAGAATTCTGCAAGCGGAAATTCTGCAGTGTGAATAGACCCTCAAAGCCTTCAGTCCAGGTCTGTGAGTGTGCAGGACTGAACAAATCGAACAACTGATCAGTAGAGGTGTTCCCACCCTTATTGCTAATGAGAAACACAGAGTAGTAAATTACTTCTATTAAAAAATATTTGTCCTTCCACTACTTATTAGCAGCTGTATGGTACAGAGATTTTTTTTTTGTCTTGTCCACAGTGCTCTCTGCTGACACCTGATGCCCATATCAGGAACTGTGCAGAGCAGGGGAAAATCCTCATAGCAAACCTATGCTACTCTGAGCAGTTCCTGACACGGACAGAAGTGTCAGCAGAGAGCACTGTGGACAAGACAAAAAGAGAAATAATAATAAAAATGAATTCCTCTGTAGCATACAGCTGCTAATAAGCACTGGAAGGATTAAGATTTTTAAATAGAAGTAATTTACAAATCTGTTTAACTTTCTAGCACAAGTTCATTAAAAAAAAAGGTTTTCTACTGGAGTACCCCTTTAACAGATTTGTAAAATACTTCTATTTGAAAATCTTAATCCTTCTAATACAGTACTTATCAGCTGCAGTATGCTCCATTGGAAGCTTTTCTTTTTGAATTTCCTTTGTCTGACCACAGTGCTCTCTGCTGACACCTCTGTCCATTTTAGGAGCTGTCCATAGTAGTAGCAAATCCCAATAGCAAACCTATTCTGCTCTGTATAGTTCCTAAAATGGACAGAGGTGTAAGCAGAAAACACTGTTGTGAGACAGAAAGGAAATTTTAAAAAGGAAAAGAACTTCATGTGGAGCATACAGAAGCTGATAAGTACTGGAAGGATTAAGATTTTTAAATAGAAGTAATTTACAAATCTGTCTAACTTTCTGGCACAGGTGATAAAACAATAAAATAAATTAAAAAAAGTTTTCCAGTGGACTACCCCTTTAATGTTTCAGGGGCTGTCTAGGAGTAGGAAAACATGGACACTTTCTTCCACAAAAAGTGCCCCACATATCCATAAATTGTGTTGTATAACAGATCTTCTCCATTCACAAGGAGCTGAGCTGCAACACCAGATACAACCCATAGAGGCACTACCAACCAAATGCTGAGAGCTGGAACACCTCATTGTTAGCTCGCTCCTATTGTTGTCCTTTTGTCAGGAGCCTCCCCACACCTCTTTTTTCCATATATTTTTTTTATTTGATATTTGGTTGATTGTGTTTTTTTCACAGTGTGGGATGAGATCAGGAAACTACGAATAGAAAGTGGTCAGCACAAAAGACTGAACTTGGAAGATGCACATATACTGTGCCAATGGCAGTGCTGTGTGCAGATATTCATGCACTTCAATCAGCTGCTCTCCTCACCACTTCCAGAGCCGGATATTAGCAGGTCAGAGGACTGCACCTATTGTATTGGAAGCCTGATTTGTGATGGTATTGAGTTTAGGAACATTTGATGAAGACATCCAGATTTCCCCCATCGTTACATAGTTCATTAGATAATATCAAATACATCAATTATGATCAACCTATAACCCTACATCCAGAGAAAGACCAAAACCTTCCTTTATGAGGCAGATGCTAATTGCCCCATATCTGGGGAACATTCCTTCCTGACTCCAATATGGCAATCAATCCCTGGATTGACAATCTATTCCCATGAAGTATCCAGAACTTAAATGCAATATTAAACTTTTCAAGTAAAACATCCAGGCCCCCCTATTGAACTTAAAACTTTTTAAGGATGCGGGGCATACATGTATGCCCTGTGCCCGCTCCCAAACTATGAAGCGCACTCAGGAGCTGAACGCTTGTCATAGTGGGATGGTCCCAGCCGCAGCCAGGACCCGTGGCTAATGCCAGACGTCACCGATCAGGGTGATGTCCAGAATTAGCTCTTTAGACGCAGCGATCAAAGTGGATTGTGGCGTCTAAAAGTGCAAAAGTCATTTGGTGGTTAGCTCAGGGGAGCTGATTGGGCGGAGGATCCCTACTAGGCTGCACTAATGGAGCGTCTATTCCATTGATCAATGCTGTGCTATGGCATATCATTGTTCAGTATATGCAGTCGAAAGATATCATGTAATAGTCTTCTATGGGGACAAAAAAAAGTGTTTAAAAAAAAAAATAATAATAATTAAGTGAATAAATGTAACTAAACCCCCTACCTAGTTTGAATCCCTTTTTTTGTTTAACAAAATAAAAAAATCTATGAATTAAAATAAACAAATGTGGTATTGCCACTTGTGTAAATTTTCTAATTATTAACCCCTTAAGGACCAGACCAAGCCAATTTTCTTTTTTGCACTTTTGTTTTTTCCTCCTCCTCTTCTGAAAATCATAACTGTCAGTTATTCACCTACAAACCCATATGAGGGCTTGTTTTTTGCATCACCAATTGTACTTTGTAATGACAATCATTTCATAACAAAATCTACGGTGAAACAAAAAAACTTTTGGGGACCTCAGCTTCCATGCAGTGCATTTTTTGGTAAAAAAAAAAAAAAACCTTATTTTTATTTTGTAGGTCCATACGGTTACAGGGATACCCAATAATGTAGGTTTTATTTTACTAGGTTTAAATATTTTTTTTTTTAACTACATGCAACAAAATTAGTATGTTTAACCCCTTAAAAGGGGTACTCCACCCCTGGCATCTTATCCAAAGGATAGGGGATAAGATGTTGGATCACCGCGGTCCCGCTGCTGGGGACCCCGGGGATCGCCGCTGCGGCACCCCGCTATCATTACTGCGCAGAGCGAGTTTGCTCTGTGCGTAATGACGGGCGATACAGGGGCCGGAGCAGCGTGACACCGTCCCCTTAATGCAAGTCTATGGCAGGGGGCGTGATGACCACCACGCCCCCTCCCATAGACTTGTATTGACGGGGGCAGGCCGCGACGTCACGAGGGGCGGAGCCGTGACGTAACTATGCTCCGGCCCCTGTATTGCCCCTCATTACGTGCAGAGCGATCTCGCTCTGCGCAGTAATGATAGCGGGGTTCTGCAGCAGCGATCCCCGGGGTCCCCAGCAGCGGGACCCCGGCGATCTGACATCTTATCCCCTATCCTTTGGATAGGGGCGGAGTACCCCTTTAAGGACCAAGCATTTTTCCATTTTTGCACTTTCCTTTTTTCCTCCTTACATTTTAAAAATCATAACCATTTCAATTTTGCACCTAAAAATCCATATGATGGCTAATTTTTTGCACCACCAATTCTACTTTACAGTGACATCAGTCATTTTACCCAAAAATCTGTGGGAAAATGGAAAAAAAATCATTTGTGCGACAAATTGGAAGAAAAAACGCCATTTTGTAACTTTGAGGCTTTCATTTCTCCGCAGTACATTTTTCGGTAAAAATGACACCTTATCTTTATTCTGTAGGTCCATACGGTTAAAATGATACCCTACTTATATAGGTTTGATTTTGTATTCTTAAAAAAATAACTAAATGCAGGAAAAGTTATACGTTTAAAATTGTCATCTTCTGACCCCTACAACTTATTTTTTTCCACGTATGGGGGCTCACTTTTTGTGCCGTGATCTGAAGTTTTTATTGGTATCATTTTTGTTTTGATCAGACTTATTTTTTTTTTATAGTGTAAAAAGTAACAAACACTATTTGGACTTTGGAATTTTTTTGCAAGTACATTGACCATGCGGTTTAACTAACAATATATTTTTATAGTTCAGACATTTACACATGCGGCGATACCACATGTTTATGTACAGTTTTTTTTTTATGGGAAAAGGGGGGTAATTCAAACTTTTAGGGAAGGGGTTAAATCAAATTTTTTTTTTTTTTTTTTTTTGCAATGTTATAGCCCCCATAGGGGACTATAACATGCAGTACATTGATTCAATACACTGAACAATGCCTTTGCATTGCATTGATTAGTGTTATCGGTGGTTGATTGCTCAAGCCTGGATTTCAGGCTTGGAGCAATCAATTGCCGATTGGATGCGCAGGAAGGCGGTTAGGCACCCTCCTGCTGTGTCCTAGCTGATCAGGACATCGTGATTTTCCGTGATGGTCCCGATCAGCCTGGCGTTTTGCGGCAAGGGGTTAAAATGGTCATCCTCTAAACCCCATAACTTTATTTTTTTGTGCCATGGTCTGTAGTTTTTATCGGTATAATTTTTGTTTTGATGGGATTTTTTTTTATCACTTTTTATAAAAAATTTTTAATGGTATATGAAGTAACCAAATATTTGCAATTTTGGACTTTGTTTTTTTGTGTACGCCATCGACCATGCGGTTTAACTAACCTTATATTTTAATAGTTCAGACATTTACGCATGCGGCAGTACGTCATGATTGTTTATTTTGTAATCATTTTTTTTTTTTAAATAGGAAAGGGGGGGGTGGGCGCAATTCAAACTTATTAGGGAGGGGGTTAATTAACAAAAAAAAAAAGTTAAAAGGGGTATTCCAGGAAACATTTTTTTTATATCAACTGGCTCCAGAAAGTTAAACAGATTATTACTTCTATTAAAAAATCTTAGTCCTTTCAATAATTATCAGCTGCTGAAGTTGAGTTGTTTCTGTCTGGCAACAGTGCTCTCTGCTGACATCTCTGCTTGTCTCGGGAACTGCACAGAGTAGAAGAGGTTTGCTATGGGGATTTGCTTCTAAACTGGGCGGTTTCCGAGACATGTGTCATCAGAGAGCACTTAGACAGAAAAAAACAACTCAACTTCATCAGCTCATGTACTAAAAGGATTAAGATTTTTTTAATAGAAGTAATTTACAAATCTGTAACTTTCTGGAGCCAGTTGATATATAAAAAAAAAAGTTTTTTTCTTGGATAACCCCTTTAAGTCTCCATAGGGGGCTATACCATGCTATCTTGTAATTGCATACACTGTTCAATGCTGAGCTTTGCCTCAGTATTATCGGTGGTCTGTTGTTCTGGCCTGCCATAGCTAGCGGGAGCTTCAGAGCACTGATCGGACTGCGAGGAGGCAGGTAAGGGCACTCCTGCTGTCCTCTCAGCCGATTGGGACATCGCTGTTTCATTAATGCGATGATCCTGATCAGCTCTGCTGAGCTAGATGCACCCCTTTGATCAGTGTCTAAAGGGGTTAATGCCAGGCATCGGCCTGATCGGCGATGCCTGCCATTAACCGTGGGTCCTAGCTGCTGATAGCACCTGGGACCCACCAGGTATGAAGCGTGCCCAGCTCATGAGCATGCTTCAAACCCTGGTAACAGAACCAGGGAGGACAGGTATGCCCTTGGTCCTTGGCACCAGGACTCAAGGACATACCAGTACGCCCATAGTCCTTACAGTGTTAATCTATACTGTTAATTAAATTGCACAGTCAATGGTGTAAATGAAAATAAACTATAGCTATTAGAAAGAGGCGGAAAAACCCAAGTGGAGAAATGAAAAAATCCTTGCACCTTAAAGGGGTACTCCGTTGCTAGTCATCTTATCCCCTATCCAAAGGATACGGGATAAGATGTCTGATCGTGGGGGGGTCCCAGCGGCCAGTCTCCGTGAAGACACTTCCCCCTCCCATAGACATGAATGGAGGGGGTATGGCATGATGTCACGGCCTCCCGAACTAAGTGTTCTACATGGAGATCGCAGAGGGTCCCAGTGGCCGGCCGGCCGGCCCCCCTGCGATCTTATCCCCTATCCTTTATGGTTAAACCTTTTTTCCTCCAGACGTAGAAGATACCCCTTGTCATGGTTACCAGCCTAGGTATTAAAAAAAAAAAAAATCACTAGAAAGATCTCTGTACTGTCCATTCATTGAAACATATGTATAAACGACTTCTGTAGACTCTACACTGCACTTATGAGACAAAGCAATATTATCTGCAGCCACCAGCTTTATGTACGGTATTTTAAAAAATGCATCTTTATATTCTGAACCTATATGCCAATTTTTTTTCCATGTTTTGAACCTAAAAAACTGCAATTTTTCCTACAACTTGCTGATAAATTCAGCAGTTTTATTCCTGCTTTTTTTTTTTTTTTTTTTTTACATCTTTTCGATATGTCTTGCGGCATCAAATTTGATTATGTAATTTCCATACCAGTTAGTTTCTATAAAGTTAAGAAAAAACCCTGATATAATTTGAGGCATTAACTGGACAGAAAAAGGGACCATGCACTTTAGTCAGTGGGAGTTCATCAATATTCAATTAGGAAAAAAAACAAAAAACTGCCTTGAACCAACTATCAAAGCACCCCATGGGATGCGCATACCTCAGGTTTAGCAAAATAACCTAATTTATAGGTAATATACTCAAATTCTGCTCTAAATTGTCTGATGTTTCTTCTCTACAGAATGTACAGTGGTTCTTTTGTGCATCACATGATAAAGAAGCTGAAGGAGTCATCCTCTTCAGAAGACTTGTTTCAATCCTGTCCGCCATTGGAGAAACTGTATAGAGACTGCATTCATACTGTGATGTCTGCCATCCCCCTGGACTGCTTCCAGAGTAGGACAGAGGTGCCAACCACCAAGCCTAAGAAAAAAAGAAAAGTAGGCAAAAAAGGGTTAAACCTCAAGGAAGGCAGCATGCTGGAAAATCAGCCCCAGTGTGATTTTAGCAGCAGATTTGCCTGCTTGTCAATGGAAGACTGACCGGCACTTTACTTGTGACATATCTTCATACCAGCAACCCCACAATATGGACAGAGTGTAAGGGGGAATTTATAGTGCTTGTGTGTACTTCCCCCATATTTATCAATGCGGTGCCCGTTCTTCATTAAGAGCGTAGATCTAAGGAAGTTTCGAAGTGTGGTCTGGTCTAGAGTTTGCACAAAATGTTCTGCTGTTGTGGTCATTTTAGCGACTTTTTGAAGAGTTTCATATGATAAAAAGCAAAAACATTTGACTTCATATAGAGCACATTTGGTAAAAGGACTAGTCACCAAATTTTTGCACAAATTGTGACAAAAATCCACAAAAACCATATGTAAATACAATGATAAACAATGATATCTAGTTCTTGGACTAACTCATAAGGGTGGAAATAACTTTTTGTACAAATTGCAATGGCATCTGCTTAAACATATAGGCCGAGTGTGGTAGCAAATAGGTAAGGACTGTGGCCACCTTGATATTGTTTGTGCCATGATTTTTTTATAATAGTCTTTTCCTTATCATACGTCTGATTTCTTCTTTGACTCTGAAATTTTATATAGCAGTTTTCTTTGTGCATATTTGCACCGCTACCTCATGCCTTTGCCTAAGACAGTGTTCTCCAAAATCTGTTTGTCTCCAGCTGTTGCAAAACTACAACTCCCAGCATGCCCGGACAGCCATTGGCCTAAAGTAAATTTACTTTCTGGTAGATCACACGGTAAGTGTGGCTGTGCCAATGCCTCATGTGTTGTGTAGCACAAACATAAAATTTGACACTTTGGAATAAATCTAAAAAATTTGAATTTTTTAAAAACACCTATGCTTTATAAATGGAGGGGGATCTGGGGGAACTTGTCCCAAAAAATATTTCAGTTAAAAGGAAAACGGACACCAGTTCACCCGCATTATAACCCGATACATCGGGTCTCGGACTGCTATACCCACCTGCAGTCCAGAGCCCTGATCCCCAGAAGGTCCCCCTCTTCCAGTGCCGACTTGCCCTTGATGCGGGCCCGCCGGCTAGATTTAAATATTCATAAGTGCCGGTCACGTGACCGGCACTTATGAATATTTAAACTAACCAGCGGGCCCACCTCAAAACACAAGTCAGCACTGGAAGAGGGGGACCTTCGGGGGGGGGGGGGGGGGGGATCAGGGGCCCGGACTGCAGGTAGGTATAGCAGTCAGAAATCCCACATCAGTCTCCTGTTCACTCGCACTATAACCCGGAGCATCGGTCTCCTGTTCACCCACACTATAACCAGGTGTATCGGTCTCCTGTTCACCCGCACTATAACCCGGTGCATCGGTCTCCTGTTCACCCGCACTATAACCCGGTGCATCGGTCTCCTGTTCACCCGCACTATAACCCGGAGCATCGGTCTCCTGTTCACCCGCACTATAACCCGGTGCATCGGTCTCCTGTTCACCCGCACTATAACCCGATTCATCGGTCTCCTGTTTACCCGCACTATAACCCGGTGTATCGGTCTCCTGTTCACCCGCACTATAACCAGGTGTATCGGTCTCCTGTTTTACCCGCACTATAACCAGGTGTATCGGTCTCCTGTTTTACCCGCACTATAACCAGGTGTATCGGTCTCCTGTTTTACCCGCACTATAACCAGGTGTATCGGTCTCCTGTTTTACCCGCACTATAACCTGGTGTATCGGGCTCCGATACACCTGGTTATAGTGCGGGTGAACAGGAGACCGATACACCTGGTTATAGTGCGGGTGAACAGGTCTCCTGTTTACCCGCACTATAACCAGGTGTATCGGTCTCCAGTTCACCCGCACTATAACCCGGTGCATCGGTCTCCTGTTCACCCGCACTATAACCCGGAGCATCGGTCTCCTGTTCACCCGCACTATAACCAGGTGTATCGGTCTCCAGTTCACCCGCACTATAACCCGGTGCATCGGTCTCCTGTTCACCCGCACTATAACCCGGAGCATCGGTCTCCTGTTCACCCGCACTATAACCCGGTGTATCGGACTCCTGTTCACCCGCACTATAACCAGGTGTATCGGTCTCCTGTTTACCCGCACTATAACCCGGTGTATCGGTCTCCTGTTTACCCGCACTATAACCCGGTGTATCGGTCTCCTGTTTACCCGCACTATAACCCGGTGTATCGGTCTCCTGTTTACCCGCACTATAACCCGGTGTATCGGACTCCTGTTCACCCGCACTATAACCCGGAGCATCGGTCTCCTGTTCACCCGCACTATAACCCGGTGTATCGGACTCCTGTTCACCCGCACTATAACCCGGTGCATCAGTCTCCTGTTCACCCGCACTATAACCCGGTGTATCGGACTCCTGTTCACCCGCACTATAACCCGGAGCATCGGTCTCCTGTTCACCCGCACTATAACCCGGTGTATCGGACTCCTGTTCACCCGCACTATAACCCGGAGCATCGGTCTCCTGTTCACCCGCACTATAACCCGGTGTATCGGACTCCTGTTCACCCGCACTATAACCCGGAGCATCGGTCTCCTGTTCACCCGCACTATAACCCGGAGCATCGGTCTCCTGTTCACCCGCACTATAACCCGGTTGTCCCAGCGTTCGGATCCCCCGCGATCAGACACTTATCCCCTATCCTATGGATAGGGTATAAGTTTATTTCACTGCAGATTTCCTTTAAACACACCGGGTAAAGCTCTCAATTTTTTTAGCATGTAATAAATATAGTGCACATGTGTATAGTAAATATACATTTTTGTACGTGCAGTTAGAAGCCTTTTAAAAAAAACAAAACTACATGCTTTTGATAAGAAAGTTCAAAATTTATGGACACCAGCCAATATGATTAAACAAATAGCATTAAACAGTAACCAAGATATATAGTACAAGTAGAGCTGTGCAAATATCAGAAAAAAAAATAATGACTAAACCCAACACAGTCTCTTAAAACAATATTACATTATAGCAATTAAACCTGAACAGTATCATTACAGTAGTCTTGGAACATTTCAAAAGAAGCATTCCTGTTGCATGGATACCCAGCAGCAATAATGGTGACTTGTGGGTAACCAACTAAAGGAACAGTAAGAACTTAAAATCAGAGTGAAGCAGCTTGTACTACAGTGGTTAGCTGTGCACATCTCTAATTCTGGAGGGCAACATCAAACATTTCAAATCCGGTCCATAGCATGATACAGAAAATAAATATGATCATAACAAGCATGGCACGTGCTGTGCGTTTCACTTCAACAGTATTCTGAACATTAGAAAAAACAGTTTTGTAATAAAAACCCACCATGAAGCGGAATAGAATTATATAATTATGTACATATTTATATAAAAAAGAATATTCAACTACATAAGTAAGCAATTTAACTTTACAAAACCCTCAAACCTACATTTCGGTGAAGAGAGAGAAGGCAGAAACCAAAACACAGAATGATTTTTTTTTTTTTTTTGTCTTTTTGTAAGTCACTTTTGGAAAACATGTCAATACTTAAATGGTTCCAAAACATAAGTTACACTTGTTAGAAGCACCCTGCATCCTGGCACTGCTATTCCATCTTGTAAATCCTTAGAATTGAAGCCATACTCCTTCATATGCAGTTCTAAACAATGCAATATGCATCATACATCAAGAAACAAAGAAGATGGTGATCCTTTCCTCTTTTGATTCCCCTCTTGGCCACGTTCCACTTTCTTAATGATTTCAGACACAACCCATACAGAGGATGTAAGTCCTATCAAGAACAAGATGTCTAAAACGAAAATAAAAGAGAATGGTAAGAATTATGTAGATTATGTAAATCTACTACTCACTTGGACAAGAGATGGTAAACTGGTTATTTTCCTGAATATGCATGTACCAAGAAAAACCAAGATCCTTTCCCTCTCATGAACCTATTTATTTGTCTAAATATCATTCATTAGCTACCGTATTTTTCGCCCTATAGGGCGCACCGGCATATAAGACGCACCCAATTGTAAAGGTGCAAAATCTAGGAAAAAAAAGATTCTGAACCCAACAGTGATCTTCAACCTACAGACCTCCAGATGTTACAAAACTACAACTCCCAGCATGCCCGGACAGCCGTTGGCTGTCCAGGCATGCTGGGAGTTGTAGTTTTGCAACATCTGGAGGTCCGCAGGTTGAAGAGCACTGGTATAGGAGGTAATACTCACATGTCCCCGCCGCTCCGGACCAGTCACCGCTGCCCTGGATGTCGCTCCATCGCTGTCGCCGCGTCCCCCAACGCTCCGGACGTCTTCTTCCCCAGGATCCACGCTCTCAGTCATCACGTCACTACGCACGCCGCTCCTATTGGATGACGGGACGGCATGAGCGGCGACGTGATGATGTCGAAGGAGAGCGCCGGCCATGCAGGGGATCCCGGTACAGAGCAGACTCCGGGAGGCAGGTAAGGTCCCTCCCGGTGTCCTGTAAGATGTTTGGGACGTCACAGCCCGACTGAGCAGCTGGGTTAGTGTCACTTTCGCTTCAGACGCGGTGGTCAGCTTTGATCGCCGCATCTGAAGTGTTAATACAGGGCATCACCGCGATCGGTGATGTCCTGTATTAGAAGTGGGTCCCGGCCGTTGATGGCCGCAGGGACCGCCGCGATAGGTGTGTATTCGCCGTATAAGATGCACTAACTCAACTCCCCCCCCCCCAGTTTTGGGGAAGAAAAAGTGCGTCTTATACGGCGAAAAATAACGTATATACAACAGTTTCCCCTCTTTCAGTTGTCACTTACATGCAGGGAGTAAGAAAAATACCTCATACTGATATCCTCTGTGACTCTGTCCAAAGCCCTCAGTGAAATCAGCCCCCACCCTCCTAAGAGACACAGACCATATGGTTTCTGCCCTGCACTGATGACTTATTTTCCCTTTAGTGCTGATAACAGGGAGGTGTGTGCAGCCTTATCCAATCAGACACTGATTCTCTATTTGCTGCTCAGAACAGGAGGGTGGGGGCTTTTCTCAGAGAGTGAGAGCTATATAGCAGAGAAGAGCTGCAATGATTCCTAGGAAATGTATCTATAAATCAAGGATGGCAAAGAATATCGAGCAGCCAGAGAAGACCACAGGAGCCATGTATATCAGGCAGGATCATTTACAGGGAACATATCCAGGTAGTGTGATGGATTACAATTAGGAGGTAGTTTCTCCAGTAAGTCATCTTAGATCAATAAGGATCAGACCCCAGCAACTCTAAAATCATAAACAAGAGCAACGCAATGATAAGTAATTATATGAATTTGCTGTGCAACACAAATATTACAGGCAGCCCCTAGTAGCAGGTTGCATGCCACTGAACTCTGGCAAAGACTCTGGTATGATTACTACTTATGGGCTGTTGCTCTGTTAATAAATAGTTGGTAACTAGACTGATTCTATAATTTTTTTTCTTTGCAAAATTGATGTAGAATTATTGCACTTGCCACACTTGGAGGATATTTTTTTTGTCTTTTTACTTCATAGCATACACACAAATCACATATGACAGAGGTGGATTATTAAAACAGCCCACGTTACTTAAAAGTGACTGAACTTTGAGGTGTCAACACCACACCTAATCCGCTTCAGCATGGATTTGGTACAGATTTTCCTAAGATCATTGGGGGAAGATTTATCATAACCTGTATAGAGGAAGAGTGGAACAGAAAAATTCTTTAAAGGGGTACTCCAGTGGAAAACAATTTTTTTAAATCAATTGGTACCAGAAAGTTATACAAATTTGTAAAATGCTTCTATTTAAACAACTTAATCCTTCCAGTACTTATCAGCTGCTGTATGCTCCAAAAGAAGTTCTTCTCTTTTTGAATTTTTTTACTATCTGACCACAGTGCTCTCTGCTGACACCTCTGTCCATTTTAGCAACTGTCCTGAGCAGGAGTAAATCCCCATAGCAAACCTGTCCTGCTCTGGACAGTTCCTGACATGGACAGGGATGTCAGCAGAGAGCACTGTGGTCAGGCAGAAAAGAAATTCAAGAAGAAAATAACTTCCTCTGGTGCATACAACAGCTGATAAATACTGGAAGGATAAAGATTTTTAAAAATAAGTAATTTACAAATCTGTTTAACTTTCTGGCACCCTTAACGACAATGGACGTAAATGTACATCATGGTGACATGGTAATTAATGCACGATGGCGTACATTAACGCTCCGCTATGACAGCGAGCACCGGACCAGTGCTCGAGTCATGAGCGGTAGGTCCCGGCTGCTATCAGCAGCCAGGGACCCCCCCCCGGTAATGGCAGACATCCGCGATCGCACGGGTGTCCGCTATTAATCCCTCAGATGCCATGATCAATAAAGATCACGGAATCTGCGGCAGTGCGGTACTTTAAATGGATGATCAGATTGTCCACAGCGCTGCCGCGGGGATCCAATCATCTAGCATGCCGGCCGGAGGTCCCCTCACCTGCCTCCGGCCATCTCCTGGGGTCTTCTGCTCTGGTCCGAGATCACCGATAACACTGATCAGTGCTATGCCCTATGCATACAAGACGCCAAATTGCTGCTTAAGTTTTATACACACGTGTGGTATCAAAAAATACAGATCATGGCACAAAAAAAATTAGCCCTCATACCGCCGCTTATACAGAAAAATGAAAAAAAGTTATAGGTTGTCAAAATAGAAGGATTTTAAACATACTAATTTGGTTAAAAATGTTGCGATTTTTTTTTTTAAGCGCAACAATAATAGAAAAGTATGTAATCATGAATATTATTTTAATCATATTGACCCAGAGAATAAAGAACACGTCATTTTTACCATAAATTGTACGGCGTGAAAACTAAACCTTTCAAAATTAGCAAAATTGCGGTTTTCTTTTTAATTTCCCCACACATAGTATTTTGTTGGTTGCACCATACATTTTTTGGTAAAACTAGTAATTTCATTACGCAGGACAACTGGTTGCGCAAAAAAAAGCCCTCATACTTGTCTGTGGATAAAAATATAAAAGAGTTACGATATTTAGAAAACGAGGAGGAAAAAACGAAAATACAAAAATAAAATTGGCCTGGTCCTTAAGGGGTTAAAGCAGCAATCTGATTAGTTGCTATGGGCAATTTCATTACTCTTTCTCTATACAGGTTTTGAGAATCTCCCCCATGAACTTCAATAACATGGTCATACACAGTCATTTTGGGTTCAGTAAATGCCCACAGTAAACCCTGTTGTCTAATATTGGAGCCTAGCTACATGCATAGCTGTGAACCAAGCAAACAAAACAAAAAAGACTGCACTGCTGCAGAGGTTCTCCAAATATAAATTAGGTAAGATATGAAAATGAAAAGCCCAAAGTCAATGCGATTTTAAAGGAGAACTTTTAAAGATGGCCCTGACATCTTTTCCTTTTATCAGTTTCACATATTTGCTTACCTTGAATACTGAGACTTTCAGTTTGAAAGACTTTTTGTAGAGGGGGGAAATAAATGACGAGTAACTGCCCCATGATGGATCCAAGGACAGCATAGCAGAACATCTTATTACTGCAAAAGCCAATCTCAAAGACAGACTTGGTCTATTAAAAACAAAAAACTCAGATCAATAGTTAAATAAATTCAAGCATATTTCTCGTCATTTACATTAGTTACTCTAAGATAAATGTTGGTGCCATCTGCCACAGGTTTTCATGTTACAATTCACATTAGATGATCGTTTTACAGAATATTAAATGGCATTTCATTTTGAGCATCCCTTTGAGCTATTTTAACCCCTTAAGGACCCAGCCAATTTTCACTGTAGGATCCGGCCATTTTTTGCACATCTGACCACTGTCACTTTAAGCATTAATAACTCTGGGATGCTTTTACCTTTCATTCTGATTCAGAGATTATTTTTTCATGACATATTCTACTTTATGTTAGTGGTAAAATGTTGTCGATACTTGTATCATTTCTTGGTGAAAAATTCAAAAATTTTATTAAAAAAATTGAGAATTTTGAATTTTTTTTTAGTGACCGGACCTAAAATCGTAGTATACTACGGTTTTAGGTCCGGTCAGGAAACCGCATAAGGGTCAAAACTGAGCCGGAGTCACCGTTTGACTCCGGTCGGCTCATTAAAGTAAATGGAGGAGTTCAGCGCTGGTCTGGCTGGGTACGGGAGAGATCCGGCACACGTAAAGTAAAAAACGAAGTGTGAATGCAGCCTAAGTCAGTGTTCATGCCGAAAATCCTGTATGTGTTTGGATCAGCACCAATTTGGTGAGAGACAAAATTATTCAAAAAAATTTGTTTCAATTTTTAATTCACTGACTAGCTGAATACCCGGCGTTGCCCGGTTTTTCCTTCCTCATCCTTGTGGGGAGGAAAATCAACAAAGGAGGAAGCTTTTGACTTCAAAACCCAACCTAATATATTGTTGTCATATCCCGACTTGTAATATGTGTACCAAGGATTGAAATATCTCCAGCCGTATGGAAGTTATGTGGGAACATACATTTCCCATTGATTTGCATGGGACTTTAAACAAAAACCCTGATCCTCACAAATGGGGGTAGTTAAGGGTTAAATTAACTATCCTATATTTTAAGTGGACAGATAAGTAACATGTGACCAAGTATTATCGAAATATCTCCAGCCGTTTGGAAGTTATGCAGTAACATATTTCCCATAGACTTGTATGGGACTTTAAACATAAACCCCACCCCTGGCAAATGGGGGTGAGTAAGGGTTAAATCACCTATCCTATGTTTGTTGTTGACATATAAGTAACATGGGTGCCAAGTTTCATGTTAATATCTTTAGCCGTTTGGACGTTTTTGTGGAACATACACACATACATACACACACGTTGAGAACAAGAATCAAACCCGAATATTTATGCCAAACTAAGGAGAATGGGGGATTGGACTTTCCGGACATATACAGGTATTTTTTGGCAGGACAAATTAATTTTTTGATTGAATGGAAAAAATTAGCGTTTTTTGAATTTTGTTATCTAGACTTTTACGGATATCTTCCAATTATTGGAGTCAGGGAAGTTAGAGGAGGATAAATGGAGGATAGTCATATTGGTAAAAAATATGGTTAGATATAATATCATGGAAGATATTTTGGAAAGAAATGGATATCAGGGGAATAATGGATGAGGTATCATTGTTTGAAAATTTTAATATACATGAGGTCAGTGAGTTCGGAAAAACAAACATTCAGGGATAAGGGATGTTTAAGGATAAAGGATGTATGGGAGAAGGGGAAATTCAAGAAATGGACAGAATTAAAAGTAGAATTGCATTTAAAGGAGGGAGGATGGTTGGAATATAGAAGTTTTAAAGGAGCCTTTCTTGAATTGATAAGAGGAGGAAAAATATGCTCAATATACCCTGAGATAGTGGTTAACATTATGAGAGGAAATATAAAAAAAAAGAGGTGAATTGTGTTGGGAAACAATTAAGGGGGGTGAATAGAAAACAATTAAGGGGGGTGAATAGAGCAGAAGAGGGGATGAAGTAGTGTGATGGAGTAAGGGGATCTTTTTGTACAAGGATATTAACAAGATGTTGGAAAATTGGTTTGTTTTTTGAAATTTGTATAAATAAAAAAATACAAATACAAAAAAAATAAGATCTTGCTCATATCGGAGCGCTGTTTGCAGACTATGTTCAAATGACAGGACAGCTGCAAAGAATACATGCAGCAGATCAGTTTTTCTTGCTGAACTCCTGCAAAGCAACGGACACCAGATAGGAACCAGGCGGACTCCATTTAAAGTCAATGGGACCCGTTTTGAGCAGTTGTGCAATGGACTGTCCATATCCATTGTTTGTGCCTGGTGACAGCTCTGATGCAGATGTAAACTAAGCATTACCGCTCTTGAAACAAGTTTATGAATAAAACAAACAGTCCTAAAAACCCAAAATAGGCCAGTTTTTATAAGATACAATTCAATAAATAGTTAAAATAGTTATCTAACCTGTGATCTGGAGCTTAAAGCATTAAACATGTCGAAAAACACAAAGCATGTGAAGGTCATTGTTGTGTCCCGTGGGGTAATGACATTATCCCGAAGCTGAAAAATAAGACAAGAAGAGGCATCACAAACAACCTGAAGCTACACACACCTCTGCATACACATTACAGAGACAACCTTAACGATGCAGGACATAAATGTACGTCCTGGTGCGGTGGTACTTAACGCGACAGGAAGTACATTTACGTCCTGTACAAGACTGCGAGCATCGGAGCAATACTCTGCTCATGCGCGGCAGCTCCCGGCTGCTGATAGCAGTCAAGGACCCACCAGTAATGGCAGACATCCGCGATCGCGTGGATGTCTGCAATTAACCCCTCAGATGCCGTGATCAATACAGATCACGGCATCAGCAGGAGTCAATCAGAAAAACGCATGATCCGATCATCTGTAATGGCGGAAGAAGGTCCCCTCACCTGCCTATGTCAGTCTTCCGGCTTCTTCTGCTCTGGTCTGAGATCATGAAAGAGACCAGAGCAGAAGATGACCGATAGCACTGAACAGTATTAGCAATAAAATTATTGCTATAAATAGTCGCCCTATGGGGACTACTTACCCCTTAAGGACCACGGGTTTTTCCGTTTTTTGCACTTTCGTTTTTTTCCTCCTCATCTTTTAAAAATCATAGCCCTTTCAATTTTGCACCTAAAAATCCATATGATGGCTTATTTTTTGTGCCACCAATTCTACTTTGTAATGACAGTCATTTTACCCCAAAATCTACGGAAAAACTAAAAATCATTGTGCGATGAAATTGAAGAAAAAAAACGCCATTTTGTAACTTTTGGGGGCTTCCGTTTCTACGCAGTAAATTTTTGGGTAAAAATAACACCTTATTATTCTGTAGGTCCATATGGTTAAAATGATCCCCAGTTATATAGATTTGATTTGGTCATACTTCTCGAAAAAATCATAACTACATGCAGGAAAATTTATACCATTAACCCCTTAACGACCAAGGATATATATTTACGTCCTTGGCCGCCTCCCGCGATATAACGTGGGGTCACGTGGTGACCCCACGTCATGTCGGGTCGGTCCCGACATGTATCTGAAGCCGGGGCTAATAGCGCGCCGCAGCGATAGCGGTGCCGCACGCTATTAACCCTTTAGACGCGGCGTTCAAAGTTAAACGCCTCGTCTAAACCGAAAGTGAAAGTTGCCCGGCTGCTCAGCGGGGCTGATCGGGACCACCGCAGTGAAAATGCAGTGTCCCGATCAGCTGGGACACTAGCAGAGATCCTTTTACCTGCCTCCGGCGTGTCTCCTCGGCGATTGATTGCTCCAAGCCTGAGATGCAGGCTTGAGCAATCGACCGCCGATAACCCTGATCAATGCAAAGATAAGATCAGTGTGTGCAGTGTTATAGGTCCCTATGGGACCTATAACACTGCAAAAAAAAAGTTAATAAATGTCATTTAACCCTTTCCCTAATAAAAGTTTGAATCACCCCCCTTTTCCCATAAAAAACAAACAAACCTGTAAATAAATATAAGCATGTGTGGTATCGCCTTGTGCGTAAATGTCCGAACTATAAAAACATATCATTAATTAAACCGCACGGTCAATGGCGTACACGCAATAAAATTCCAAAGTCCAAAATAACGTGTTTTTGGTCACTTTATATCATGAAAAAATGAATAAAAAGCGATCAAAAAGTCCGATCAATACAAAAATGATACCGCTAAAATCTTCAGATCACGGCGCAAAAAATGAGCCCTCATACCGCCCCATAAGCGATAAAATAAAAAAGTTATAGGGGTCAGAAGATGACAATTTTAAACGTATAAATTTTCCTGCATGTAATTATGATTTTTTCCAGAAGTACGACAAAATCAAACCTATATAAGTAGGGTATCATTTTAATCGTATGGACCTACAGAATAAAGATAAGGTGTCATTTTTACCGAAAAATGTACTACGTAGAAACGGAAGCCCCCAAAAGTTACAAAATGGCATTTTTTCTTCAATTTTGTTGCGCAATGATTTATTTTTCCGTTTCGCCGTCGATTTTTGGGTAAAATGACTAATGTCACTGCAAAGTATAATATGGATTTTTAGGTGCAAAATTGTAAGGGTTATGATTTTTAAAAGATCAGGAGGAAAAAATGAAAGTGCAAAAACGGAAAAACCTGTGGTCCTTAAGGGGCTAAAATTGTCATCTTCTGACCCCTATAACTTTTTTATTTTACTGCGTACAGAGCGGTATTAGGGCTAATTTTTTGTGCCGTGATCTGAAATTTTTAGCAGTACCATTTTTGTATTGATCGGACTTTTTGATCGCTTTTTATTCATTTTTACATGATATAAAAAGTGACCAAAAATACGTAATGATATTTTTTTTAGTTCGGACATTTAGGCATGCGGCAATACCACATATATGTTTATATTTATATTTACTTTTTTATGGGAAAAGGGGGGCGATTTGGACTTTTATTAGGGAAAGGGTTAAATCACATTTATTAACTTTTTTTTTTTTTTTTTTACACTTTTTTTGCAGTGTTCTAGATCCCAAAGGGGGCTAAAACACTGCACACACTGATCACTGCAAAGCCATAGTTTTGCATTCATCAATGTTATCGGCGGTCGACTGCTCAAGCCTGCATCTCAGGCTTGGAGCAATCAATCACCGAAGGGACGATTGAGAGGAAGGTAAGAGAACCTCTGCTCGCATCCTAGCTGATCGGGACACCGCATTTTCACTGCGGTGGTCCCAATCAGCCCCACTGAGCAGCCGGGAAGCTTTTACTTTCTTTTTAGACATGGCGTTCAACTTTGAACGCTACGTCTAAAGGGTTAATAGCGCGCAGCACCGCGATCGCTGCCGCACGCTATTAGCCCCAGGTCCCGGCTTCAGTTACATGCCGGGACCGAACCGATATGACACGGGGTCACCGCATGACCCCACGTTATATCGCGGGAGCCAGCCAAGGATGTAAATATACATCCTTGGTCGTTAAGGGGTTAACCGTCTGCCATTACAGATGATCGGATACCCGGGGCAGCGCTGCGGGTTATCCGATCATCTTGCCGTAGATGCCGTGATCTGGACTGATCATGGCATCTGAGGGGTTAATAGGGGACATCTGCGCAATTGCGGATGTCGGCCATTACCAGTGGGTTCTACGGGTGTATGACGCAGAGTACCGCCAAACAAGGACGAACATTTATGTCTGTGGTCGTTAAGGGGTTAAACGCACTAATTTGGTTAAAAAGTTAGCGATTTTTTTAAGCGGTATAATAGAAAAGTATATTATATATATATATATATATATATATATATATATATATATATATATATATATATATATATATATATATATATGTATCATTTTAATCGTATTGACCCACAGAATAAAGAAAACGTCATTTATACGGAAAAGTGTACAGCATGAAAACGAAACCTCCAAATTCGCAAAATTGCGGTTTTCTTATCAATTTTCCCACACAAATAGTGTGGTTGTGTATGGTTGTGCCATACATTTTATGGTAAAATGAGTGATGACATTACAAAGGACAACTGGTCGCTCAAAAAACAATATAGATATAGAAAATATAAAAAAAGAGTTATGATTTAGAAGGCGAGGAGGAAAAAACGAAAACGTAAAAATAAAAAATTGTCCTTTACGCCCAAATGGGCTAGGGCTTAAGGGGTTAAAGGGGTACTCCGGCCCTAATACACCTTATCCCCTATCCAAAGGATAGGGGATAAGATGTATGATTGTGGGGGTCCCACTGTTGAGGACCCCCGCAATCTGCCATTGCGCACCCACCTTTGTGAGCTCTCCGCAGTGCTGGAGGCACTGAGTGTGTAGTGTGACGACCACGGGGCTGGAGCACTGCAATGCAGGTCAATGGGAGCACTGCAGAGAGCTCACATAGGTGAGTGCGCAATGGCAGATTGAGGGGGGTGGGCTTAGGCACCTTACTTCGGGACCCAAAGTATGACTGCCGGTGGGGGACACGCCTGCAGAGCGCATCTAAAGGGGGTGAATTACGGGATTTAACAGGACAGAAACTTGACGGCAACCCAACAAAAAAATGTAAGTAACCCCTGTATGGACTCCTGTTCACCAACACTATAACCCAGTGTATTGGTTTAGTGTGGGTGAACTTGCTGACAGTTTTCCTTTAACCCCTTAAAAAGGACTCAGGGTTTTTCAGTTTTTGCACTTTCGTTTTTTCCTCTACACCTTTTAAAAATCATAACCCTTTCAATTTTGCACCTACAGACTCATGATGGCTTCAGTTATTTTACCTTAAAACTACGGCAAAAAAATATAAAAAATCATTGTAAGACAAAATTGGGAAAAAAAACACGCCATTTTGTAAATTTTTGGGGCATTTAGTCTCTACACAGAGCATTTTTCAGTAAAAACGACACCTTGTCTTTATTCTGTAGGTCCATATGATTAAAATTATATCCTACTTCTATAGGTTTGATTTGGTGTTACTTCTGGAAAAAAAATCAATGTCCACGAAAATGTATACGTTTAAAATAATCATCTCCTGACCCCTATAACTTTATTTTTCAGGATACAGGGATGTATGAGGGCTCATTTTTTGCGCCATGATCGGAAGTTTTTATCTATACCATTTTTGTTTTCATCTGACTTTTTGATTGCTTTTTATTACTTTTTTATGGTATAAAAAGTGACCAAAAATACACTATTTTGGACTTTGGGAAAGACCAAGCGGTTTAATTAACAATATATTTTCATAGTTTGGACATTTACCCATCTGGCGATACCACATGTTTATATTTATTTTTATTTACAGTTTTGTTTATGGGAAAAGGGGAGTGATTCAAACTTATTAGGGAATGGGTTAAACTATGTTTATTGACTTTTTCCCCACTTTTTCTTTTTTGCAATGTTATAGCCCCCATAGGGGACTATAACATGCATTACACTGATTGCCCACACTGATCAATGCTATGTCTTTGCATAGCATTGATCACTGTTTTCAGCGCTCGACTGCTCCTGCCTGGATCTCAGGCACAGAGCGGTCATTTGGCAATCGCACAATGAGGAGGCAGATAGGAACCCTCCTCGTGTCCGTACAGCTGAACTTTATCGCCGCGTCTGAAGGGTTAATACCAGGCATCACCGTAATCGGCGATGTCTGGTATTAGCCGCAAGTCCCGGCTATCGTCAGCCACTGGGACCAACCAGATATGACGCGGGGTCACTGGATGACCCGCGTTATATCATGGGAGCCAGTGCAGGACGTAAATATATGTCCTGCGGCATTAAGGGGTTAACAATATTTTCAACCTGAACAATGTTTGCTTCATCAACATGATACAGATAAACAAGATGCAGAATTCAATATGAAGAGTATTGTGAAGGCTGAAACGTGACATCAGTTTTTTTTTTTTTTTTTTGGGCAAAGATGTGATAACTTTTTAGGTAGATAGAGCAATATATAAAACAACACAGAAAAATCTAAAAAGGACCAAGTACAAATGTAACATTACCTCCCTCCAGAACACAAACAGTGTGCCACATACTATGATGATGGAAGAAATAAGAATTTTGATAATTAAGTTTTTGGTGAGAATGCTATCCTTTAGGTTTCTTGGAGGCTTTCGTATAACATCTTTGTCCACTGGCTCCACTCCAAGGCTTAGCAAAAAAGAAAAAAAAAAAAAAAGAAATAAAGAAAGGTGTAGTCATATACAGTGATCCCTCAACTTACAATGGCCTCAACAAACAATAGTTTCAACATACAATAGTCTTTTCTGGACCATTGTAACTTGAAACCAGACTCAACATACAATGCTACGGATAGTCCAGATCTATGAAACGTGTCAATGGCTGGAAGAACCGACCAATCAGAATGGATATTCACTGGTAAAACACCTGTATTACTGAAGTGCATGCACTGAATTCCTGTCTGGTTGCACCCCCTACAGTACAGGGAGGTATTACATGTTCTGTACTCTTTACCTGTGCCAGGTTACCTGCTCCTTTGGACATCAGGTGAGGGCGGCTCCATTATATTTTTTTTTTTAGGACACTGCGTGTACTGTACAGGACCCTGAAGAAGCTCCTGTCCTCTACATAGACAGTGATTACAGCTCCTAGCAGATCTTTCTTACTTTTATATGGAAGGATTTGCTTTATCTATCTTCGTATCTACTTATTTTTCTTTAACCCTCACTTTTTCCTATTTTTGGATGACATTTTGGGGCTTCAAAACCAATTACCAGGTTTTCATAGAGTTCTGGACTCAACATACAATGGTCGTCCTGGAACCAATTAATATTGTAACTTGAGGGACCACTGTATAATGATGAAAACAAACTCTTGCTGCACATAAAAGAACATGAATGTGTTCTTGTCACCTATAATCTTGTGCTAAGACAGACATCTGCATCTATCACAAGTATTAATGTTCACTACCAGTTCATCTTTTCATCTCTAGTCTGCTGCTTTTTTTCTCATGTAATTTTCTCATGTTAGGGTACATTCACCCTGCGGAATCTCCGCGAGTGGAGATTCCATCAGGGGGCCGCCACCGTAGATACTTCGGCGGTAGGACCGCGGGGCACTGCGCCGTCACCATTGACGGCTATGGAGTACTCGTGGAATTCCGCGCAAAGAATGAACATGTTCTATCTTTGCGAGTAACAATTCCAGCTGCGGAATTATCCACCGCTGAAATTCTGCAGTGTTAACATGTCTCGTGGAAGACCATTCACACTAATGGTACCGTTCACTGCGCAGAATTCTACTCGTGGAATTCTGCAGTGTGAACATACCATTATAATGCTATACCTATCATGTGCAAAATTATTTTTTACTAACCCAAAATAAAAAAACAGTCCCTTTCTCAACAGTTGCAGGCATGCAGTCAGGGGTCTTACTGTTCTGAGATTGTGGATCCTGTCACTATTAATTCCCGCTTTCTCACACTTTTCTTTCGTCTTTCCTTACCTTTGAGCTGGAGGGCCATCCATGATTATATTGATCCACAAAATCTGCATGGCATTTAAAGGGTTTGGGAAGTTCATTAATGTAGCAAGGGATATTAAGGTCAATGCTGCAATGCTCCTAATGTAAAAAAATAAAAATTACCAATTTGTAATGAAGCACTACAGTAAAGTTGTAATGAAGCACCATTTGATTTAAAAACATTTGTTTTCCACCAGAGTACCCCTTTAATACTACATTGGGTTTAGGGTACAAATGAACACCACATTTTCTGGTTTTACATTGGTGTCTAGATGAACAAACAGGCTAACTTACCAATCCGTATATGAGATGCTTTGTTATTTTTGGTCTTGATACCCTACTATCTTTGGACTGTCTCTTTATATACTGCACAATTATTGCATTGATTTTTATCTTAATACGCTATTAAAAGCTAAGTTTTATGCACTCCCCCTCATTTCTGTCTGGATAATAAGCTTTAAAGCAACTAGGCCTCAGTGCAATCTATAACTGGGGCCCTAACTATAATGCTGGTTTCTACTAACCGGTCTCTTAATATAGTAAAGAAAGTGCTTATGGGCCCCCTTAGGCCCCAGGGTGCACCCTTTACACCACCTATAGTTACACCAATGCATATATGTCCTTAATAAATAAAATTGGTACATTTTAAGTGAGAAATAAAAATCCTCTAAGGCAGCTGTGGAGATAATTTAGTGTAGTCAAAAATGTGTTGTGTAACCTCCATATTATGGGTCTTTCCTTCCTGCTTCTTGTGAATGTACATCATTTGTCTCTATGGTTAGTGAGTGGGCTCCTCCTGGTGTGATTTCTATTTGCTGCATCCCTCCTCCCCGTCTCTTTACAGTTTTACACTATATAGTGTTTTTGAGGAGATTTTTGAACAATCCCAACATTCAAGAGGTTTCTGACCGGGGTAACACCTGTCATCTCTCCAATCAGCACTCTGCAATGTGACCGATCATTTTTCATAGCAGCTGGAGGCCTTCTGAAGCCCTCCATGCCTGCCGATCGGGCATCTGCTCATGTGTCTGCCTCAGACTCCTATAAGCAGAGTGCAGATGTAACTAAGCTATCTAATAAAAGTCTCAAGAGCAAAATAGGTTTTTCAAAAATACCCCAACTGACAGCCAGTTCACCTGCACCAAATCCAACACACTGGGTTTTAGTGTGGATGAACCTGAGTAAAATGTATCACTGTATCAAATCGGTCCAGCTATTTCTGAGTAACATGCCCGCTACTACTATGCAAAAATTCCCCTTGCGCAATGGAGCATAGAGCCGGCCTTCCAAGCTTCTGTTCTTCCTCTATACTCCCATATGCCCGCCCATCTTCTGTATATGCCTGAATCTTCTCTCACACCCTAATGACATGAGAGCATGTGCCCATGTGAGCCCTCTGCTAGAATAGCAAAGTGCTCATGTGGGCAGAGGCTCCACGACACTAGGATGTGAGGAGTGATAAGGAGGAAGCTATTCTAGCAGAGCGCTTCTGTGGGCACATGCTCTCATGTCATTAGGGTGTGAGAGGGAAGATTTATATATTCTGCATATGCAGAAGTTGGGCGCTGACACATTGTGGGGATAGATTGCGGGCAGCTGCTACTGCCAACAGTGACAACAAATACCCTGTGCAATCCAAATGTTTGCTTAAAGATAAAAAAAAAAACACACACCCACGCTATCAATAGCAACAGAGTTTGAATAGCTCATAACTTCTTAATTATATTTAATATATGGTCCTTTTTATGTTGTGTGGTAATGCACTTCTAACGATGGTGGTATAGCCATTGTATAGTATATAAATCAGGAATCTAGAACTTTTCCCCTAACATTACCAGTTATTAGCTGCATTAATACATGCATTCATGTTCTGTCAGCCTTACTGCTAGGGTTGAGTGCTCAGTAATACAGCATCAACAATGGAATTACCCCTCCCTTAACTTGCTTGACTTACGTGCTAAGCTGGAAGCGAACAAAATTTTTTATGTTGTTGTAGATTCCTTTCCCCTCTTCAATCGCTGACCTGCAATTACAATTATTTCAAATCCAGTAAGTCTTTGGCAGAGAATATTGTAAGTGCTAATGAAAACATCTCAATGTCAAGCTAAAGAACATTGTTCAATACAAGCTCTACCTGAAATTAATATGTTCTAGCAACACAAGCATTTTAGCAATAACATGTTTCTGAGAAATGAATCCTTGCCTGCAGCTCTGTCACTGTCATTTTATCTTAACCCTTAGTTAGGATTTAGTATAGAACACCTCAAAATAAATCATTCTGCAGAGCCTTGGTCAAAAATATAATTTAGAAGAAACCACTATACAGAACATCAGGTAACCAGAAAGATTAAAGTTCTAACAAACACAGTACTTTCTCAACCACTCAACTGAATTAAAAGGGGTTATCAAGGTCTTTAAAGCCAGTAAGTGTCATACCCCCACGGCTCTATTATTAAAGATCTAGGTCATAAGTTTGGAAAACCCTTTGACTTTTACAAAATAGACCGAGAAAAAAAAAAAATTCTTCAAGTAATATGCATAGGACTTACATAATTGTATGAAAATCATCCTCCACCAGGATCATGTCTGCTGCCTCTTTACAAACATCTGTTCCCGTTTTGCCCATAGCAACCCCAATGTCGGCAGCTTTCAAAGCCACTGCGTCATTCACGCCATCTCCGGTCATAGCAACGACTGCCCCAATGTTCTGCAAGCTCTAAAGTACAGAAAGATTATTTCATTTATATCTCTAGTAAGCCCAGCAGGCAGATTACTGCAGTGCGCCCAAAAATGTTTCAATATTAGGATGAGAATATAGGCAGTGTTAGGAGGAAGTATCCCTGTAGTGAAGGCATAACTTGGATAACAAAGGACAGAATCTGACATGATGACAGTTTTTGAAGACTTTAGGTGCAAAAAAAATAAATAAATAAAAATCACCAAAAAGTGAGAATAAAAAACACTGGGGAAAGAAAAATCTGACTTGGTCTTGAATTTACTGCCAAATATTCTGCCGCATGTGAACATGTGCCTAGCCTTGTGCATGATAATGTTTGTGGCAATGGACATAGTAGCGATACAGTTCCGCAAACATGTAAATAACAGAAATAAAGATTAAAAGACACCAACTTACCTTCACAATTTTTAATTTGTGCCTTGGGCTGGCTCGGTAAAACACAGAAACCTTGAACATAAGATTAAACTTGAGTCAATGAAACATATATAAAGCAATGTTTCTAAAATGTAATGTAGGAAAATAGCTGCTTAACCAGCCATACATTGCAATTTTACTGACCTTTGGTACCATCTGGGAGAGATTCTGAATGTCCATTGTATCCACCTCCTCTCCAGAAAGGGACTGTGTGCCATTGGAATAGAAGCCAAGACGACTAGCTGTGGAAAAGAGTAAAGTTTACTTATTTCACAGTAAGGAAGGTTAAAGAAATGCCGGCCCCCTGCCCCCTAGTGAAGTCACACCACACACCCTCAATGCAAGTCTATGGGAGGGGGCGTGGCGGCCGCCACGCCCCCTCCCATAGACTTGCATTGAGGGAGCATGATGTGACATTACGAGGGGGCGGGGGCCGGCCCCGGCAGCGCAAACACAGCGTTCAGAATTAAATGTTCCGAACACTGGTCAGTGGAGTACCCCCTTTAAAAACAAACAAGCAATGTGTGTCTGCAAGCAAATCCAACCAGGAATCAGACAGGGTGGAACACGTCAGGCAATGCATTGAGCCTGAGAGGCTGGATCAGTATAGTGTCAATAATTCTCCTGCATACTAAGAGGCAGGCTGGAGATGAAGACCATGTTTAATCCACTAAAGTAAAACAGAGTCTTAATGATAAAAATGCACTTGATAATTCAAGAGGAAAGTAAGTGAAACAGAAATGGTTTTCTGTCTGGAAAGCTCTTATTACTACGCCACATGCTCCCTTTATTGTATATAAGTTAACAGCACAATTGACCTTGATAAGTCAAGCAATGTAAAAGCACTTAATGCAAAGAGGAGCTTACAGTAAATTATTCCACTTAACTTGAGCTCCACAACTTAAAGGAAAGGATTTATTAAGAAATTGCCAGCCAGCATGCTAACATCATTACTGCTCAGAGGACATCTAAAAGAAGAACCTAACAGTAATTGAAGCCAAGCCCTAGAGTCACATTATATCAGCTCCATTACAGCACAATACAGAGATTCCTTCCTTACCAATAGCCACGGCCGTTTCTTGTGAATCTCCAGTGATCATTTTAATTGCGACACCAGAACGGATAAGAGTAGTGATCGCTTCCTTCACCCCTGTCCTAGGAGGGTCGATGATTCCCACCAAGCCCAAAAATGTAAGCTGCCCCAACTCTGGACCAGATGCCAGAGCAATAACTGCGAGGAAAGAAAACAAGGAAAAATGTTAATGAAACCGAAACCAATGAAGTCTACAGCTCCTATGTAAACCTATATATCTCTATGTGAACAGGCTACTAAACACTTTGCAGTAGGGCTGCACGATATGGGGAAAATGTGAGATTGCGATTATAGGCCTAAATATTGCGATTTCAATATGCAATGCGATATAATAAATTATGAAATCCCCCCATTTCATGTCCAATCTCCTCCATTTTACAACTATCCACTCATTTTATGCCCATTTCACATCTCCCCATCACATTCTCCCCTCATGGTCACATCTTCTCCCATGACATTTTCCCCCTATGTCACATTTCCGCCCCTGCCACATTCTCCCCCATATCACATCTCACCCCCCCCCCCCTTGTCACATTATCCCCCCCTGTAGGTAGCTTTTTGTACTGCAGCAATACACTGGGTTTCCCGAAAAAGACCTTTCCTCATCAGCCAATCACTGGCTTGACATGTGACACCGCTGCAGCCAGTGATTGGCTGAAAAGGAAAGGTCCTACTACTTGTATGGTAAAGAGGAGACACCGGACCGCACGGAGACGAACGGCATCTGCAGGGATTGGGAGTAGGTGAGCAGAAGGTGTTTTTTTTTTTTTTTCTGCGCCCTTTTACTTAGTTCAGTGTTTTTCTACCGGGTGCCTCCAGCTGTTGTGAAACTCATACTACCAGCATGCCCAGACAGCCTGCTGGGCATGCTGGGAGTTGTAGTTTTGCAACAACTGGAGGAAACCTGGTTGGGAAACATTGACATTTAGTATTTAAATTAGTTTTTTCCTGCTCTGGCCGGCTCCGCTCGCAGCAGCACACGTGAGCAGGCCCGTGCAGATAATCGCAGGTTTTCCCCAGGAACCGTATCGCTATATTGCAAAAAGCACGATTCGATTGCTTCTGCGATATATCGTGCAGCCCTACTTTGCAGTTAGAAAAAATAAAAATAAAAAAGCCCTTACCTCGAAGACCTGCTGTGCCCATGTAAGCTGTCTCCTGATGGTATAGCTCTTTTTGTTGCTGAGTAAGAGGTAAATTGTGGCCTTTGCTGGTATATGTTGTGCAGTATCGGATAACTTGCTCATATGCACCTTTCATAAAGCAAATCTCTGGTTTATCCTATAAAAACAAAGACACACAATGATATAGCGGTTAAAGAGGATATACAGTGTCCGAAAAAACGGCAAGAACTGGCTTGGTTAAAAAAAAATAAAAAAAAAGGTCTCCTTGGTCCTAGGCCTGTGCCACTCTGCACAGTATTATTTACACACTTATTACCTTACAGGGACTATTTTTCTTAGTTTCCTTCAGACTATTGAGCAATATTGACAAGCCAATTTTCTCCCCCCTCTCAATAGTGTTAACTCTGTAATACAGTAGTTTTTAGACTAGCCATTTAGGGGACAATATTTGATGTTTCACCTTTTTAATGGCAGCTTTTTAAAAGAATATGTTACATCACTATGTGCATTACACTGCTGAGAACATGGCTTTTGCTAAAAGTTTAAGACAATGGGGTAACTGGATCAGAGACCAAAGCATGTATAGTCATGGGCAAAAGTTATGACACTGAGGCAGCAATTTGTCAGTGTTGTTGGATGTTTTAGTGGTATATTGAAGTTCTAAGTATTTCATCAAGAGGCTGAATGCTTCACTTGGCTATAACTATTGATCAGAAGGGATCTCAGCAGTAAGCTCCTGACCAATCTTAACTTTTGACCTTACTGTGAGACATGCCAAAAGTTATTTAAAATGATGGTAACACATTAAAAATGATATGTCAGCTTTTCATTTTAGTACTTTAACCTCTTCAGGACATAGGGCGTATGGATACGCCCTGCATCCCGAGTCCTTAAGGACGCAGGGCGTATCCATACGCCCGTGGGAATTCCGGTCCCCACCGCTAGCCGACCCCGGGTGCTGGGGACCCCGATCCCCGGCGTCCATGTTGGGATCGGGGCCCCAGGAGCAACGGCGGCGGCGAGGGACAGCCTGCGATGGAGCAGCAGCAGGAGGTGAGTTACAGCCTCCTGCTGTTGCTTAGCAACAGCTCCCAGCATGCAAAAAGGGCATGCTGGGAGCTGTAGTTATGCAACAGCAGGAGACAGACCACCACAACTCCCAGCATTCCCTTATGGGCATGCTGGGACTTATGGTTTTGCAACAGCTGGAGGCACATTTTTTCTATGGAAAAGTGTACCTTCAGCTGTTGTATAACTACAACTCCCAGCTTGCACAAACAGCTAAAAGGCATGCTGGGAGTTGTAGTGGTGCATCTGCTGGTTGCATAACTACAACTCCCAGCATGCCCGTTGGCTGTCGGTGACTGCTGAGAGTTGTAGTTTTGCAACAGCTGAAGGCACACTGGTTGTGAAACTTAGAGTTTTTTTTTACCTAACTCAGTGTTTCACGACCGGTGTGCCTCCAGCTGTTGCAAACTACAACTCCCAGCAGTCACCTTATACCATGCACCGTACATGCTGGGAGTTGTAGTTTTGCAACAGCTGGAGGCACACTGGTTTTGAAACACTGAGTAAGGTCACAAACTCCGTGATACATAACCAGTGTGCCTACAGCTGTTGCAAAACTAAAACTCTCAGCATGTACAGTCTGTCAGCGCATGCTGGGAGTTGTAGTTTTGCAACAGCTGGATGTCCCCCCCCAATGTGAACGTACAGGGTACACTCACATGGGCGGAGGCTTACAGTAAGTATCGGGCTGCAAGTTTGAGCTGCAGCAAATTTTCTGCAACAGCTCAAACTGCCAGCGAGAAACTACTGTGAACCCCCCGCCCAGGCGACTGTACCCTAAAAACACTACACTAACAAAACATAAAATAAAAAGTATAAAACACTACATATACACATACCCCTACACAGCCCCCCTCCCCTCCCCAATAAAAATGAAAAACGTCTGGTACGCCACGGTTTCCAAAACGGAGCCTCCAGCTGTTGCAAAACAACAACTCCCAGTATTGTCGGACAGCCGTTGACTGTCCAGGCATGCTGGGAGTTTTGCAACAGCTGGAGGCACCCTGTTTGGGAATCACTGGCGTAGAATACCCCTATGTCCACCCCTATGCAATCCCTAATTTAGGCCTCAAATGCGCATGGCGCTCTCACTTTGGAGCCCTGTCGTATTTCAAGGCAACAGTTAAGGGTCACATATGGGGTATCGCCGTACTCGGGAGAAATTGGGCTTCAAATTTTGGGGGGTATTTTCTGCTTTTACCCTTTTTAAAAATGTAAAGTTTTTGGGAAAAGAAGCATTTTAGGTAAAATTTTTTTTACATATGCAATAGTCGTGAAACGCCTGTGGGGTATTAAGGTTCACTTAACCCCTTGTTACATTCCCCGAGGGCTCCAGTTTCCAAAATGGTATGCCATGTGGGGTTTTTTTGCGGTCCTGGCACCATAGGGGCTTCCTAAATGCGGCATGCCCCCAGAGCAAAATTTGCTTTCAAAAAGCCAAATGTGACTCCTTCTCTTCTGAGACCTGTAGTGCGCCAGCAGAGCACTTCACACCCCCATATGGGGTGTTTTCTGAATCGGGAGAAATTGGGCTTCAAATTTTGGGGGGTATTTTCTGCTATTACCCTTTTTAAAAATGTAAAACTTTAGGGAAACCAAGCATTTTAGGTAAAAAATATTTTTATTTTTTTTACATATGCAAAAGTCGTGAATCACCTGTGGGGTATTAAGGTTCACTTTACCCGTTGTTACGTTCCCCGAGGGGTCTAGTTTCCAAAATGGTATGCCATGTGTTTTTTTTTGCTGTTCTGGCACCATAGGGGCTTCCTAAAGGTGACATGCCCCCCAAAAACCATTTGACGCTCCTTCCCTTCTGAGCCCTCTACTGCGCCCGCCGAACAATTAACATAGACATATGAGGTATGTGCTTACTCGAGAGAAATTGGGCTACAAATACAAGTAAAAATTTTGTCCTTTTTACCCCTTGCAAAAATTCAAAAATTGGGTCTACAAGAACATGCGAGTGTAAAAAATGAAGATTGTGAATTTTCGCCTTCACTTTGCTGCTATTCCTGTGAAACACCTAAAGGGTTAAAACGCTTACTGAATGTCATTTTGAATACTTTCGGGGGTGCAGTTTTTATAATGGGGTCATTTATGGGGTATTTCTAATATGAAGACCCTTCAAATCCACTTCAAACCTGAACTGGTCCCTGAAAAAAAGCGAGTTTCAAAATTTTGTGAAAAATTGGAAAATTGCTGCGGAACTTTGAAGCCCTCTGGTGTCTTCCAAAAGTAACAACTCATCAATTTTATGATGCAAATATAAAGTAGACATAGTGCATATGTGAATAAAAAAAAAATGATTTGGAATATCCATTTTCTTTACAAGCAGAGAGCTTCAAAGTTAGAAAAATGCAAAATTTTCAAATTTTTCATCAAATTTTGGGATTTTTCACCAAGAAAGGATGCAAGTTACCAAAAAATTTTACCACTACGTTAAAGTAGAATATGTCACGAAAAAACAATCTCGGAATCAGAATGATAACTAAAAGCATTCCAGAGTTATTAATGTTTAACCCCTTCCCGCTATTGGACGTATGCATACGTCCAGGCGAATTACACGTTCACGCAAATGGACGTATGCATACGTCCAAGCGATCTCCTGCTCTGCCGCGGGCAGCGCAGGAGATCGCGGGTGGGACTCAGCTGTCAATCACAGCCGGAGTCCCACCGCAGCTGCCGGGGCCGCGATTGCGCCGGTCCCGGCAGCATTAACCCCATAGATGCCGTGATCAGTTCTGATCACGGCATCTACGGTGTTTGCAGGGGGAGCGCTCTCCCCCTGCCCATCAATCGCGGCACCGCGATAAAATAAGGGGGATCGGGGGTGTCCAAGACACCCTCGATCCCCCTAGAAGAGATAGGAGTGAGGTGGCAGGGTTGCCACCCCTCCTATCCCTGCTATTGATCGGCGGAGCGGCCGACCAATAGCAGACTGGGGGCGGGGGGGTTAAAGTTCGGTTCCCCCTGCTATGCCCACCCATCGGTGTCCGGGCACAGCGGGGGGAACCGTGTAATAGCGGCGGCTGTGATTACTGCGGCGGTGGAGGTAAGTATGACGCCGCGTGTCCAGAGTCTGTTGCCTAGCAACATCTGCAGGGCGACAGTTTAGAGAGTGGTCTCTAAACTGTCGCCCTCCAGATGTTGCAAAACTACAACTCCCACCATGCCTTAACAGCTGTTTGCTGTCTTGGCATGCTGGGAGTTTTAGTTTTGCAAGATTTAGAGGGGTTCAGGCTGGAGATCACTGACAGTGGTCTCTAAACTGTAGCCCTCCAGATATTACAAAACTACAACTCCCAGCATGCCCAGACAGCAGTTTGCTGTCTTAGCATGCTGAGATTTGTAGTTTTGCAACATCTGGAGGGCCACAGTTTAGAGACCACTGTCAGTGATCTCCATACTGAACCCCTCTAAATCTTGCAAAACTACAACTCCCAGCATTCAGGAACAGCAAATGGCTGTCTCGGCATGCTGGGAGTTGTACTTGCGTGCCTCCAGCTGTTGCATAACTACATCTCCCAGCATTCCCTTTGGCAATCAGTACATGCTGGGAGTTGTAGTTTTGCAACAGCTGGAGGCACACTGGTTGGGAAATACAGAGTTAGGTAATAGGTTCTATTACCTAACTCAGTATTTTCCAACCAGTGTGCCTCCAGCTGTTGCAAAACTACAACTCCCAGCATGCACGTTCTGTCAGTGCATGCTGGGAGTTGTAGTTCCCCCCCCCCCCCCCCATGTGAAGTACAGGTTACATTCACACTGGCGACGGATTACAGTGAGTTCCCTGCTTCAAGTTTGAGCTGCAGCCGCAGCTCAAACTCCTAGCGGGAGACTCAGTGCAATCCGCCGTCAGTGTGAATGTAACCTAAAAACACTACACTACACTAACATAAAATAAAGAGTAAAACACTACATATACACACATACACTGCCCCCCCCCCCACCACCCCTTCCCCCCCAATAAAAATGAAAAACGTATCCTACAGCAGTGTTTCCAAAACGGAGCATCCAGCTGTTGCAAAACAAAAACTCCCAGCATTTCCGGACAGCCATTGACTGTCCAAGCATGCTGGGAGTTTAGCAACAGCTGGAGGCACCCTGTTTGAGAATCACTGGTGTAGAATACCCCTATGTCCACCCCTATGCAAATCCCTAATTTAGGCCTCAAATGCACATGGCGCTCTCTCACTTCGGAGCCCTGGCGTATTTCAAGGCAACAGTTTAGGGCCACATATGGGGTATCGCCGTACTCGGGAGAAATTGTCTAACAAATTTTGGGGGGCTTTTTCTCCTTTTACCCCTTATGAAAAGGTAAAGTTGGGGTCTACACCAGCATGTTAGTGTACAAAAATGTTTTTTTTTTTTACACTAACATACTGGTGTTGCCCCATACTTTAAAATTTCACAAGCGGTAAAAGAAAAAAAGCCTCCAAAATTTATAACGCAATTTCTCCTGAGGACGGAGATACCCCATATGTGGGCGCAAAGTGTTCTGGGGGCGCACAACAAGGCTCAGAAGGGAGAGTGCACCATGTAAATTTGAGGTCTAAATTGGTGATTTGCACAGGGGTGGCTGATTTTACAGCGGTTCTGACATAAGTGCAAAACAATAAATACCCACATGTGACCCCATTTTGGAAACTACACCCCTCACGGAATGTAACAAGGGGTACAGTGAGCATTTACACCCCACAGGTGTCTGAAAGATCTTTGAAACAGGGGTCTGTGAAAATGAAAAATAAAATTTTTAATTTGCACAGCCCACTGTTCCAAAGATCCGTCAAATGCCAGTGTGGTGTAAATTCTCCCTGCACCCCTTATTACCTTCCGTGAGGGGTGTAGTTTTAAAAATGGGGTCACATGTGGGGGGGTCCACTGTTCTGGCACCACGGGGGGGCTTTGGAAATGCACATGGCCAAATTCTCTCTCCAAAAGCTCAATGATGCTCCTTCTCTTCTGAGCATTGTAGTTCACCCCCAGTGCACTTCACGTCCACTTATTGGGTATTTCCATACTCAGAAGAGATGGGGTTACAAATTTTAGGGGGTATTTTCTGCTATTATCCCTTGTAAAAATGTAAAATTTGGGGGAAAACAAGCATTTTAGTGTAAAAAATTTTTTTTTTTTTACATATGCAAAAGTCATGAAACATCTGTGGGGTATTAAGGTTCACATTACCCCTTGTTACGTTCCCCAAGGGGTCTAGTTTCCAAAATGGTATGCCATGTGTTTTTTTTTTCTGTCCTGGCACCATAGGTGCTTCCTAAATGCGGCATGCCCCCAGAGCAAAATTTGCTTCCAAAAAGCCAAATGTGACTCCTTCTCTTCTGAGACCTGTAGTGCGCCAGCAGAGCACTTTTCATTCCCATATTGGGTGTTTTCTGAATCGGGAGAAATTGGGCTTCAAATTTTGGGGGGTATTTTCTGCTATTACCTCTTTTTTAAAAATGTAAAATTTTTGCTAAACCAAGCATTTTTGGTAGAAAAAAATTTTTTTTTTTTACATATGCAAAAGTCGTGAAACACCTGTGGGGTATTAAGGTTCACTTTATCCCTTGTTACGTTCCTCAAGGAGTCTAGTTTCCAAAATGGTATGCCATGTCGTTTTTTTTTGCTGTCCTGGCACCATAGGGGCTTCCTAAATGCGACATGCCCCCCGAGCAAAATTTGCTCTCAAAAAGCCAAATATGACTCCTTCTCTTCTGAGCATTGTAGTTCGCCCGTAATGCACTTCAGGTCAACTTATGGGGTACCTCCATACTCAGAAGACATGGGGATACAAATTATGGGGGGTATTTTCTGCTATTAACCCTTGCAAAAATGTGAAATTTGGGGGGAAACATTTTAGTGAAATTTTTTTTTTTTTTTACATATGCAAAAGTCATGAAACACCTGTGGGGTATTAAGGCTCACTTAATTCCTTGTTACGTTCCTCAAGGGGTCTAGTTTCCAAAATGGTATGCCATGTTTTTTTTTTTGCTGTTTTGGCACCATAGGGGCTTCCTAAATGCAACATGCCCCCAAAAAACCATTTCAGAAAAACGTACTCTCCAAAATCCCCTTGTCGCTCCTTCGCTTCTGAGCCCTCTACTGCGCCCGCCGAACAATTTACATAGACATATGAGGTATGTGCTTACTCGAGAGAAATTGGGCTACAAATTCAAGTATAAATTTTCTCCTTTTTACCCCTTGTAAAAATTCAAAAATTGGGTCTACAAGAACATGCAAGTGTAAAAAAATGAAGATTTTGAATTTTCTCCTTCACTTTGCTGCTTTTCCTGTGAAACACCTAAAGGGTTAAAACGCTTACTGAATGTCATTTTGAATACTTTGGGGGGTGCAGTTTTTATATTGGGGTCTTTTATGGGGTATTTCTAATATGAAGACCCTTCAAATCCCCTTCAAACCTGAACTGGTCCATGAAAAATAGCGAGTTTGAAAATTTTGTGAAAAATTGTAAAATTGCTGCTGAACTTTGAAGCCCTCTGGTGTCTTGCAAAAGTAAAAACTCATAAATTTTATGATGAAAATATAAAGTAGACATATTGTATATGTGAATCCAAAAAAAAAAAATATTTGGAATATCCATTTTCCTTACAAGCAGAGAGCTTCAAAGTTAGAAAAATGCAAAATTTTCAATTTTTTCATAAAATTTTGGGATTTTTCACCAAGAAAGGATGCAAGTTACCACAAAAATTTACCACTATGTTAAAGTAGAATATGTCACGAAAAAACAATCTCGGAATCAGATTGATAAGTAAAAGCATTCCAGAGTTATTAATGTTTAAAGTGACAGTGGTCAGATGTGCAAAAAAGGGCTGCGTCCTAGAGGTGAAAATGGGCTGTGTCCTTAAGGGGTTAAAGTGACAGTGGTCAGATTTGCAAAAAATGGCCGAGTCCTTAAGGTGAAAAAGGGCTCGGTCCTTAAGGGGTTAACTCTTCAAAACTTGATTTGTAATTTATGGAAACAAAAATATGATGTAGTAGCTAGCAAAGTAATATTGTGCTTGGTTTGAGGACATCATATTTCATGTTTTACTAGCTTTATTTTAAGGCATTTCTGCAAATCTGGGAAAAAAACACAAACCTGCTGAGTTCTGTGCACACACTTTACAGCCATCCACTTCTGTTCTGAGCTGAACGGATATTCTGTCTTCCGCATATAGTCATGCCGGAGCCCCTCAAGACCCATCTACAAGTAAGAACTCCATTAAGCTTATGGCTTTAATATACAATGACAACACATTTCTAATTAGATTTGTGTATTTCATAGTTCCGTACTTGCAGGTCTGAGGTACAATTTGTTTAATTAAATGCTGATTTAGCAGGGTAATGCCACATAAAAGCTTCACAGGACAGGCTGCATTATTCTTTATGAGACAGGTTCAATAAAAAAAATTAATAATAATAATAATAATAATAATAATATATATATTTTTTTTTTTTTTAACATAAAAGTGCATTAAGAGGACACTGACTTTAAACATTACAGAACAATACATTATATAAATTCTATCTTTGGCCACTAGGGGGCAACCATTTCCTTTGCAGTGTTAAAAGGACTGTCTTCTAACAAATTACTAACCATAAACCCCAATTACATTACCTACAATAGATTAATAGAGCCAGATTTAAGGTTTAGTATATGTTATTACAGAGATACTAGTGATGGTGCCAAAATAAATATCTCCCACCCTAACACCCAACCTGAAGAACTTGCTTAGCTTCATGTCAGGTTTATTTTGACCACTACCAGTGAAATATTTCTAGTCTAGTACATCTACAGCATGTGATATGTAAGGGGCCAAACCTGCCATTTGAGTAAGAAAATGAACACATACAAATCTTACATAGGAGGTCATAGCAAATGCTACCCAGAGAACAAAATACTTTCAATAATACAGAGAGGCACATAAGGTAAAGAACTTTCCAACAAACGTTTCCTTGTAGTAAGAAAATACCACACGCCACATTATGGAAATATATTTCCCTTTCCCGACCTTGTTGCTGGATCTTTTACAGAAATCAGCCAAGATCACCTTTTGAACACTTCCAGTGTCTCTATGCTACTATCCAACTTTTCATCCATTATCTGGCATAGGGCATGAATGCCAGTTTTCTGCCACCCTAAATGAATGCTTTTGGTGATCATATCAACTATAATTATTTGCAAATAAACTGTATTTACAGATAATACTCAGCCTCAATAGATATGTCTGAGAGACAGGATGGTACTTTGCTTAAAGGGGTACTCCACTGCCCCAGCGTTTGGAACATTCTGTTCCAAAGGCAGGGTGCGGGCTGCACGGGTCGAGAAATCACAGCCATGCCCCCTCAATGCAAGTCTATGGGAGGGGGCATGGCATACATAGACTAGACCTTCCATAGACTTGCATTGAGGGGGCGAGGAGTCACGAGGGGTGTGGTCGTGGTGTCATGACCCCTGCAGACCCGGCCTTCAGAATAAAATGTTCAGAATGCTGTTCAGCAGCACACAGTCGCTGTGTACTACAGCCAAAATTGCACTCTCAATCTCACTACCTTACCTACAACAAAATGTTCAGAACGCTGGGGCATTAGAGTACCCCTTTAAACAGATAAGTGTCAAAACAAAGTAATCAAGAATGAGTTTTAGGACAGTATAAAAGCTAGTTACTGGAAACAACATACAGGCAGAAAACAAAAAGCATACAGGGCCTGATAGGTGCCAACTTATCAAAAATTCTGGATGGTCAAAACTTAAAAAGGTAGACAACCTAACTAGGAAAGCCCAAAATAACGTTAACAGAATTCTGCTGAATCGTGAGAATACCGTTACACAGTATATACTGTGTTGAGGGCTGGACTGCCTCCTACCTCCCATCCCTGACAGTCAACCAGAAGCCAAGCCCTGTTACCACGCCTGGCACCTGCACACAATTTATATGCACATCCCAGGAACAGGATTGGAAAACAGAGCTGTGCTTTCAGCTGACTGCATATCAGGAATGGGAGTGGGAGCGAGGAGGCGTTCCAGTCCAACATTTTAGGGTCTAGAAAATGCCTCTTTGGATCTATGCAACAGAGATTTTCTGGGTTATGGAAGCAGAGACATATATGGAAGGTACCATGTGTCTCCTTGTCTTTACAGCTATAAACAGTGTCAGCCATTTGGAATGTGAATTGAAGAACAGATTTCCTTTATTGTAGACTATTTTATAATGTGTCACTGATCAGGTTCCACTGATGCCAAGTAAAATAAAACTTTTACTGTAGATGTATTCACATCATCTCATTACCTTCATAGAAAGAGCTATTAAAGCCCCTTCGGTCGGCTTGCCCATTAAGGTGTTATTTCTGATTTCTGCGTCATTGCAAACACATCCTGCCTGTAAGGAAATAAAATATTAAAATATGCATACCTATAGTATATACTAAAAACTTTACATATTAGATTGACACTGCACGTAGAGCTGGCCACACAACCTGGCTAACCATCTAATGTGTATGGTCTTTTAAATCTTCCCCAATGGAAGAATTTTATTAAACTCTCCACATTACATATGGCCAGCAATGCATAACTAAGCTTCTATAATGTATCAGGAGGGATATTTTTCCTCTCAGCAGGTGTCTGGGGTAAAGAATAGGATGTTGATATCCAATTGCTGGAATAGTCTGCATGATCTGTGTGAATGTGATTGACAGTGCTGTAAGGAGATTAGCTCGACTCTGGAGCCTCAGGCTTTAGGCCTATAACCTCTAGTGCCAATAACATGGTGCTTTATATAGAAAAATAGGTTCTCCAGTATTAAATAAAGAATTTCATAAATCACAATGAAGACAGGGGAAAACCTTAGGGAATACCATTTCCTATATCATCAGATGTTCACAAAAGATCGCCATTACTTGCAGCGTTTACTTAACCTTGGTTGCACTGACTTAGAAGAGAATAATAGGCAGCACAAATACAAGTATTGACTCCACTAAATGTATATGGATGTACAGTTACTGCCTCCTGGACTGTTCACACATATTGACAGAAAGGTTACTCCTGTGATCCATGTGTTCAGCCTTAATGAATAAAAGCTGATGTAGAACAGGAACTGAAAAGCAATTGACCTAGTCTTCAGATACAGCAGATCTCCTCCTCCTCCCCCCTCCTCCCGTGTTTGCACAGGCAGAGATCAAACATAAAAAATACATTCACTATACGGAAGGCCATAGTGTTAAATGTTTTACAAGATGCAGTGTAGTATAAATAGTTCTATATAACGGATGAGGGTCAGACCTGTGCCCGAGTATTAATGAGCCTGCCAACATTGCACAGGACACAAGTAACACTTACTTCCACCACTCTGCTTATTGATAAGTTGCAGAAGCCATGAATAATGTCGCCATCGACTGTCACTTCACCAAAACGATTATAGCCAACACCAGAAACCTAGATTAAGGAATGAGATAGCAAGGCTATTGAACTGTGTACACAGTAGATTTGAAGCAGTCCTGAACAGAAATGCAATCACAGAATTGGATGTTGCTTTACACCCTGCAATCCTGGTCTTCCATGGCCACTTATGGCACCAACATTTATTCCAGAACTACAAGACACCACATTAGACTTAATGGTTAAAGAGACCTTTTATAAGGGTACTAGCTGAGTACCCGGCATTGCCCGCTTTTTCTTTCCTGATCCTTGTTGTGGGGGAAAATCAACAGAGGAAGCTTTTGACTTCATATCCTGTCCTCATATATTGTTGTATATAGGGGAAAAAAGTGGAGGTGGCGCCGGGTGCGGTGTAGGTCTCTTAGCCGGTGTAGATAGGTACCCGGGTAGGTGGTAGCGTATCCTTTGCCGGTGATGGCAGCTTGGTATGCAGGCCTGCAGCGTGTGGACAGAGCCCAGGGGTGAGTTTGTATGGAGAATGCAGAAATATAGGAAAAAAGCTGCGATGGCGCTCCCAAGGAAGTAACCCGAAGTCGTGGGTATTGGTATGAATAAATAAATAAATACATAATTTTTTACAGCATAAAGAAATCAGAGAAAATAAATGGATAAAGCAAGGGGACACCGAGGACAAGCGGGGCTCTGGGCACCGAGAAGAAGCGGGGCTCGTGTCCATTTAAAGTGTTATATAACCTTCCTCCTTATTCCTAATAGATCTATATCTGAGCAGATCTTTATTTCAAGAGAATCAACTGCAGACAGAGATGGTGGAGAGCAGCAAGCAGATGTTTCATCTCAGTGAAGGTGAGCATCAGAAATTTTTACAACAGAAAAAACTAAAAAGCTGGTTTATAAAAAAAAAAAGTATGCAATAGGAAACCCTGATTCCAAATTCTCTCTAAATGTTGCTAGTTTTGAATCTTTTACAACCTGACTGATCTTGGGTTACAATTATTTTTTGTACAGTTGTATTACCTGGCTTTCAAACTTTGTAAACTTTTATATATTTAACTTTTTTACACTTCTTTAAGGCAAAAAGAAAGCTGTGGCATGTGACAGGTTCAAATACACAGAATATGACAGCAACATACCTCTGCGTGAATTCCATCTGAAGTAAATATGTGTGTCACAGTCATCTCATTTTTGGTTAGTGTCCCAGTTTTATCAGAACAGATAACATTACAGCAGCCTGCGAACATAAAAGGATGTAAGGCATGTCTCAGCATCTCCTAGCACATCAAGAAAGGGTATACTGAATATTGTAACTCTGAACATAGATTAGCATAATAGGTTTACTTTGCAGTATATTAACCCCTTAAAGGCCAGGCCAATTTTCACTTTGGCACTTTCGTTTTTTCCTCCTCCCCTTCTAAAAATCATAACACTCAATTTTGCACCTACAGACCCATATAAGGGCCTGTATGTGTACTTTGTAATGACATCAATACTTTATTAACAAAATCTATGGCAAAACCAAAGAAAATATGGTTGTAACTTTTGGGGGCTTCTGTTTCTACACAGTGCAATTTTCAGTAGGTCCATATGGTCACAAGGATACCCAATTTATGTAGGTTTTATTTTATTTTACTAGTTAAAAAAAATTATAACTACATGCACCAAAATTAGTATGTGTAAAATACTGATACCCCTAAAACCTTAAAAATTTTTCCTCATACGGGGATGTATTAGGTCTCATTTTCTGCGCCGTGATCTGTCGTTTTTATCGGTATAATTTTTATTTTGATGGGACTTTTCGATCTTTTTTTTTTGTATGTGAAGTGATCAAAAATGCAGTTTTGGACTTTGGTGTTTTATGTGTACGCCATCGACTGTGCAGTTTAACTAACCTTTTATTTTAGTAGTTCGGACATTTACGCACGCAGCGGTATCACATATGATTATAGTTTTTATGATTTTTTTTTTTAAATGGGAAAGGGGGTGATTCAAACTTATTAGGGGAAGGGCTTATTCACATTTATTAACTTTAAAGCGTACCCGTCAGATCCACCAAAAATAGTATTTTTTTTATATATCACTCAGTACCAAATCCTGACCATGTACATCTGATTTTTTATGTGTCTAGCACCTTTATTTATTTTTTATTACACTTAATTTAGCTCACTAGTCTGAATTCCTCTCAGAGGGAGAGGGCGTGGCCTCACTGTGCAGGTCTCCGCCCCCCCACAACTCCCAGCTTGTCCTCACTGACAGTAGCGGGACACAAACTGACAGTGGGAGGATTTTTCCTCCAGGTATGAGCCCCGCACTCACAGCTGTCAATCAAGGAAGTGTCTCCATGACGCATGGACACAGCAGGACTGTTATGTGTCCAAGCTGGGGGGGGGGGGGGGTGGGGGGGGGAAGAGAGTTGCTTGACTGGCTTTTTCAGTTTGAAATACTGAAAATTTTCTAATGAAAGCAATTGCATGGTTTTGCATGCTTTACAACATATCGAAAGTTTTTGTATCTGACAGTGCCCATTTAATTTTAATTCTCTTTTTACTTACATTTTTTCAGCTTTTATTTACACCCATAGGGGGCTAAACTATGCAATCTTTAGATTGCATACACTGATCACTGATACACTGATGTTGCTCCAAAGAACAGCATTGATCAGTGTTATCAGTGCTCTGCTGCTCCAGCCTGCAAAGCCTGGCTGTGGACATCAGAGCACCAATCGGACAGTGAGGAGGCACGTAAGGGCTCTGCCACTGTCCTCAGCTGATCAGGACATCGCAATTTCACCATGATAATCCCGATCAGCTCTGCTGATATGCATTCCCCCCCCCCCCCCCCCATTTCAGATGCCACGATCAACTTTGATTCTAAAGAGTCTAAAGAGTTAATTCCAGGCATGAGCCCAATCACCCCTGGGTCCTGGCTGCTGATAGCAGTATGAAGCATGTTCAGCTCTTAATCTTGCTTCAAACAGTGGTAACGGGATCAGGACATACAGGTGTGCCCTGCATCCTTAAAAGGGGTATTCCATGAAAAAAAAAATTCATATCAACTGGCTCCAGAAAGTTAAACAGATTTGTAAATTTCTTCTACTAAAAAAATCTGTTTAACTTTCTAGAGCCAGTTGATATGAAAAAAAAAAAAAAATAACTAAAGTAGCATCTGCTTTTATTATCCAATCCATTAGGATCAACACCTGATTTTGCCTTCAAAGCAGCAGCAAAACCTGCATCCTGCTTTCTCAGCAAAGAGAAAAAATAAAAATAAACACACACACAAACCTCAACCAAGTAACAACTAAACAGCTTATTTGCTTATGTCTTATTAATATGTCTTCAAATTATCCTAGTCTATCATCTATACAAACATTCCCTATTATACATGTTTGCCAGTAGTTTAGTACTTAAGCTCTAAAATAAAAAGCAATGAGGTGGCTAAAGTAATACGTTCAGAAAGAAAAAGTGAACTGTAGATTGGATAATGACTTCATCTTTTTAGGTGTCTGAAATACAATGGATCCGCTCAGTAGCACAATGGTATAATTACATGTCGCCGACTGATATAAGATCAGCTGTGCTAGATAAAAAGACCATTACACCTAGACAAGTTTACATAAAGGCGCTGGCTTCTTTTCTAATGCACCATCAAGCCTCTTAACTATCTGTTTGCAGACAACATGCCAAAGTGCTTACATTTCCAACCATCAAAGTTTTGCAAAGCAGCAACCACTGGGTAGTAAGGGCTCCAAATGGTAAATATAGTATAGGAGCTTATTGTAACACACAATTTGTATACAATCTCAAAGCCATTTGGCACATAGCAGCTATTCAATGACAAATAAATCATACAATATAATGTGCAATTCTACAGCTTGTATAGGGGGAAGCTCCAAATGTTGTCATAATGCTCTACAGGCTGTAAACAGTTCTGGACCTGACAAGTCCTGTCCAGTTAACCATTCCAAACTAAGAGTTATAGATTCCCACTAGAGAGTTAAAAATGGTTATAAAAATGGTTATTTTTAACCATAATAATTATATTATAGACACAGAGGTATAAAACAAAAGGCAACCACTACACTCTGGTGCAACAAAACCTTCTGTATATTTCAGGACATCTTGCCTCACTAGTTGGGACAGCTTTAAAGGGGTACCCTGCCCCAACACATTCAAAGGATAGGGGACATCCAAAAGGATAGGGGATAAGATGTCTGATCGCGAGGGGCCCGCCACTGTAACCCCCCACGAACTCCTTGCAGCACCCAACATTCGTTTAGAACGCAGACTGTGGCACCAGATGCGCGTGGCGTCACGCTCACGACCCCTCAATGAAAGATTATGGGAGGGGGCGTAACAGCCATCATGCCCCCTCCCATAGACTTGCATTGAGAGGGCGTGATGTCATGAGGGTGCGTGGCTGTGACCTCAGCACAATGCACCGGATGACTGCGGTGCAGCAGAAGAGATCACGTGGGGTCCCAGCAATTAGACATCTTATCTACTATCCTTTGGATAGGGGATAAGATGTCTAGGGATGGAGTACCCATTTAACCCAAATTTAACCCCTTAAGGACATAGCGTTTTTCCCCACTTTCGTTTTTTCCTCCTGACCTTTCAAATATCATAACTCAATTTTGCACCTAAAAATCCATATGATGGCTTATTTTTTGCACCACAAATTCTACTTTGTAATGACATCAGTCACTTTACCCAAAAATCTACGTAAAAAATAATTGTACAACAAAAAGGAAGAAAAAAATGCCATTTTGTAACTTTAGGGGGCTTCTGTTTTGTACTCCGTACATTATTATTTGGTAAAAATGACACCTTATCTTTATTCTGTAGGTCCATACGATTAAATTGTTACCCTACTTATATAGGTTTGATTTTGTCGTACTTCTGGAAAAAAAATCATAACTACATGCAGGAAAATGTATATGTTTAAAATGGTCATCTTCTGACCCCTATAACTTTTTATTTTTCCGCGTACGGGGCGGTATGAGGGCTAATTTTTAGCGCTGTGATCTGAAGTTTTATCGGTACCATTTTTGTTTTGATCAGACTTTTTGATCGCTTTAAATTTTTTTTTATGTTCTAAAAAGTTACCAAAAATATTCTATTTTGCACTTTTTGCGCATACGCCATTGATTGTGCAGTTTAATGATAGATTTTTATATTAAAGAAGGTTAAATAGATTTGTAAATTACTTCTATTCAAAAATAGTTATCCTTCCAGTACTTAACTGCTGAATAATACAGAACTTCCTGTGGATCATACAACAGCTGATAAGTACTGGAAAGATTAAGATTTTTAAATAGAAGTAATTTACTAATCTGTAACTTTCTGCCACCAGTTTTCCACCGAAGTTTCCCTTTCACCCCTTAACGACCAAGGACGTACAGGTACGTCCTTGGTCCTGCTCCCGTGATATAACGCGGAGTTACACAGTAACCCCGCATCATATCACGGCGGGCCTGGCGTCATAGTGAAGCCGGGACCCGCCGCTAATAGCGCGCGGCGTCGCGCGCTATTAACCCTTTAGCCGCACGCTCAGAGCGGAGCCGCGCAGCTAAAAGTGAAAGTAAAAGCTGCCGGTTAACTCAGTGGGCTGTTCGGGATAGCCGCGGCGAAATCGCGGCATCCCGAACAGCTTACAGGACAGCCGGAGGGCCCCTACCTGCCTCCTCGCTGTCCGATCGCCGAATGACTGCTCAGTGCCTGAGATCCAGGCATGAGCAGTCAAGCGTCAGAATAATCGATCACTGGTTTTCCTATGAGAAACCAGTGATCAATGATAAAGATCAGTATGTGCAGTGTTATAGGTCCCTATGGGAGGTATAACACTGCAAAAAAAATAAAAAAAGTGGAAAAAAAAAAAAAGTGAATGAATATCATTTAAAAAAAAAATTAGGATCAATAAGTCCTATCAATGCAATTGGTACCGTTAAAACTTCAGATCACAGCGCAAAAAATGAGCCCTCATACCGCCCCATACACGGAAAAATAAAAAAGTTATAGGGGTCAGAAGATGACAATTTTAAACTTATTAATTTTCCTGCATGTAGTTATGATTTTTTCCAGAAGTCCGACAAAATCAAACCTATATAAGTAGGGTATCAATTTAATTGTATGGACCTACAGAATAAAGATAACGTGTCATTTTTACCGAAAAATGTACTGCGTAGAAACGGAAGCCCCCAAAAGTTACAAAACAGCGGGGTTTTTTCAATTTTGTCGCACAATGATATATTTTTTCCGTTTCACCGTAGATTTTTGGGCAAAATGACTGATGTCATTACAAAGTAGAATTGGTGGCGCAGAAAATAAGCAATCATATGGATTTTTAGGTGCAAAATTGAAAGAGTTATGATTTTTTAAAGGCAAGGAGCAAAAAACGAAAATGCAAAAACTGAAAAACCCCTAGTCCTTAAGGGGTTAAAGGACATCACCCATTTTGACCTTAAGGACACAGCCAGTTTTTGCAAATCTGACCACCTCGGGATGCTTTTACTTATTAGATTTAGAGAAAGTTTTTTCAAGATATATTCTACTTTAATATAGTGCTAATTTTTCATCGATACTTGCATCATTTCTTGGTGAAAAACTCCAAGATTTCATGAAAATTTTGAAAATTTAGTATTTTTCTAACTTTGAAACTCTCGGCTTGTAAGGAAAATGGACATTGCAAATAAATGATATATTGATTCACAAATACAATATGGGGGGGGGGGGGAATTATCAACGTTTTCTATTTTCCAGTTCAATATAGACCAACCTACATAGCGTAAGGTTGGTCTATTGTATGCCTAATTTATCAAAAGTCTCACGGCTGTTGATAAATTCTGACTTCGGGATCTACGGTTTAGGTCTAACATTTCTCTGTACTTTTGCCCGATGCAAATTTTCGTTGAAAAGTCGCTATTGATAAATTCAGCACCAATGCATTTTTTCCCTCTAAAATAGCCTAGAATGCATCATGTCTGGGCATGCTGGGAGTTGCAGTTTTGCTAATTGTAAAGGGGAAGCACTTCCCCGCCACATCATCGCTGCCAGACCTCCGGACACCCGCCGCACACCTCCCAATCCCGCCAATCACATGCACACTCGATTGCTGATCGGGTTAATCAGATGGGGTCCCGGGGTGTCAAGCGGGAGTGGTCTCCTACCGGACACCCCAGGACTTTAGCTAATTAACCCGATCAGCGCCGTGGGAGCGCATATTTAATGAACGCCGTGTATATATGGCGGAATGCGCAAAGGTATCAAGTCATCCGTCATTATATATATTCTATAAATATATATATATATATATATATATATACACACACACATTTATACATACATATATATATATACATACATATATACACACACACACACACACACACACACACACACGACGTTCTGCGGGAAGGGGTTAAAGTGTACCTGTCGTTTTAATAAATTTTAGACATGTCCTAGAGCCATGTGAAAATGTTTTGATTGGTAAAACAAGCAGGGAGAGAAGTGTGTGGCTGAGCTCCCTGCTCACTGTCTACAGGAACAAAACAATCTCATAGATTTGCATTACGAGTTATGCGATACAGAGCCTGAGAGAACACACAGACCCAGAGCGATCAAAACGTTTCATATATCTACCACATAAGTTTTTTTTTTTGTTTTGTTTTTTAAATGATGGTGCCAATTTAAGCACATTTTTAAGGGAATTGACTGGATTGGATTAAATAAAACTACACATTTGCACATGGGAATGAATGCATGTGCAGCAAGTTCCATACAGAGGAGATTGATAGACAAGTCTATTTGTAGACCCATCCATCTGAGGCCATGTTTAGGAAGGCACTGCCATACGGTCTGTGGCACTTCCCAATGTAAGAGATCGGCATAGACTGATTTCCCCCTCGTTAGATAAAAGAAAACTAAGGCGCTTTGAAAAAGGACTTCAATCTTGAACATCTAGCCCAGTCCCATGTTAACTGGCTTTATTAGTAAATCACTATATATGTCCACGGGATAAGGGAAGAGTATTTAAGTCAGTGGGTGTCAGACTGCTGGGTCCCCCACTAATTACATGGGTCTCATGTCTCCCAAGTTGAATGAAGCGGAAGTCAGACATGTGCACTGCCTATCCATTTAATAAATATAGTTGTCATTAGCTGGTACTCAGCAGTAGGACCCCCATCAATCAGGAGGTCTTTAGCTTTAGGTCCAGTAAGGAACAGGTTGAATATAAGCACCTTATTTTGCATTGGATTGTATTTTCTACACCATACTATATTTAGTGTCTTTCTAGGGGTCCTATAGCTTAGTTTAATGTAGTGTAGCACCCCACTATGTATTTGCTTGGTGCCTGTAATCAGGGATGTGGAAATCCTAACGCCCGACGCCCGGGACAAGTAGTTTTGGGTGCCGGGCAGGTGAATTGTTTATAGATTTAGCCCTGTATCGGGCGAGCAGGGACAGACAGACTTCCCCCTTATTTTTCTTTAATGTCGGTGTGAGGCGCAGGAGCCGATGGAAGTCTACACCTCACACCGGAGCTCAGAGTGTATGGAGGGGGCGGCAGCCTCCAGCTGACTGCAGAGCCCCCTTATCTCTCCTCCCGGAGGATGGACGGAGCTCAGAAGACACAGCAGGGTGAGAGAATGGACGAGCACAGCTCCGTACACAGCTCCATCCCCCACACACAGCTCTATCCCTCCCCCTCCCCCTGCTCTGTCTCCACAGGACCTAATCCACCACGGGGAGGTTGCTAGTTTGCACGAGGAAAACACAGAGCAGGGGGGAGGACGGAAATCTCACCTCACACCGGCCGGGACTACAGCTCTGATGTCCACTCATGGCGGCTCAGGTGAGGAGACCGAGAATACAGACGGCAGCGGCAGGAAGGGTGGTTGTATATGTATGGTGTGAGTGTATGTGTGATGTGTATGTAATGTATGATTTGGGGGGGGGGGCAGCGGCAGGTGTATGTATGATGTGTGCATATGTATGGTGTATATCAGTGTTTCCCAACCAGGGTGCCTCCCGCTGTTGCAAAACTACAACTCCCAGCATGCCCTGGGCATGCTGGGAGTTGTAGTTTTGCAACAGCTGGAGGCACCCTGGTTGGGAAACACTGGTGTATATGTATGGTGTGAGTGTATGTGTGATGTGTGTATGATGTCTGTGTGATGTGTATGTAATGTATGATGTGTGTATGATGTCTGTGTGATGTGTATGTAATGTATGATGTGTGTATAATGTCTGTGTGTGATGTGTATGTAATGTATAATGTGTGTATGATGTCTCTGTGTGTGATGTGTATGTAATGTATAATGTGTGTATGATGTGTATGTAATGTATAATGTGTGTATGATGTCTGTGTGTGATGTGTATGTAATGTATAATGTCTGTGTGTGATGTGTATGTAATGTATAATGTGTGTATGATGTGTATGTAATGTATAATGTGTGTATGATGTCTGTGTGTGATGTGTATGTAATGTATAATGTGTGTATGATGTCTGTGTGATGTGTATGTAATGTATGATGTGTGTACGATGTCTGTGTGTGATGTGTATGTAATGTATAATGTGTGTGTAATGTATAATGTGTGTATGATGTCTGTCTGTGTGATGTGTATGTAATGTATGATGTCTGTGTGTGATGTGTATGTAATGTATAATGTGTGTATGATGTCTGTGTGATGTGTATGTAATGTATGATGTGTGTACGATGTCTGTGTGTGATGTGTATGTAATGGATAATGTGTGTATGATGTCTGTATGATGTCTGTATGTGTGATGTGTATGTAATGTATAATGTGTGCATGATGTCTGTCTATGTGTGATGTGTATGTAATGTATGAAGTGTGTATGATGTCTGTCTGTGTGTATGTAATGTAGGATGTGTGTATGATGTTTCTCTGTGTGTGATGTGTATGTATTGTATGAAGTCTGTGTGTGATCTGTATGTAATGTATAATGTGTGTATAATGTCTAAGTGTGATGTGTATGTAATGTATGATGTGTGTATGATGTCTAAGTGTGATGTGTGTGTGTATGTGATGTATGATGTGGGGGGCAGCGGTGGGTGTATGTATGATGTGTGCATATGTATGGTGTATATGTATGGTGTGAGTGTATGTGTGATGTGTGTATGATGTCTGTCTGTCTGTGTGTGATATGTATGCAATGTATAATGTGTGTATGATGTCTAAGTGTGATGTGTGTATGTATGTGATGTATGATGTGGGGGGCAGCGGCGGGTGTAAGTATGATGTGTGTATATGTATGGTGTGAGTATGTGTGTACGTAATGTATGATGTGGGGGGGGGGGCAGTGGTGGGGTGTGTGTGTATGATATGGGGGCAGTGGCTGGTGCATGTATGATATGTGTATGTATGATATATGAATGCCCGAACCAAAACTACAACTCCCAGCATGTTGCACCATAACCTAAACTGTAGAACTATAAAGTGTAACATGCTGGGAGTTGTAGTTTTGGTTCGGGTCAGCTGCAGAGCCATAGGCTGCATCAGGGCATGCTGGGTGTTGTAGTTACTAACTGCAATTCCCAGTATTCCTTGACACATCCTATGGCTCTGCAGCTGACACAAACCAAAACTACAACTCCCAGCATGTCCTACACTAACCTTAACTGTACTACTATACAGTGCAACATGCTGCAACACCCACACAACCATAGGCTGTATCAGGGCATGCTGGGTGTTGTAGTTATCTAGTAACTAAATGCAACTTCCAGCATTTTCTGACACAAAATGCAGCTCAAACTGGAGAAGAAGAACCCCCCTTCCCCCCCCCCCCCCCCCCCCCCAGTAACACATAAGTCCCTATGAAGACTGAAAAATAGTGATTAAAATATTGTAAAAAGTGCGTATACATGTGAATAAGCCCCTTCCCTAATAAAAGTTTCCAATTTTCTTTAAATAAAAATAATGTACAAAAATAAACATAAGTGGTATCGCTGCATGTGGAAATGTCCAGACTGTTAAAATATAATGTTAATTAAACCGTACGGTGAACGGTGTAAATGTAAATAATTGTCCAGAATTGCTCATTTTTGGTCACTTCATATTAGAAATTTTTTATAAGGTGATCAAAAAGTTATATCTAGACTTTTCTGGGCTTGTCTGGGGTGTAAGAGGAGCTACAGCTCTCACCCGCTAATAGCCTGGCATACTGCGATCACCTATTAACCCATTAGATCACCGCTGTCAGCAGTGTCTAAAGGATCTTATATCCATCCCTGGTGGTCTAGTGGGGGGGGGGGGGGGGATCAGACTATTTTGGTTGAAATTATTTCATCTGCCAGGACAAGTGGATTTTCTTGAGGGACAAGTAGATTGTGTTCAGCTTTAGTCCCTTGGACAAGTAGTTTTTTTTTTATTTCCACACCCCTGCTGTAATACTAGTTTGAAAATCCCTACATTTCTTTTTATTCTTTTTTAATATGTACCGTATCTAATACAGTATATGCCACGTTATCTGTACTAGACAAATGTCTGTTATTAGTTAATATTGTGCTCCTAAATGCACTGCTTGTGGAATAATATACTCTGTTTTTAATTTGTTTTATTGAACCGAACAGCTCAAAGAGACTTCATATCTGGTTATTGGTAAAAAAGAACAGACTCTTCAGTAATGCTGCACATCCACCTTCATTTTCATCCTCATTGAAGATTTCATACATTGCCTAAAGGGACTAGTAAGGTAGAACATTCTACAGGAATTTAATTTGGGATTCATACCGAGGGTTTCCACGATGGGTAATTTCTTTACAATAGCTCTTTTCTTCACCATTCTCATCACGCCAAGTGCCAGTGTTACAGTTACAACAATAGGAAGACCTTCAGGGATAGCTGCCACGGCAAGACTGAAAATAAGAAATGTTAAAAGGTAAGATTGAATCATTGCCCTGCTCCACCATTCCACAGTTTATAAGAAAGGCAGCTAAAGACATTATTATTTTGATAAAAATGTATGAGCAGTCGGAATACGCAGATAAGTTACATGGTGTAACACATTACATTTACTTTACTCCAGCCATCTCCCATGAAGATTAAATGGAAGATCATTTCAGATAGTTTTACTATTATGAGAGTCTAAAGCAAGACGGTGCTGGCGAGAGACCAAAAAACTGGGTTTAGGCTGCTCGTACATGCGGTTCCCAGAAGTACTTGAAACAATAGTAAGTCCAGGTGCAGCAAGGTCATAAGCAGTAAATCACAAGTTGAAACAATAGTAGGTCCTGATGCAGCGCAGCAGTTAGCAGTAAAGGACAGTGCTTACAATGTACTGCTATCACTACAGGTACGAGCAGCCTTAATGGTCACTATAGTATTAAACAGTGTCCCTTCTTTCATAGCCAATGTGATTCCTGACATATTTGTAAATCGCTCAATTTAAAATTTGACTCTAACCCCTCAAACAACAGCTTTATAGTCTAAGCCACTAGGCTCCTTACTTGCTGCAATCTGCTGTCCACTACAAGCTGAGGCTGTTTGTCCAGCTCTCTTGTCTTAATACCAGTGCTGTCTGCTGAATGTAATCTTTCTCCCTTTAGCTTGTCATCCCAACCAGCAACAACTCTGTCCTTACTGTAACCTCTTCCTTACTTTGTTGCTGCCGTTTCTGTCATTTCTGCTCATTTAACCCCTTGCAAAACCAGTGCTTCACATGTGATCTCTCAAAAACAGCAGTGACAGCAATAAAATCACTTTGTCACGAATCTGAGGGGGTTACGCTAACATAACCGTGCAGATTAATAAGCCACTGAAACAACAGGTAAAAAAAGATCAGGACCACATCCTTTCCTGGCCAACATCAGATGGAAAGCTCATGGTAGTGATGTGCTGGAAGCAGGTGGACTTGAAAGATCTTAGTGAGAGTCAGAGTGTTGAGAGCAAGGACCTTATTAAGGGTATTATTGGCTTTTGTCAGTTATTGTGAAATAAGTTAGGTAGCGCCTTATGTGTAGGCTAGGCTGTTTTCATATGTGCAATCATTAAAATCTGAGTGCAAATGTTATATTGGTTTCCATACTATTTGGAACACCTCTGTAATGGCCATGGGGCACACCATTTAGTGTATAAAAATGTAGTCCACCTTTACAATAGAATTTCTATCAGGGCCATAAGGCCTGGACCCTCCTAGAGTTTAGATGAACCAGGTGCCATTTACTTGAACAATGGGGGTCCAGGTTTTGTTACTGTAATACATATGTGCAACACGGTTTCTACGAAACACTTACCTTACACCAATAGTGAACATGTCAAGTATGTGTTTCCCTTGTAACCACCCCACCAGCATGATGATACCTAGATAAATCATGTGCAAAGAAAACACATTGCTTAGTTAGCACCACAGAAACAAAAGTATATTTAGAAATAGAACAGACATTAACACGAAACCCTGATGCTATAGGAAAATATATTTTAAAAGAAATATGCAGTGTTTATTTAGTATTGATGAGCGGGATAGCAAATGAAAGGCAGCTAAAACAGAGCCAGAAACACTTCCCAAGAGATCATTTACTGCTGTAATAGCCGAGTGACTGTAACTGTGAATAAAAGATGATCAATACTTCACACCGGAAGGGAGAGATGCTCACCTATAATACCAAATGAGTACAAGGAGAGCTGCTTTCCCAAAATATCCATGCTTTTTTGAAGTGGTGTTTTAGGTGCCTAGAAAGAAAGTAAAGGGGAAGAGTAGATGTAAAAATTAGTTATTCAACACAACAGATTGAGGCATAAAACATCATGACCTGTGGGTGCATTTGTAAAATGCCATCTGGTAAAGCAAGAACATGCAACTTGTGGCTCATTCCATCTCTAAGGGAAAGGAGAAGGAAAAAAGGCCTAATGCTTGTATGACAAGCATCATATCATATCAAAAGCACCCATACCCCAAGGCAACAGCCCCGACTTGGGGAAAATCCAGCCCTTTTAAAAACGTTATACATATATGTTACTGGAAACTGCTACAATAGAACATGTCCAATAACTCACCTCTTCAGCTTGCATCATCTTAAAAACTTCTCCAAATTCAGAGTTTTCACCAGTTCCAATGACAATACCCTGTAAACAAGATGTATCATCTCTTTACCAGAATACACTTCTGCAGGAATCTACAGACATCTATAAATAATATTAAGTAAAACAAGACACACAGGTTTACTGTACTCCTGAACATGTAAGAGAGTTATCCGGGTGGTTCATTTTCATATGTAGGATAATAGGATTGAAAAAAAAATGTGAACTGTACATTATAAGAGACTGTTCTAAAAATCCAGAGTATTACCCTAAATCATTTAGCATTTCACTCACTGGTAAAATGTGTTCGTACGGAGCCACTGCCCCATTTAAAGACATTGGAGGCTATGACCTGTATTGCACAATTTCAGGCTCCATTGTCTTGTAGTCTAAAATTCAGTATATAAAATTAGTAATGGGGAAAGTCATCCATCAGTGAATGTCACCCACCTATACAATGGAAAAAAAAATAATTCCATAGCATTGTATTTTAAATTGATTTTGAGTCATCCGAGTATATTTTTGCTGTGTTCAGTTATTTAGTTTAAATTGCAATCTGCTGCATCAAATATGCTCAGGATACTGTATGTGTGAATACACCCTTAGGGCTCGTTCACACAATCGGAAATTTTTTCAAACTCCGCTGGCGAAAATCTGCTGCGGGCAGCACACAGAGACCCCGCCCCTTTTCAAACTCGTAGCAGGAGATTCGCTGCCAGTTTGAAAAGAAATCCACTCGTGGGAACGAGCCCTTAGCGTGCATTCACACACAGGATCCGCTGTAGATTGGATGTTGAAAAAATCCACAGTATTAGAACTGCAATTGCAACTTTACAAGGCAATTCTCATGTTCTATTGACTGCCTTGAAAAGTCCACAACATCTGATTTTACAACTGCGCAATTGTGTATCCAGCATGTGTGAATACACACTACACTGTTACTCAGTTATCCAACACGTTTTAGTAAGTAAAATGGGAAATCTTTAACAAAGAGCCCCCTACCCCTCATCCACCCCTTTTGGTATGGGTGAGTACGATAAGTCCACTGTATGGAAATGACCAGTCAGTCAAACACATGTAGAATTGCTTACTATTGCGTGGATTAAATTCAGTATGCAGGACAAACTTAATTCATATTAAGCAGCTTTCCATACTAAGTAAATCAGTTAGGATTTATTAATACACTTATTCTGCAAGTGAAAGGTGACAAAGCTCTAAAATTCATAGCTAATTCGACTACTGGCACCTGCAGCCCCACAAAGGAGAGAACTCTTAGAATTAGAAGATAGTGAGCCAGGATTTCCTAACCACTATACATTACAGAAGGTAACAGGGTCAACAGGCAACTCTGTACAATTCAGTAGGTTACAGGCTTCAAAGAAATTTAAATGCAAATAGCTCCTCAGAAACAATCTCAAGAACACAAAACTGAAAAGAATGGTATTTTTAGGCCCATTAACATTTAGTCTTCATAACTGTCCAGACCGTAAGGGATTTAGGCTTTGTTTGGTAAATGTGTTGCAGATTCAATGCTATTCAACAGGAATAATGGCGCAGCATGCAGGACGGTTGTTTCAGCTTGTTCCAGTCTGCACTGTTTTTGGGGGGGGAAGCATCCCTTCCTCAAGCTTGGGGAAAGGGACCTCTCCAACCGAAACATTGCATGCTGGATCATGTAACAAATGAAAGCTTCTGCACAGTGCTTGAAATATGTATTTAAACATGAGAATAAAGCATTATTTAAATAAAGCCAGGTGGTCTTGAAAAGATCCTGATGTAACCCCATGGATCTCACGAGTCGTTGGGACTTCATGCAACGTGAAATTATAATGAAACAGCTACTGGCAGGTTCTTATGCAGGATCTAGAGATGAGCGAAGTTACAGTACTTCTAGAGATGAGCGAAGTTACGGCTGGGTGGGCTGGAAAAGGTGGATACAGTCCTAGGAGAGAGTCTCCAGCCCACCGGAGCACCTGAAAGCTGAACTCAGGCTTAAGTCAGCAACTGCCGAGCCGAGAAGCTCGTGCAGAATCGAAGTACTGTAACTTCGCTCATCTCTAGCAGGATCTGCACCATTCTCTCTACAGATTCCTTACTTTTCAATGTCAACTCTCTTTTACTCAATAATTCTAATAACCCCATGTTTAAGGGTATGGATATGCATTGTGAATTTGGAGATTACTATTACAAGTGAAGTTTCTGACTGTAGAGCTATGAATGCTCAAAGCAAAAATGTTGATTTTTAACCTCTGAAAATATCTAGGCATTTTAGGAACACAGGGGGAGATTTATCAAGACCTGTGCGAGGAAAAGTTGACTTGTTGTCTGTACCAACCAATCTGATTGACGATAGAGATATATATTTCTGCTCACCCCCAGGTTGGTGCACGGACCAGACATGGACTGCGTCCCATAAATAAAAGAATAGCTGTCCAGCGCCAAACTCTAAGAAGGAACTTTATTTAGATTGCCATAGGAAATATCAAACTGACTCACGTCACGTCATCTGATTCCGTTTGATGTCTCCTATGGCAATCTATATAAAGTTCCTTCTTAGAGTTTGGTGCTGGACAGCTATTCTTTTGGATGTTGCTCATGCTACTGTGAGCAGCCTGCATTGCTTAATGTGCTACCATGGCCTGCAGCATCTCTGGACTCGTCTCCCATCAAGCACATCTGGGACATCAATGGTCGGCAACTGCTAAGTGAGCTGACAGCAGCGGACCCTGATGATTTGTGTGCTAAGTACATTTAGCATGGCAGAACATTCCTTAGACAACCATAATAACCTCACTGATGGCATGCCAAGACATGTAAGTATGTGTTTCAGTCTGTGGCACTCCTACTCGAAACTATAAAAAAGGAGATTCAAAATGGAGAGGTTTTGAAAATGTTGTATCTTATAAATCATTTCCATATGATTAATGTCTATGGATCCTGTGATCTTCATAATTCCACATTTTTTCCTTCTTGGTGTTGCGATTTTAAATGTTGAGGAATTCTATGCACATACACACAATGCAGGTGTGGGACTTTTGCTGGCAGCATGGTCACTTGTGCCTGTGGCTAGGCAGCTGACAGGTGTAATGTCTAAAAATGCTGACACCTGAAATTATCTGGGTACAGGCCTGCCAGGGCTGAGAGTAAACAAATACCCTTGGCTACAGCTACCAGCATTTAAAAGTTGTGTGTATATATTTTTTAGTTGTCTACATAAAAGCGAATGTGCATGTTTCTAACGTCTACCCCATACATTATTACACATCACCAGTTACTTCATATTAAGGTTGGGAAGTCTAACCACTTGAACCCTCACCAATCCCTGAAATAAAAGAGAATGTGGTTGTATTATCTGCAGAGCCCTGGTTTGGGAATAACTGTACTGGGGGAAAATATGAAGAGCCCACTGTGCTTTAGTAGCAATGCAGCCTCGTGTTCCAGTGATCTCACCCCAGCAAGAAGTAAAGGCACACACAAGGGATTTGTCATAAGATGGGATAACCTCAGCAATAGTACATATCAAGTATTTAAAAAGAGGAAAAGAATAGTCAGATAAATAAGTTTGCAATCCTGTTTACCTTTGCTTTGCCACATCTAACAAGTGTCCCCATGAAGGCGATGTTGCTTCTGGATGTGAGGTCTCCATTAGTGGCAGCTGGTTGAGGGGTTGTGGATTTGGAGCTTGGAGAAGTCTCTCCTGTTAAACTGGATTCATCCACAGATAGATCCATAGCCTTACAGAAGAAAAAGGATTGCAGTGATTTAAAAGGCATGCAAAAAAATATGTATTGTAATCACATTATATTTTGCTGGTAGTGGTTATGTACAGCAGTAACGGGATAGGATATATATATATATATATATACTGTGTATATGGGGACTTTCCCACTCCTATAAAACCCACATTGATAAACATTTAAAGCTTATATGTAAGGGATGCCTAATATACGAGAAGCAGCAAACTGGTTACTCAGCAGTGCACCAGTTAACAAAAGCAATCTCTCTTCTTTAGCGGACAGGGAAATTTATTTTCTTCCAGCATCCCCTGGGCTCCGTGCACTTGACAATTTGATAGATCGCGATGCAATGGGCTAGATTCACTTCCTCCATGTGCATTCTGATCAGCTTTGCAGGGTCATGTTAGATGGGTTTTCACCACACAACATTACAGCATTTCTAATGTTCTCTATTCGCTGTCAATTTATAAAGCGATGCCAAGTTTTCTCCTGACCTAAAGTGTAACTCATCCGGAGACACAAGGACATAATAATGCTCAGTTCAATCTGATTAAAAAGCCTCTCCAGACAGGACTTCAAATATTCTATGCAAGTCCGTACCTGAAAGGGATATTCACCTGCTATTTATTTCCCTAGATCAGCGTTTCCCAACCAGGGTGCCTCCAGGTGTTGCAAAACTACAACTCCTAGCATGCCTGGACAGCCAAAGGCTGTCCAGGCATGCTAGGAGTTGTAGTTTTGCAACATCTTGAGGTGCCCTGGTTGGGAAACCCTGCCCTAGATAATGCTGCTTGGATGCAATACAAGCTCAGTGCCATGAGGGCAGAGCTGTGATTGGTGACTACAGCATCTAAAGGAAATGGTCACAAGTCTACTGAGAAACCCTGGAGGGTAGATCCATGTAAAATTAGATTTGGTATCACTTTAAACTCCTACAACAAGGAAACGGAGCAGCTGGAGAGGGAAAGTGACCCACAGCATGTGAAGTTTGGTGCAGATTTTCTATGTACTAATTGTGGAAATATCTGAAATAATTTCATCATTACATTAACCCCTTTAGGACATGAGCCATAATTGTAGTAACTTGCGCACAGCACCATACATTTATAGTGCAGCTATGAAGCTTGCACTTTCTTCATAACTGCGCTGTAAATGTATGGCACTGTGCGCCAAGTAACTCACTACAGTGCCGTACATTATGAAGGCTAGTGGGTGAGTTACAGCTATTCTCAGAAGTCCTCTCCTAATAAAAATATACATCACTCCCTTTTTCCATTTTAAGGGTAAAATTAACCATTACGCATACATACACCGCATATTTCACTGTGCAAAACCTGCAGTGTATTCTCCTATGAGCAGACAGGCTTTCCTGCGGCAGCTCTGTATGTGCACTGAGGTTTGGAGGCGGTGCCAGCGTGTCAACATGACTAACTTGCAGGCCCGCCTCCAAACCTCACTGCGCACATAGGGCTGCCGCGGGGAGTGTGTGTCTGCTTCGAGAACATGCAGATTATTTCATAAAAAAATTTAAATTGGCCTTTTCCTCAAGGGGTTTAAAGTAGTACAATCATAAAAAAAAAAAAACGCATTTAAAGATTGGAAGTGTCATAATTATACAAAACCACAGAATAAAGTTTACATATCAGTTTTACCATAAAAGTGCACTGCGTAAAAACAACCCCCCCCCCCCCCCCCCCAAAAAAAATAAATAAATAAAAAAGTTAAAAAATTGAATGGGTCCTGCAACGGTTTTATGGATCTGCTATAGCCTATTATAAATAAATAAATAGGCATTAGGTGCTGGGAGTTTGACCTCTAGCAATGCAATACGGATGACCTATACTCCAGAGAGAGATGCCCCTAGACATCTTCTCCATAAGATCCAAAGGATAGGGGGATAAGATGTCTGATTGCAGGGGTCCCACTGCTGGGGACCCCCACGATCTCTCTGCTGAACCCGGCATTCGTTTAGAGCGGCGGGTGCAGCACAGGAGGCTTGTGACGTCATGGTCACACCCCGCTCACATCTTATCCCCTATCCAAAAGGACCCCCGCGATCTCTGCTGCAGCACCCGAGACATCCAGCACGGAGTGAAGTTCACGGGTCCTTTGGATAGGGGATAAGATGCCTAGGGGCGAAGTACCCCTCTAATAGGGAACATTGAGAGAAAAGTTATTAAAGGGGTTTTCCTAACATTTGAGTAAATACCTGTATCCACCATGAAATATTAATAGATGATAATGCTTACTTGTATTGTGCCATCCCCTATTGTTCCTAATGAATGTTGGTAGACAAGTTATTTTTGCTAGGATATATGTAAGTGAGCACGACTGGGTTAATGCACAAGCCATGAGCGACTATGATCCAAATTGTTGGTTTGTTGCTCATCTTTCTCTCTATTGTGGGCTGGAGATTTCCATTCCTTACAAAATGTATTAACCTCATTTCATGTAAAGCAAGCCCCTTTCAGCTCACAGGTTTAAAGCCGCAACTTCGCCAGCAAGCAGATGGTAGACCGCTAAGGCTTTTACCTTTCTTGCTTTGAAGCTTTTTTTGCAGATGAAATAGTTTTCTAAGACAATATTGTCACTGCTCTTTTCACTTGTCTCTCATTTCAGCAAATGCGTTCCTATTACACGGCTAGAATCAAAGCAAGAGCAAACCTGCACAGCATGAACTGCGGCCCTGTACAAGCATATGAGACAGCGGCAGAACCTTCTCAGTGAGGATCCATTACAGGAGGAAATGATTGAGAAGATTAAAGCATGAAGGGAAACCTCTAACACGGGACACACTTAGAGAGTCTAAACAACAGCAAAACCTGTGAGCTCCTGCTATGCCTAGAATGTGGTACATTTTCTGCCTCATTTGCCAGCAGTCCATCTATATAAAAGGGCAAGGCATTCCAGTAATGTGTAGAGAAATAAACCCCCCCATCTCTGCAGCTAAGGCAGTGCTCCTCCAATAAGAGTTACTCATTGTTCCCTTCATACAATACATTTTACTTTTTGTATTACTCCCTCCTCCTTGTGTAAATGGGCCTGTGTGTTTGTCACTTAGATATCACCCTATTACCAAACACTTGCAATTAACCTTTATTATTTATTGAGACAGCTGGCATGTTATGCGTCAGTGACGGGGAAAATGTAATAAGAGGTAAGGCTGTGTTCATACGGCCGTCTAGACCCGTCCCGTTCTTCTCTCGTCAAAAAAAAAAAAAAAAAAAGATAACGGATGCAAACAGATGTTATCCGTTTGTATCCATTTGGATCAGTCATTGTTCGGTTAATAAGCAGAGGAGGAGAAGGTAAAAGGAGGTGGCTAAGTGGAGGAGAGGAGGCATGTTGGGGAGGAGGTTTAAAGAAAAGGTGTATTCAGGGCCGGGGCTGCCACAAGGTAAACAAGACAGCTGCCTAGGGCAGGGCTGGCCAGCTCCCAGAGGCATATTAGTGGAGAGGATATGGTTTAAGGAAGAAGCATATAAATTTGGAATAGTATTATCAATTACAAACATATCTACATGAGGGCTACAATTTTTGGAAATTGGCTGCCAAGGGGCAAAAAAAAATAAAAATAAAAATTGCTAACCATTGCTCTAGAGGCTAATTCAGACTCATCAATTAACACCCCCTCCCCCAAAGGATCTCAAGTTTGCGTACAGTGTTACAGCGTTTGTGATACATTCTCTTTTCCAAGTTCATGAACCAGTTAACTCTGTTAATGAACTCCGCTACAGTCGGGAGGTTTCATCTACCTAAAGTTGAGCTACGAGTTTGCAGACCATGAAAAGCATTCTCAAGTGGTCAGCATACCCCAGAATGAATGTCTCAACTCCACACACCCTAGAGAGAATAGGTGGAGATTTCCCCCAAATAGCTTCCAGTCTAGTACAAGATTGCTTCAAATAATTGAGATCGGTTTTGGGTAGGTGACACCAGGAACAGTTTGAGTCCTTCCTAAGGCCAAAATGTGGGAGTTTGATATACACTGTGTAAAAGATACATCTGTGATAAGCAGTACACCTCACTAGGGGAGGAGGTGTTGAGGATGATTCCACAATGTTCCCCATGTCTATCCTCAATTGGAAAGGAAGAGAGATTCTATTTAGAGTCCTGAAGTACAGTTTTGCAGTTAGTGAAGTCTAAACACGAAAACTAACAAGTTTTGAAAGCATATTTATTCAACATGTACAATTTGCTATGGAGGAGAGAAATACCGCCTGGCGACAGCGCTTTAGTCACTGGAAGGAGATCATTTTCTGTGTAAAGAAAAGCCAACTAGAAGCACTCACCTCAAACAACCGCAAGTCTGCAGGAACTCTGTCTCCAACTGATAGACAAACTGTATCTCCAGGCACCAAATCCCTGGCGAGTGTGTGTTCCAGCCTTCCTTCTCGGATGCTTTACATTGATTAATAAAGGAAAATGAAATACATCACAATTATCTCATTTCTATTCTTAGAATGTTTCATCCAGTCTCTTTACCTTGGCATCTTTCTACTATATCTTTGTAGCTTTCTACGTGGCTATCTATGTAAACGTAAAAGAAGAACAGCATAACCCAGTAGTTTGAAAAATAATGTTGGTGGGGCACACAGAATCTGGAACCCTGGACTCACTGCTTAAAGGGGTACTCTGCTTAAAGAGGTACTCCACAGGAAAACTTTGTTCCCACTGGTGCCAGAGAGTTAAACAGATTTGTAAATTGCTTTTATTTAAAAATCTTAATCCTTCCAGTACTTAGCTGCTGTATATTCCACAGGAAATTCTTTTCTTTTTGAATTTCCTTTCTGTCTGACTACAGTGCTCTCTGCTGACACCTCTGTCCATGTCAGGAACTGTCCAGAGCAGTATATGTTTGCTATGGGGATTTGCTCCTACTCTGGACAGTTCCTAAAATGGACAGAGGTGTCAGCAGAGAGCACTGTGATCAGACAGAAAGGAAATTCAAAAAGAAAAGAATTTCATGTGGAGCTATCAGCAGCTGATAAGTACTGGAAGGATTAAGATTTTTAAATAAACAGAAGTAATTTGCAAATCTGTTTAACTTTCTGCAACCAGTTGATTTAAAAAAAAAAATATATATATATATATATATATATAAATAATTAATATATATATATATATATATATATATATATATATATATATATATATATATATATATATATAATTAATATATATATATATATATATATATATATATATATATATATATATATATATATATATATAATTAATATATATATATATATATATATATATATATATATATATATAATTAATATATATATATATATATATATATATATATATATATATATATATATAAATAATTAATATATATTTTCCAGATAAGTACCCCTTTAAGCAGCAAAAAAAGCTCTCTCCACACCACATGAAGTCCAACCAGCTCACCCAATTATTTTCAAGCAGCGCACAATGGAAATAACACATTGATTGTTTGTTTGATTGATTTATATATAGAGAAAAAAAATTATTATAATTATATATATATATATATATATATATATATATATATATATATATATATATATATACATACACACACATATATAAATCAGCTACCATTAATGTGAAAAATATAATATGCATAAATCCATCATCTAGTTCAATTCATTATCTAAAAAAATTGAAAAAATTTTTACGATCTGTATATGTAGCCATTTATCTTTCCAAGAACAAAGGCTGCTGCAGCATGAAATGTTTCAGCTGCCAATGCATCTTTTTTAAGCATACTTGAAAAAGGCTGCATGGGCAGCTGAAATGTTGCATGTTGTATTTGAAAATGGAATAAAAACACCTACTTTTGCATTCATCCGACTACTGCTGCTGCAGCCTTTGTTCTTGGATCTGCATTTTGGACCCTGACCAAGGCTGTCTAGACTGCGTGCACCACCCTAAACCTGAAACTTGACGTGCTGCTCTTCCCATAGCGCGCGCTCTCTCTCTCTCGCTCTCCTAGGACGTATGACCTTTAGCTCTGGCTCCTCCCATTTCTCTTAATCCTCTCAGATGTTTCTCCACCTTGATTGGAGTCACAGTGGCCTCTATAATTCTTAAACAGAGGAAGTTTGGAAAAACCAGGACACCTCCTAGAGCTGGCCGGTCCATAAAACTAAGAAATCAGGGAAGATGGGCCTTGGTAAGAGAGGTGACCAAGAACCCAATGGTCACTCTGGATAAGCTCCAAAGATCCAGTGTGCAGATTGGATAATGATCCATCACTGCAGCACTCCACCAATTTGGGCTTGATGGGATAGAATGGTACATAAAAGCCCCCCTTGAGTCTGCAAAATAAATAAATAAAATAAAAACAAAACAAAAAGCACCAAAAAGGGGACTCTCAAACTGAGAAACAAGATTCCCTCGTCTGATGAAACCAAGACTGAACTTTCTGGCCTCCAAATTAAAACCTCTTCACCTACCCAATACCCTTCCCACATTAAAGCATGGTGGTGGAAGCATTATGCTGTGAGGAGGATGTTAAGGACAGGAACACTGGGCAGGGTTAAAGGGAAAAAAAACATGGAGCAAAGTAGAAAGGTATATTTAATGAAAACCTGATATGGAGCGCTCTGGACCTTAGGCTGGGCCAAGAACACAAGACAACAACCCTAAGCACATGCTCAAGACAACACAGGAATGGCTTAGAGACAACTCTGAATGTCCTGGACACCTTGATCCCAATGAAACCTCTCTGAAGAGGCCTGGAAATGTCACTGACAGTCCCCATCCAACCTGAGAGGATCTACAGAGAAGAATAGCAGACAATCCCCAAACTGATGTATGCAAACCCTGTGACACTATACACAAGACTGTAATCACTGCCAAAAGGTGCTTCCACTAAGTACTGAGTAAAGGGTCTGAATACTTCTGTCAAGGCAATATTTTAGTTTTTCTTAAATAAGCAAACATTTTAAACATTCTGTTTTCACTTTGCGATTATAGACAAGGCTGCAACATAAGAAAATTGAGAAATTCCAAATAAACTGTACACAGTACATATTCTATCAATTTTGCAATACTGTACAAAGCAGAAAGTTCATTTGCACTTCGTGTCAATCAAGGCATTCACATTAATACACAACACTGGCCCTCATTTACTATTGCAATCCCGACATGTGTTGTCAGGTTGTGCGCCAGATTCAGGTGCATTGCGCCAGAAATTCCGTCTGTGCCGGAACTGAAAAAAACCTGACTAACTCTCCATTCTACTGAGAAACCTGAAAAAGGGGCGTGCCCGTCTAGAAAAAGGGGGTTTGGTCACCAAAAAGGGGCGTGTTCCCAATTTTTTGTTCACAAAAACCCAACTTATTTACTAATGTTTCCACAGAAAATGTGGTGGATTTGAGCTGAGGAAAAACCTACAGATCAGAGCATGTGTAAAAAAAACAAAGTGTAGAGAAAAGTGAAAAATGTAGGGAAACCTTAGTAAATACCATAGAAAAAAATGTAAATCCCACCAAGAAACCTACACTCCACTCTTCATTAATCAGGCCCAGATTTATCAAACTGTGTGAGAGAAAAAGTGGAGGGATTTTCCCACAGCAGCCAATCACAGCTCAGCTAAGGAGCTCTGGTAAAGTGAAAGCTGAACTGTGATTGGTTGCTGTGGAGAAATCACTCCACTTTTTCTCTCACAAAGCTTTATAAATCTGGGCAAATGTGTGTACTTTCACTTCAAATTAGAAAACTAGTAAATCATAAATGAAATCCTACCAGTGACATTCTGGTGGTACTAGCTTGCTCAGTTCTTCCAGTGATTTCTCTGACCGATACTCCTAAAAATGAAAAGGATAAGAAAATAAGTGTAAACTTCTTGATTACCTTGTGTTTTTTATACTGCAATTCTGATAACTAGAACAATGGTAAACAAGTTGGAATGAATGGATCTCTACTTCTACAATCTACATACTACAGCAGTTTTCAATGCCCAGTTAGCCCGAGGAGCACTATAGAATTGTTAGTAGACAGCTGGCCACTTTCCTTGATTAGGTATTTTCTTAGCTAACAGTTTGCTTGGGCTTCTTTCACACTGCCGTTATGACACAGCAGTGTGACGGCCGCCAGGGAGAATAACGGGAGAAAAAAATAAGTCAAGTGAGACTTTAGTGGCAATTCTTGACGGGGAGCAACGGAAGTGAAAGGGGCCTTAGATGGTGTTTTCTAACAGAGGCTCAAGATAGTTTTTAGCTCTTAAAAAGGAGTACTCTAGGATGAGACTAATTGCCCCTCATACTGCTGGCAGTAAAAAATAAATAAATAAATAAAAGGAAGTACATACCTTCCTTCGCTACCCCAGTGCCTCCGGTAACCGGCTTCGGCCTCCGCCGAAATCCTCCTCCTGGTTGCCAGTGGTGGGTGAGTCATACTGCATTCAGCCAATCACCGGCCGCAGCTTAGTCTCGCCTCGGCCGGCGATAGGCTGAGCGGCAGTGTGATGTCACACTGCCGCTAAGCCTATCACCGGCCGAGGCGGGACTTCGCTGCGGCCGGTGATTGACTTAATGCAGTATGACTCGCCGACCACCAGCAACCAGAAAGAGTATACGGTGGAGGCTGGCAGTATGACGGGCAATTTTCCTATCCCGGAGTACTCCTTTAAGCCTACTGCAGAGAAACAATGCTGTGTATTTCGCACACTTTAGGTAAGTTATATCTTGCCTAAGCTTTAGGCTAGGATTACGTGACAACTTGTATCTGTCATCCTGATGCATCACAAGTAATGATAGTGAATGTGGTCCTGTTGCAACCTTCAAATTACAGGAATGTGACACTGCAGTTTCCAGAAATCGAAACCTGCTGAGTTTACGGACAATCACACACACTCTCTATCATTAGATTTCAGCAGAAGGATGGCCACAAGTCACTGTATAGACTAGCCCAGCCTTCAAATGAGGGATCAACCATGACTGATAAACAGCAACCCAAGTGGGGTCTATTCAGTGAAAACCCATGCAAGCACTTCAGGATAGAGTAATTTAGTGGAAGCAAATATACTGTTATGCCTTATTATGTAATCTGTAGTTTTCCCCCTCAGATGCTGACATTCTAAGAGTGTTATGCAGTTTAATAAAACTTTATCACAAGTTGCTGAGCTATAAAAAAAAAAAAAAATAGTAAAGAATAAGCCATCCTCGCCAACTACTACACTATAAAGTGCTAATATTGCAGATAAAAACCAAGACTAATAATATTTCAACACTCAGTCTAGAGCAAGAAGAAAAAACAACCCTTACCTGAACAAATGCAACGGTGACAACTATTAGTATTGCCTAAAACAAAAGAAGAAAAGGTAGAGATATAAACCCCCATAGAATTTCATACGTGATGGAAGCATTGATCACCAGCAGAAGAATTAGGAAGACAAAATCGACCTGCTTTAAGAACATGACTTCAATGTCAATGCGTATATTCACGCGGCGGAATTTCCATGCAGAATTCCGCTGCAGCAGAGTCCTATTGATTTGAATAGGATTCTGCTGCAAATTTCACACAGCAGAATTTTTCACCATGGAAATTCCGATTTAGACGTTCGCAAAAAGAATAGACATGTCTATCCTTTCTACAAATCCCGCAAGCAAATGCATTGCTGTAAATGACAGGGTGCATTTCTGAGCAAATTAGTCAAATGTGCGGAAAGTCCACACTTGTTTTCCGGGCAGACATTCCGCACTCCGGCCTCAGTGACTTATCAGAATGTGAAAATTATGGGGGAGATTTATCAAAACCTGTCCAGAGGAAAAGCTGCTGAGTTGACCATAGCAACCAATCAGATCTCTTTCACTTTTCAGAGGCCTTTTCAAAAATGAAAGAAGCAATCTGATTGGTTGCTATGGGCAACTCAACAACTTTTCCTCTGGACAGGTTTTGATAAATCTCCCCCTATATTCATAAACAAACTCGGGTCTTTGCTATTAACATCTGTGCGGCCACATGGCCCTCATCTCTACAGGCTTCTCATATTTGCATTAATGATGCTATTAAAAATGGTACAGTCCAGCCACCCTATATGTATATACTCCCCCTGCTGTGCTGCAGGTTACAGTATCACCAAATTCTATACATTATGAAGAATTGTGCCTTTTAGCAATTCCAGCGGCCCCGGCAGACGCACAAAAGGCCAATGTTTAAATTAACGCCAAACAACATTATAAATAAGCAGCAGTTACATTTGTTCTCTGTAATGTCTGCTTTTGTTATTATGGCTACCTGCTAACAGCGCACTGCAGCACAAACAATCTTTGTGAAAGAACAAATTTTAAGCAAATGTGCGTTTTCTAAATATTCATCTTGAGATAAATAGACCGCAAACAACCATGAAGCAATTCAGGGAACAGCACAGAAGGTCACAGCTAGCGTTCAGTATAAAATGTGCTGGGTACGATCACAGGTCAAGGGCAAAACCCAGAACAAAACGCTTCACTCATGCCGCCAGAATTATTGTGTTTTCCTATAAATGTTTTCGGTCACAACACATTTAGCTGATAAGTGGCCTATGACCATAACCTGTTTCAGGGACTAGGCCACTGTTTCCCAACCATTGTGCCTCCAGCTGTTGCAAAACTACAACTCCCAGCACTCCCGGACAGCCTCCAGCTGTCCGGGTATGCTGGGAGTTGTAGTTTTGCAACAGCTGGAGGTACCCTGGTTGGGAAACAGTGGCCTAGGCAATGAATGTATGCTAAATATACAGATCTATTCAATTAAAGGCTATTAACTTACCACTGTGATACTGACAGCATCATCAAACTGATGCATTAAGATACTGATGACAGCAGAGGCCAGCAGGAGCATAAGGAGCGGGTTCTTAAACTGAAAAAGAAACAGATTCATTGCAATTTATTTCAGGTTCCAGGCCATGCAAAAGACATAAAAGAAAAAAAATGTTATGACTCATGCTGAACCTTTCATCAATATTTAGAAATAAATTATGTATCAAGGTATACCACATTTTAGTTTTGACAACAAGAGAGCCAGATTAAGTAAAATGTAACCATGGAGACACATAACTCTGCAATGATGTAAGATGCTGACCTGGAGGCTCCAAATCCCTAAATTCCAAGAGTAAGTAGAGTACTGTTTACTAGCTATGGCATGGAATCCCCTAAAATAACAGTGTGATGGCATTATGGGCATATAGCTGCACAGATAGTTTCTGCCCAAACGGGGACATGAATATAAATAGGTACTGAATTAAATGTTTGGCAGATCTGTCTATAAAGCACTACAACATGTTGAATCAGTGATTTATTATTCCTTCAATCCTCAGGGGTGCTGTCTATACTGATGTCCCCATGTGGGCAGAGATTACCTGTGCAGGTAAATGTCCATATAGAGATGGTCACACCACTCATGTAAACAAGATATGGCATGGATCATAAACAGTAATGTTCTTAGTCTTGAAATGTAGTTTGGTCAGAAAAAGGTTGGGATATAACATATTTCAATTATTCTTCACTACACATCTGAAATCCCGTACTGATCTCAATAGGGGTATCATTTTGATTCTTCTCAATATATCTCACCTGTGCAATATATTTTTTCCATAATGGCTCATCTTCACCGATTTCAAACTCATTCCATCCATGGGAGGCTCGCCTGTGACAGACTTCAGAATTCGATAACCCACTCTGGAGATCAGCCTGTGAGAAAAATCAGAACATCTATGAAACACGTAAAGACATGTAAGAAAAAAGAAAGTGTTAAAGAGGTACTCCGCTGCTCAGCATTTGGAACAAACTGTTCCGATCGCTGGAGCCGGAATGTAATGACGTCATAGCCCCACCCCCTCATGACGTCACGCACACCCCCTATATGCAAGTCTATGGGAGGGGGCGTGATGGCCATCACGCCCAAATCCCATAGTCTTGAATTGAGGGGGCGTGCTGTCATAAGGGGCCGGGCTATGACGTCACGAGCTGCCGGCTCCAGTTTTCGGAAGCGGGATGGCCATGTTTCAGGCTTACAACTGCAGCACACTAATCCCTTAAAACTGCTAAAATAATACAGAAGTGACAATCAAAAAAAAATAAAAATAAAGTGTTCCCACTTCTTGGTAACAGGAGGAATAATGCAGTTCTATGCTTCTTCTCATATTGCTATTATAAGTTAAAGGGGTACTCCGGTGGAAAACCAGATTTTTTTCTAATCAACTAGTGCCAGAAAGTTAAACAGATTTGTAAATTATGCTGTATGCTCCAGAGGAAGGTACATAGTTCTTTTGTCTTACCACAGTTCTCTCCTGTCCAGAGCAGGAGAGGTTTGCTCCTTCTCTGGTCAGTTCCTGACATGGACAGAAGTGGCAGCAGAGAGCACTGTGGTCAGACTGGAAAGCACTATACAACTTCCTGTGGAGCATACAGCAGCTGATAAGTACTGGAAGGATTAAAGGGGTACTCTGGCACTTTCACGCAGCTTATACTGTATGCTGTGTTCCATGAGGTGACTGCAGCGAGGGGCGTGCAGATTTAAGGAAAGGTGCATGGCTACATGCTCTAGTGATCCTGCAGGCTGATCGTGGCCCTTTGATAAAATATGCACAGGGCTAGATAGGGCTTTGTCATCATGATTTTAGGCATACTTCTTTATTTCTATTGTCCTTTCCAGCGCCGACATGCTGAGATGTAAGCAGTTATAAATGTGGTTCAATCGACCCATTTGTCATTCGACAGGATAGTCCATTTCATGTCTTTATCACTGCCTTATTCTATTTAACTGACAAAGGTAGAGCTGGGGAACCCCTCTGGACATTTGAGCCTCATTTGCAAAATAACAAAGGTTTATATTATGCGGATTTCGAAGGACTATGGAAATAAAATATAAAACAAAAACGTATGCCTGGCATCTTGATGACTTGCCCCATCTAGCCTGGGCTTATTTACACCCCATTTACATAGTGGTCACATGTGATACAAGTGACTGAAAACGGAGCTCATAA